>NC_044400.1:15330075-15637378 GCF_006542625.1 Nomascus leucogenys
TAGTTTACAGTCCCACCAACAGTGTAAAAGTGTGCCTATTTCTCCACATCCTCTCCAGCATCTGTTGTTTCCTGACTTTTTAATGATCACCATTCTAACTAGTGTGAGATGGTATCTCGTTGTGGTTTTGATTTGCAATGCTCTGATGGCCAGGAATGATGAGCATTTTTTCATGTGTCTGTTGGCTGCATAAATGTCTTCTTTTGAAACGTGTCTGTTCATATCCTTCACCTGCTTTTTGATGGAGTTGTCTTTTTCTTGTAAATGTGTTTGAGTTCTTTGTAGATTCTGGATATTAGCCATTTGTCAGATGAGTAGATCACAAAAATTTTCTCCCATTCTGTAGGTTGCCTGTTCACTCTGATGGTAGTTTCTTTTGCTGTGCAGAAGCTCTTTAGTTTAATTAGATCCCGTTTGTCAATTTTGGCTTTTGTTGCCATTGCTTTCGGTGTTTTAGACATGAAGTCCTTGCCCATGCCTATGTCCTGAATGGTATTGCCTAGGTTTTCTTCTAGGGTTTTTATGGTTTTAGGTCTAACATTTAAGTCTTTAATCCATCTTGAATTGATTTTTGTATAAGGTGTAAGGAAGGGATCCAGTTTCAGCTTTCTACATATGGCTAGCCAGTTTTCCCAGCACCATTTATTAAATAGAGAATCCTTTCCCCATTTCTTGTTTTTGTTAGGTTTGTCAAAGATCAGATGGTTGTAGATGTGTGGTATTATTTCTGAGGGCTCTGTTCTGTTTCATTGGTCTGTATCTCTCTTTTGGTACCAGTACCATGCTGTTTTGGTTACTGTAGCCTTGTAGTATAGTTTGAAGTCAGGTAGCGTGATGCCTGCAGCTTTGCTCTTTTGGCTTAGGATTGTCATGGTGATGCGGGCTCTTTTTTGGTTCCATATGAACTTTAAAGTAGTTTTTTCCAATTCTATGAAGAAAGTCATTGGTAGCTTGATGGGAATGGCATTGAATCTATAAATTACCTTGGGCAGTATGGCCATTTTCATGATATTGATTCTTCCAACCCATGAGCATGGAATGTTCTTCCATTTGTGTGTATCCTCTTTTATTTCATTGAGCAGTGGTTTGTAGTTCTCCTTGAAGTGGTCCTTCACATCCCTTGTAAGTTGGATTCCTAGGTATTTTATTCTCTTTGAAGCAATTGTGAATGAGAGTTCACTCATGATTTGGCTCTCTGTCTGTTATTGCTGTATAGGAATGCTTGTGATTTTTGCACATTGATTTTGTATCCTGAGACTTTGCTGAAGTTCCTTATCAGCTTAAAGAGATTTTGGGCTGAGACAATGGGGTTTTCTAAATATACAATCATGTCATCTGCAAACAGGGACAATTTGACTTCCTCTTTTCCTAATTGAATACCCTTTATTTCCTTCTCCTGCCTAATTGCCCTGGCCAGAACTTCCAACACTATGTTGAATAGGAGTGGTGAGAGAGGGCATCCCTGCCTTGTGCCAGTTTTCAAAGGGAATGCTTCCAGTTTTTGCCCATTCAGTATGATATTGGCTGTGGGTTTACCATAAATAGCTCTTATTATTTTGAGATACATCCCATCAATACCTAGTTTATTGAGAGTTTTTAGCATGAAGGGTTGTTGAATTTTGTCAAAGGCCTTTTCTGCATCTCTTGAGATAATCATGTGGTTTTTGTCTTTGATTCTGTTTATATGCTGGATTACATTTATTGATTTGCGTATGTTGAACCAGCCTTGCATCCCAGGGATGAAGCCCACTTGATCATGATGGATAAGCTTTTTGATGTGCTGCTGGATTCGGTTTGCCCGTACTTCATTGAGGATTTTTGCATCAATGTTCACCAGTGATATTTGTTTAAAATGCTCTTTTTTTGTTGTGTCTCTGCCAGGCTTTGGTATCAGGATGAGGCTGGCCTCACAAAATGAGTTAGGGAGGATTCTCTCTTTTTCTATTGATTGGAATAGTTTCAGAAGGAATGGTACCAGTTCCTCCTTGTACCTCTGGTAGAATTCAGCTGTGAATCCGTCTGGTCCTGGACTTTCTTTGGTTGGTAGGCTATTAATTATTGCCTCAATTTCAGAGCCTGTTATTGGCCTATTCAGAGATTCAACTTCTTCCTCGTTTAGTCTTGGGGAGGTGTACGTGTCCAGGAATTTACCCATTTCTTCTAGATTTTCTAGTTTATTTGCATAGAGGTGTTTATAGTATTATCTGATGGTAGTTTGTATTTCTGTGGGATCAGTGGTGATATCCCCTTTATCATTTTTTATTGCATCTATTTCATTCTTCTCTCTTATTAGTCCTGCTAGTGGTCTATCAATTTTGTTGATCTTTTCAAAAAACCAGCTCCTGGATTCATTGATTTTTTTTGAAGGGTTTTTTGTGTCTCTATTTCCTTCCGTTCTGCTCTGATCTTAGTTATTTCTTGCCTTCTGCTAGCTTTTGAATGTGTTTGCTCTTGCTTTTCTAGTTCTTTTAATTGTGATGTTAGGTTGTCAATTTTAGATCTTTCCTGCTTTCTCTTGTGGGCATTTAGTGCTATAAATTTCCCTCTACACACTGCTTTGAATGTGGCCCAGAGATTCTGGTATGTTGTGTCTTTGTTCTCGTTGGTTTCAAAGAACATCTTTATTTCTGCCTTCATTTTGTTATGTACCCAGTACTCATTCAGGAGCAGGTTGTGCAGTTTCCATGTAACTGAGCAGTTTTGAGTGAGTTTCTTAATCCTGAGTTCTAGTTTGATTGCACTGTGGTCTGAGAGACAGTTTGTTATAATTTCTGTTCTTTTACATTTGCTGAGGAGTGCTTTACTTCCAATTACGTGGTCAGTTTTGGAATACGTGCGATGTGGTGCTGAGAAGAATGTATATTCCGTTGATTTGGGGTGGAGAGTTCTGTAGATGTCTATTAGGTCCACTTTGTGCAGAGCTGAGTTCAATTCCTGGATATCCTTGTTAACTTTCTGTCTCGTTGATCTGTCTAATGTTGACAGCGGGTGCTAAAGTCTCCCATTATTATTGTGTGGGAGTCTAAGTCTCTTTATAGGTCTCTAAGGACTTGCTTTATGAATCTGGGTGCTCCTGTATTGAGTGCATATATATTTAGGATAGTTAGCTCTTCTTGTTGAATTTATCCCTTTACCATTATGTAATGGCCTTCTTTGTCTCTTTTGATCTTTGTTGGTTTAAAGTCTGTTTTATCAGAGACTAGGATTGCAACCTCTGCCTTTGTTTTTCATTTGCTTGGTAGATCTTCCTCCATCCCTTTATTTTGAGCCTATATGTGTCACTGTACATGAGATGAGTCTCCTGAATACAGCACACTGATGGATCTTGACTCTTTATCCAATTTGCCAGACTGTGTCCTTTAATTGGGGCAATTTGCCCACTTACATTTAAAGTTAATATTGTTATGTGTGAATTTGATCCTGTCATTATGATGTTAGCTGGTTATTTTTCTTGTTAGTTGATGCAGTTTCTTCCTAGCATTGATGGTCTTTACAATTTGGCATGTTTTTGCCTTGGCTGGTACCAGTTGTTCCTTTCCATGTTTAGTGCTTCCTTCAGGAGTTCTTGTAGGGAAGGCCTGGTGGTGACAAAATCTCTCAGCATTTGCTTGTCTGTAAAGGATTTTATTTCTCCTTCACTTAGGAAGCTTAGTCTGGCTGGATATGAAATTCTGGGTTGAAAATTATTTTCTTTAAGAATGTTGAATATTGGCCCCCACTCTCTTCTGGCTTGTAGAGTTTCTGCTGAGAGATCAGCTGTTAGTCTGATGGGCTCCCCTTTGTGGGTAACCCGACCTTTCTCTCTGGCTGCCCTTAACATTTTTTCCTTCATTTCAGCTTTGGTGAATCTGATAATTATGTGTCTTGGAGTTGCTCTTCTTGAGGAGTATCTTTGTGGTATTTCCTGAATTTGAATGTTGGCCTGCCTTGCTAGGTTGGGGAAGTTCTCCTGGATAATCTCCTGAAGAGTGTTTTCCAGCTTGTTTCCATTCTCCCCGTCACTTTCAGGTACACCAATGAGATGTAGATTTGGTCTTTTCTCATAGTCCCATATTTCCTGGAGGCTTTGTTCATTTCTTTTTACTCTTTTTTCTCTAAACTCTTCTCACTTCATTTCATTCATTTGATCTTCAATCACTGATATCCTTTCTTCCAGTTGATCAAATCAGCTAATGAAGCTTGTGCATTCGTCGCGTAGTTCTCGTGCCATGGTTTTCAGCTCCCTCCGGTCCTTTAAGGACTTCTCTACACTGGTTATTCTAGTTAGCCATTCGTCTAATCTTTTTTCAAGGTTTTTAGCTTCTTTGTGAGGGGTTCGAACTTCCTCCTTTAGCTCGGAGAAGTTTGATCGTCTGAAGCCTTCTTCTCTCAACTTGTCAAAGTCATTCTCCATCCAGCTTTGTTGTGTTGCTGGCGAGGAGCTGTGTTCCTTTGGAGAGGGAGAGGTGCTCTGATTTTTAGAATTTTCAGCTTTTCTGCTATGTTTTTTCCCCATCCATGTGGTTTTATCTACCTTTGGTCTTTGATGATGGTGACATACAGATGGGGTTTTGGTGTGGATGTCCTTTTCTGTTTGTTAGTTTTCCTTCTAACAGTCAGGACCCTCAGCTGCAGGTCTGTTGGAGTTTGCTGGAGGTCCACTCCAGACCGTTTTCCTGGGTATCAGCAGCGGAGGCTGCAGAACAGCCAATATTGCTGAACAGCAAATGTTGCTGCCTGATCTTTCCTCTGGAAGCTTCATCTCAGAGGGGTACCCGGCCATATGAGGTGTCAGTCTGCCTCTACCAGGGGGTGCCTCTCAGGGTACTCGGGGTTCAGAGACCCACTTGAGGAGGCAGTCTGTCTGTTCTCAGATCTCAAACACCATGTTGGGAGAAACACTACTCTCTTCAAGCTGTCAGACAGGGACATTTAAGTCTGCAGAGGTTTCTGCTACCTTTTGTTTGGCTATGCCCTGCCCCCAGAGGTGGAGTCTATAGAGGCGGGCAGGCCTCCTTGAGCTGCAGTGGGCTCCACCCAGTTCAAGCTTCCTGGCTGCTTTGTTTACCTACTCAAGCCTCAGCAATGGCAGGCGCCCTTCCCCCAGCCCCGCTGCTGCCTTGCAGTTCTATCTCAGACTGCTGTGCTAGCAATAAGCAAGGCTCCGTGGGCCTGGGACCCTCTTAGCCAGGTGCTGGATATAATCTCCTGGTGTGCCATTTGCTAAGACCACTGGAAAAGCACAGTATTAGGGTGGGAGTGACCCAATTTTCCAGGTGCTGTCTGTCACCCCTTCCCTTGGCTAGGAAAGGGAATTCCCTGACCCCTTGTACTTCCCGGGTGTGGTGATGCCTCACATGGCTTCAGCTCACACTCGGTGGGCTGTACCCACTGTCCTGCCCCCACTGTCCAACAAGCCCCAGTGAGATGAACCCAGTATCTAAGTTGGAAATGCAGAAATCACCTGTCTTCTGTGTTGCTCATGCTGGGAGCTGTGGACTGGAGCTGTTCCTATTTGGCCATCTTGGAACTGCCTCCTCATTTTTATTTTTTCTTCTTTTGGGAGCCAGATATTAAAGACTAGGATGTTTTAAAGCAGCCACATACACAAGGGGAATTAGAAAGTCACCATACATACTTAGGGAAAGGTATAGGCTCAGAAAAGACCAAGAAAACTTTATGTTTATATCTGTATGTTTCTCAGCACAGAGATAGCAGGTAACAATAAAAACCAACAAACAAAAACAACCTAAGAGGAAGAGGAAGAATCTAATTTCAAGAGTTACCACGTTATAAGATGTAAATGTCCAGTTATCAACAAAGCAATGGACATAAAAACAGAATAGTAATATCTATTCAAGATTTTTTTGAAAAATAGACAGTCCCTGAAGAAGATTCAATGGCAGATTTATTACACAAAAACTTTAAAACAACAGTCTTAAAGACATTCAAATAACTAAAAAAAGACACGGAAAACTTGAAAAAAATGTATAAACAAAATGGGAATATCAGTAAAGAATTAGAAAACTTAAAAATAATTCAAAAGAAATTCTGGGGCAGAAAATTATAATAACTGAAATGAAAAATTCACTAGAGTGATCCAAAGGTAGATATGAGGAGGCAAAAGAAAGAATCAATGAACTTGAGGATAGGACAATAGGAGTTATTAACTCTGACGAACAGAAAGAAAAAAAAGATTGAAGAGAAAGGAGTCATGGGACACCATCAAGAGAACTAACATACGTGTGATAAGAATTCTAGAAAGAGAAAAGAGAAATAAAGTGAGTATGTAAAGAGAAATAAAGTGAGTATGTAAAGAAATAATGGTCAAAAACTTCCCACATTTGATGAAACACATGAATATAAATATCCAAGATGCTCAGTGGAATGAAATCTTGGAGTAGGATTAACTCCAAGACACCCAGATCTAGATACATTATTATCAAACTGTCAAAAGTGAAAGTCAAAGAGAATCTTGAAAGCAGCAAAAGAGAAGCAATTTGTCACATTCAGGGGATGATCAATAAGGTTATCAGGAGATTTCACATCAGAAACCTTGAAGGCCAGAAGGTAGTGGGCTGAGATATTCAAAGTGGTAAAAGATAAAAAAGAAAAACCTGTCAACCAAGAATTCTGTATCTAGCAAAACTGCCCTTCAAAAGTGAGGAAGAAATGAAGATATCCCCAGACAAACAAAAGCTAAGGGGGTTCATCACCTCACCTCTAGATCTGGCCTGAAATAAATGTTAAAGGGAATCCTTCAGGTTAAAATAAAAGGGTACTAGACAATAACTTGAAGCAATATGAGGAAATAAAGATATCAGTAAAGGTAAATAAATGAGTAATTATAAAATCCAGTATTATTATAATAATGATTCATAACTCTACCTTCTTATTTTCTACATAATTTAAGACACTAACACATTTTCAAAGCAATGATTAAAATATAAAAATTTGAACATTAAAAAAGTTTATAAAGCAGTTATTAGTCTACAAGCTAGTAATATTGTAACTCCACATTTTGTTTTCTACATAATTTAAGAGACTAGTGCATTTTTTTTTTTTTTGAGATGTTGTCTCACTCTGTCACCTAGGCTGGCAGTGGCATGATCTCAGCTCACTGCAACCTCTGCCTCCCAGGTTCAAGCAATTCTCCTACCTCAGCCTCCTAAGTAGCTGGAATTACAGGTGCGTGCCACCACACCCAGCTAATTTTTGTTTTAGTAGAGACGGGTTTCACCATGTTGGTCAGGCTGGTCTGGAACTTCTGACCTTGTAATCTGCCCACCTCACCCTTCCAAAGTGCTGGGATTATACATGTGAGCCACGGTGCCCAGACTAGTGCATTTTTTAAAATTACAGGTTGATTATTTCTTATCTGAAATGCTTGAAACTAAAAGTGTTTCAGATCTCAGGTTTTGGGTTATTTGCTTTTTACTTATCAGTTCTCAAATCTAAAAAATTGATATCTACAATGCTCCAATGAGCATTTCCTTCGTACATCATGTCATCACTCAAAAAATTTCAAAGTTTTGAGTGTTTTAGATTTTGAATTTTCAGGTTTGGAATGCTGAACTTGTATTAGTTTATGTTTTTGAACAAACAATTAGACATTGTAATTTCTGGACAGCAACTAAAAAGAGCAAGGATAGAGAAGTAAAAGAACAAAGTTTCTGTATGTTATTGAAGTTAAACAGGTATAAATTCAAATTAGAGGGTTATAACTTTACGATGTTAAATGTAATTCTCATAATAACCAAAAAAAAAAAACTACAGACTATGCACACAAAGGGCAATGAGATAGGAACTAAAATGTTTTACCACAAAAAATCAACACAAAAGAAGAAAGTAATGCAAGAAACAAGGAACAAAAATAGTTATAAGACATATAGAAAACAAATAGCAAAATGACAGAAGATCCCCCTTATCAGTCAGCCTTAAAACCTTAAAATAGAAATTTTGACATATGCTATGACAAGTATGAACCTTGAAGACATTATGCTAAGTGAAATAAACCATTCACAAGAAGACAAATACTGTATGATCCAACTTATTTGAGGTACTCAGAGCAGTCATACTCATAGAGACAGAAAGGAGAATGGGGTTGTCAAGGGCTGGAGCAAGAAGGGAATGGAGAGTTACTGTTTAATGTGTATGGAGTTTCCAGTTTTACAAGATGAAAAGAGTTATAGAGATAAATGGGGACTGAAAGCTGCACAACAACATGAATGTACTTAATACCACTGAACTGTGCACTTGAAAATGGTCAAGATGGTAAATATTACCTGTGTACTTTACCAGAATAAATTTTTTAAAAAAAGAAAAGAGACTCAATGCTCTGGAAAAAAAAAGTACCACTCCAAAAGAGCTGGATGTTGGATAAATTACTACACAGAAAGTTAAAACCATCGCTGAGCTCACAAACAGGGAGCTAAGGAAATTTCCAGTGGCAAAAACAAACAAACACAAAAACAAACAACAATATAAGGGAGGTGTGATTAACAATCCAATGTCTATCAATAATCCAGCAATTTGGAATTAATGGTGGGCCATGAAGGAAACTGGAAACTAAGGTTTCCCAAATTTGAAGTGGAATCTAAGGACCTGAGATGTCCTCCTTTCCCAATACACACGCACACACACACAGAGAGAGAGAGAGAGCCTGGAAAGAGAGACGACAAGGAAATCTGCCCATCTGTGTCACAACTCTGCTAGAACCTTTGTAAACAAGTGTTATGGACTGAATGTATCCCGCCCAAGTTGGTATGTTGAAGCCCTAACCCCCTAACATCACATGATATTTCTAAATCATGTGATGATATTTAGAAATGAGTCCTTTAGGAGGTAATTAAGGTTAGATGAGATAACGAGGGTGGGCCCTGGTCTGATGAGATTGGTGTCCTTATAAGAAGAGAAACCAGAGAGTTCACCTTTTCCCTCTCCAACACATGAGAAAACAAGGAGGAGGCAGTCTGCAAGCCAGGAGGAGAACCTTCAGCAGAAATCCAATAAGTGGAAACTTCATATTGAACTTCCTAGCCTGAAGAGCTATGAGAAAATTAATTTCTGTTGTTTAAGCCACTCATTTTGTTATTTTTTAATAGCAGCCCTAGCTGACTAATGCAACATGTAATTACAGGCCTTATTTACATATTTCTTTATATGTATGAAATACTGATTATATTGATTTTATTCTGTAAATGTTGGTGATATATGTTTTGGACAAGAGAGTATAAAGACTAGACTATTCCACAATAAGACCTTCTCATTCCCTTCTACCAGTCAATCAACTGGGTTCTTATTTCAATAATGTTGAAGGAGGTTTAGAGAGTATAATTCTGCAAAAGCAAAGAGCTTATTGAAATATAAATAAATACACATACACACACACACACACGTGTTCAAATTCAACTGCTTACCTAGCTTTTCCATATCTCAATTTCCTCATCTATAACATATCATTTTCTTTAGGTCAATGTGAGAAATCAACAATATAACACATGTCTTGGAAATTATAAAGTATAACACAAGCATAAGGAGATTTTTTTTAACAAGAGTAAAGATGCAGCAAAGAATTTTTGTGGATTCAACTTTTTGGCTGCCCATTTGCTAGCTTTTTGACCTTGGGGAAGTTATTAATAGCTCTGAATCTCTTTTTGTTCATCTAGAAAACAGAAATAATAGTATCTACCTCAAAGGGTTGTTGTAAAGACTAAACAAGATGAAGTATATAAAGAATCTAGCTGTTTTCATCATGAATTGTCTTCTTGAACATAGTAAAAAATTAGTCAGACTTCGTTAGAAAAAGGGAATTTATTTTAATGATCAGTCATTTCACGTAACCGCAAGGCCTGTGTAAGCATTTTGGCCTCCTGTAGGACTAAAACCCACAACCAAAGTACTTTCAGGAACTAAGGCAGTGCTTCAGGCAGTTCCTTCTTCTCTGGAGCTGCACGGGCTCCCACTTCTGCCCCTTTCTGCTCCTGGACTTCATTCTTTCCTATCCCTGTCCCTGCAGGTGGGTGAAGATGCCCTTTCTCCCACACACCACAAAATGTCTTTCAAGAATTTAGCAGTCATTATCCATTCACAGTCACAATTCCAAATTCTGATAGTAAATTCAAATTGGGTAAGGTTTCCATCACTGGTCCAGCCAGCAATTGCCAGAGATGGAGGGACACAAAGTGCACACATGGCCACTCTAGCATCCTTGTAGCACTTGACGTTGATTAGGTGCTCAATAAATGAATTTTATAGCCATTACTCCCCAAAATGCCAGGATAAATATTGTCCAGTTCATCCTATAACCTTGCCTTCTCATGCATGTGAGATTTATAACCCAAAGATAATTACAGGAAATCCCAGGGAAATGAGTTGTTTATCATGTTCTGCAATACATTATTGAATTCCAAGAAGTTATTCCTTAGGATGGAATCAGAAGACCAGGATTGTTCAAATAAATTGCCAATTCAAACTCATCCAAAACCTCTTCAGCCACCAGACCTGCAGCAAATGCAATTGTTGAATGGGAGGTGAATTTGCCTCACCAGGATCCCTGGAAGGAATAGTCAGTCAGTGAGGGGTTGTCAATATGGCATGTCTTCATGCTATTTGTTGAAAGGTTTTCTTTGATAAACTACTTATTTACACGAGCACACTGTGGAGAAAAATCTTTATAGATGCTGTTGGGCTGCTTAAACAAGAGTGAATAAACTCAGCGGGAAAGGCTTGCAACACGAGTTCAGTGTTTTCTGATATCCCTTGGAACAGTCAGAACCTGTGGTCCTGGTGTCACCCATCCAGAGAACACCATCCCCTCATTCCAGGTATCAATGTCAGAAATCAAGACTTTTTCAAGACTCACATGGCACCTGTCCCAGATCAACTCCTAAGAGCTGCAGCTTCACAGCCAGATGTGCAATGTATACATGGTGAACGTGTTGTGGAAAGAGCATAGGTTTTTTTTTTTTTAACTCAAATAAATATTGTTTTGAATCTTGACTCTATCACTTACAAGTTGTGTAATGTTGGACAAATTACTTCATCTTTTAGAGGCTCCATGTCTTTATCTGTAAAATGTAGAGCATAGAATTTTCCCGTGGATGGGTAGTTGTAAGGATAAAACAAATCGATGGACATTCAGCTACTCAAACAAAAACAATTTACATATCTTTAGAAAACTGGAAAGTAACACAAACAAGTAAAGCAGAGTAGATATAAGGCAATAAAAATGATGAAAATTGTGTTTTGAATTGGCAATCAAATTCTATTTTTAAAAATTGTTTCTGAGGACAAAATCTCATTCAAGCTCTAAGTTTGTGAACTGCTCCCTGGCATCTAATAAATATTAGTTTCCTGCCCTCTCTCTCTCTCTGCTGCTTCTCTTTCATGCTGATAGTGTGGTCTCCTTTTTAAAAAATAAATAAATGTCAGTTATTCTTAATGGGGTGAATTTTGAAAACCTCTGTGGGGATTTTTTATGCTACTAGCAGTTAGTAGGCAGAGAGATTAAGGGTGGTGGCCCACATAATGAAGAATCCTCCCATTAATGAGGGTGAAATATTGCTTACAATTATCTGAGCCTAGAACAAAAGCCTGTTTTACATAGAGACACAGGTATTTCTGCACCATTTTGTTGTATACATTGAATTTCCAGGAGCATAATTACTAGGGAAATTGAGGATAGAATGTGTTTTGCTTTTTCTGGAACATCACCAGCAGTCCTTCATCATTTTAGAAAATCATATGAATAAAAATAATGCCACTTGGGTATTTGAGTTCTCGATAGCAAATACAGGGAGGATTTTACATTCAATGTGATTCTTTATGAAGGTGTAAGCACTTGACAACTTCATTATGTCTTCTAATATTGTCCTGCCCATGCATTTGCATTTTGAAATACATACTCATTTATTATTACTTGCCTCTTGTTTTTTTTGTTATAGATAAGACATTATACTAATTTTTAATGATATGACTAGGTAGATTTTATTACCTACGACATTTATTTTAAGGTGGTGAAGGAGGCATTACAAACTATTTTTATGAACAAAAAGGGGTGTTAAAATTGTTAGGGTAAGAAAATCTGAGGTAGATTTGGGCTTCAGAACAAACTCAAGGAAATTGTCTTCAATGCCAAATGGGTCAGTCTCAAAGTGATAAACTGTTCTGCAAAACCAGGAAAGTACAAGCATACCTTGTTTTATTGTGCCTCAATTTATTGTGTTTTGCAGATATTTCATTTTTTACAAATTGAAAGTCTGTGCAACCCTGCATGAAGCAAGTTGATTGCTGTCGTTTTTTCAACAGCATTTGCTCTCTTTATATCTCCATGTCATAATTTGATAATTCTCACAATATTTTAAATTCTTATCACTATTATTATACCTCTTATGGTGATCTGTGATCAGTGATCTTTGATGTTACTGTTGTAATTGTTTTGGGTCGCCACAAACCATGCCTATATGAGATGGTGAACTTAAATTGATAAATGTGTGTGTTCTGACTGCCGCATTGACTGGTCATTCCTTTGGTCTTTCTCCATCTCTCTGCCTCTCTCTCTCTCTCTCTGTCCCCTTTGGGCCTCTATTCCCTGAGACATAACAATATTAAAATTAGGCCAATTAATAACTCTACAATGTCTTCTTAGTTGTTCAAGTAAAAGGAAGAGTTGCATGTCTCTCACTTCAAGTCAAAAACTAGAAATGATTAAGCTTAATGAGGGAGGCTTGTAGAAAACTGAGACAGGCCAAAAGCTAAGCCTCTTGCATCAGATAGCCAAGTTGTGAATGCAAAGGAAAGTTCTGGAAGGAAATTAAAAGTGTTACTCCAGTGAACACATGAACGACAAAAAAAGTGAAACAGCTTTATTGCTGATATGGATATAGTTTTAGTACTATGAATAGAAAAATCAAACCAGAAACAACATTCCCTAAGGCAAAGTCTAATCCAGAGCAAGACCCTAACTTTCTTCAATTCTGTGAAAGCTGATAGAGGTTAGGATCAAGAAGCTGCAAAAGAAAAGTTTGAAGGTAGCAGAGCTTGGTTTACTAGGGTCAAGGAAAGACACCATCTCCATAACACAAAAGTGCAAAGAGAAGCAGTAAGTGCAGATGGAGAAGCTGCAGTAAGTTACCATAGGATCTAGCTAAGATCATTGAAGAAAGTGGCTACACCAAACAATATATTTTCAATGTAGACTGAGCAGCCTTATATCAGAAGAAGTTGTCATCTAGGGCTTTCATAGCTACAGAGGAGCAGTCAATACCTAGCTTCAAAGCCTCAAAGGACAGGCTGACTCTCTTGTAAGGAGTTAATGCAGCTTGTGACTTTAAGTTAAAACCAATGCTTATTAACCATTCAAAAATTGAAAGGCCCTTAAGAATTATGCTAAATCTACTCTTTCTGTGCTCTGTATATGAAATAACCAAGCCTGGATGACAGCACATCTGTTTACAGTATGGTTTACTGAATATTTTAAGCCTGCTGTTGAGACCTACTGGTCAGAGGAAAGGATTTCTTTCAAAATTAGGACCTGGTCAGCCAAGAGCTCTGACAGAGATGTACAAGAGGATTTAAATTGTTTTCATGCATGCTAACACAATATCCATTCTGCAGCCCATGAATCAAGGAATAATTTCAACTTTTAAGTGTTACATTTAAGAAATGCATTCTATAAGCCCAGAGCTGTCATATACAGTGATTCCTCAGATGGACCTGGGCAAAATAAATTGTAAACATCTGGAAAGGACTCACCATTCTAGATGTCATTAAGGACATACATGATTTATGTGAGGAGGTCAAAATATCAACATTAATAGAAGTTCGGAAGAAGTTCATTCCAACCCTTATGGATGACTTTGAGGGCTTCAAGACTTCAGTGGAGGAAGTAACTGCAGATGTGATAGAAAGATAAATATAATTAGAAGTGGAGCCTGAAGATGTGACTGAATTGCTGCCATCTCATGATAAAACTTAAACAGATGAGGAAGTGCTTTTTACGGATGAGCAAAGAAAGTGGTGTCTTGAAATGAAATCTACTCCCAGTGAAGATGCTCCAAACATTGTTGAAATGACTACAAAGGACTTATAATATTATATAAATTTAGTTGATAAAGTAGCAGCAGGTTTTGAGAGGACTGACTCCAATTTTGAAAACTTTATTAAATGCTATCAAACAGCATCTCATGCTACAAGGAAATCTGTCATGAAAGGAACACACAAACTTCATTGTTGTCTTATTTTAAGAAACTGCCACAGCCACCCCAACCTTCAGCAACTACCACCCTGATCAGTCAGCAGCCATCAACCTCAAAGCAAGACCCTCCACCAGCAGAAAGGTTAAAACTCACTGAAGGCTCAGACGATCGCTAGCATTTTGTAAACAATAAAGTATCTTTAATTGAGGCAATTAAGGTATGTACATTGTTTTTTAGACATAATGCTATTGCACACTTAATACAGTATAGGCTGCGCACAGTGGCTCACGCCTGTGAGTACTTTGAGAGGCTGAGGTGAGTGGGTCACCTGAGATCAGGAGTTTGAGACCAGCCTGGCCAACATGGTGAAATCCCATCTCTACAAAAAAAAGCCAAGTTGTGGCGGGTACCTCCCAGCCTCCCAGCTACTTGGGAGGCTGAGGCAGGAGAACTGCTTGAACCCGGGAGGTAGAAGTTGCAGTGAGTTGAGACAGCGCCACTGAATTCCAGCCTGGGTGACAAGAGTGAGACTCTGTCTCAAAAAAAAAAAAATAGAATACAGTATAGTATAAATATAACTTTATATGTACTGGGAAACCAAAAAATCTGTGTGACTCATGTTATTGTGATATTTGCTTTATTGTAGTGGTCTGGAGCTGAACCTTCAACATCTCTGAGGTAGATCTTTAAAGGCAATCATTTATGTAGTAATAATAATAGAGACAAAAGTATTAAAAGATCATTGAATGTTATTGGAAAGAGTCACCAATGCAAGAAAAGGCAGATAAAAATCACATCGCTCCCGACAGAGCACAGCTGCAAGTCATTAAGGTGAGGGATTTGTCAATTTTCTGCCTATTTGCTCCTTCACCAAGTCTGTCCTACAACATTAATGTTATTTTAATGTCAGTCCTCTTCTATAAATTTTGCAGGATAAAATTTTATTTAGTTATCACCTTTCAAACTAACTGCTGTAATTAAATAAAATCACATATTTATTAAAGAAATCTGCTTATTCGCCACGAGTGGAGCAAACTCAGCTGCCTGTGTAATGCCCGTGTTTAATGCAAAAGTTTCACGTAATGATTTTGTAAAATAACCTTTTGAAACTGGGTTTTAAATGCAAAGGAACATCTCACAATGGTACAACATATTAAAGAAAAGCTGCTTCAAGCATGTTTTCTATAAGCAAATTTAAGTGAACTCCTAACATGTAAATGGCAAGAAAAAAGTTTGATCAATCCAGCAGTTATTAGGGCTGCAGAATCAGATTGACTTGTTCACTGAAATGATCACCCTTTTGGCAGGGCTGACGATGAATTTGTCTGTGACAGCAGACTCCTATCCTCCTAGCACCTCTGTCACACTGCCAGGTGGGTGACAGCAACTGGTTGAGTGTAGTCCAGGTTTTTCAAGGCTCCTTAAGCCTGCTTCAAAATGAGCTGAGCCTCTGTTAAAATGCTGATTCCTGGACCCACTACAAACAGGCTGTATCTGACTTTTTGGATTGGGGCCCAGGAAACTGCATTTTAATAAGCTTTCTAAATGTTTCTCATGCACCTATACTTAGAAAATGTTTCTCTTGCACCTATACTAGTGCAATAACTGGCTGGGGTCCCTGTCCCCAGGATCTCATTATGACTTTAATGGGTGACTTTTGTGAACAACCTTAGCATTCTGGCTTTTGTGGGCCCCTTCCTGCATAAAAATATTAAAAAGTATATTTTATGACTGTCGGCATAAAGACTAATATATTAATGTCACATATTAAAACATTTTATTTGACCTAAAAGTTCCCTTTTCTTCTCATTTTAAGAGGAATTAGGCCGGGCGCGGTGTCTCATGCTTGCAATCCCAGCACTTTGGGGGGCCGAGGCGGGCTGATCACAAGGTCAGGAGATCAAGACTATGGTGAAACCCCACCTCTACTAAAAATACAAAAAATTAGCCGGGCGTGGTGGTGGGCGCCTGTAGTCCCGGCTACTCGGAGAGGCTGAGGCAGGAGAATGGCATGAACCCGAGAGGTAGAGCTTGCAGTGAGCCAAGAGCGTGCCACTGCACTCCAGCCTGGGCGACAGAGCGAGACTCCATCTCAAAAAAAAAAAAAAAAAAAAAAAGAGAAATTAAAACATTCTGTGGGCCCATAAAAGTATTGTGGGCCTCATGGATACATCGGCCCTGCCTATCCCTATATCCTTTTATTCCCAATAGTCTGGGGCTACTTTAACTTTACCTCTGGGAAAATCCTTTAACAAGATGCTGCAACCTACACTGGTTTTGTATGGATGATTTAAAAAAAAAAGAATCCAAGTGCAATAGGGAGAAGGCTTGGTAAGGAAGATACTAGAGTCTCCTAGAAAGCTTCTAAACTATAATATGCATTCTCTTCCCTGAAACACAATGGTTGAGTTGGGCTGAGAGTATATATGGTTTGCAAAACACCCAAGGCTGACTCTGCAGCTCCTGGTTCCTGCTTAGAAGGCTCAGCACCAGCATCCTGTTACTAACCAAGCCCTATCTATATTTTCATTAATAATTATCTGCCAGTCATTGTGCTAAGTGCTTCACATGCTACATTTCATTTGATCTTCATTACAATAACACCCCCATTTAAGAGATGTGAACACTGAAATACAGAGATCAATTGCCCAGTCAGGTAGATAGGAAAAGGTCGAACCAAGATTCGAACTTGAATTCCCTGATGCCAGGGCATTCATTCTTACCACTTGCTATCTGCTGCCCTACAGCTGTGCTCTGTTCCTTCGACCTATTAACTGAATTCCTGTTGTGCTTCCTCATGCCTAAGTTTCTGCCTTGATAACCCACCCGGAAGTCCCCAAGCAGAAGCCTGTCTTTCACTTCACCTTCGGGTCCACAGACCCAGAACTCCACACATTGCCAGCTCCAAACTGCCTATCACCTTTCTCCACTCACCTACCAGCACAACCACCTCTTGCTGAATCTCCCTGATGCCATACACCTGACTAGGTTTTTATTCAATTTATCATTCATTTTATCAATTTATCCATTTATTTTATTCAATTTATCATTCAATTCATTCATTCAACTGACATTCAATATGTCTCTTTATACCAGCCATCTGCTGGGCACTAGTATGTGACAACTTGGCCCTGCTCCAAGATGCTAAAGCTTACTGGAGGGAAAGTGTATAGGGTGCAATATAGCATGTGAAGAGTCTTTAAAGGGGTGGGTGCCCAGTTCCATGAGGGCACGAGGGATGATATAATCATTCCTGATCCTGACGCCTGTGTTCAGCTGACTTCCGGCCTCTCTTTCTCCTGCCCCCAATCAAAGCCCCATGCAGTGGACTGCCGATCCCCTGACCTGGGGCCTCTTCAGGTCTGTCTCGGCCACAACTTACCAAGCTCCATATATGGGGAGTTCTGGAATGGCTGGGCCCAGAACATGTGGATACATCTTAAGAGATTATCTCTCTCATTAGTGATCCTGCCTAGAAAGAGTGATCTTGTCAAATCTTACTTCATTATTTACACTGGCATGTTCCTGTAACACTCCAAAGCAGAAATCAGCAAAGTATAAATTCTTTCCTCAAAAGGATTTATTTAGTGAAGTACCAAAAGATCTCATTATTAAAGTGGTCTCACTGTTAAGCCAGTCACATACCACAGACCCCACAAACAGCAGAATAAATAGCTTCCCCTGGATATTTTGAAGTCCAATTATTTACTTAAGGTAGAATCAATATTTCATGTTAATATCATATAAAGAAAAATGTCTTCATAAAACTCTCTTCCTGTTGGGGCACCCACAGCATTTCTGGACTCTCTTTTCCCAGAATGTATTACTTTTATCCTGCTTGTTATAAAGTTGGAATTTACAGGTTTCATTGCTCCACCATGAGTCCCTTCAGGACAAGGATGCCCCTTCTGAACAGGATGATGTCCAGAGAGGACAAAGTAATGCTTCTCACTCATTTTGGTGTTTCCCACAGCCCAGTGCCTGGCACAGGAAACATTCTACAAGTCAAAGATGGTAAGTTGTTTGCCCTTGGCCAGATTTTGCCCACATACATGGATTTTATAGCTCACATGTTGTTTTAAAAAATTTTAGAACTAACTTTATATATTAAAAACTCTCACAGAAGTCTTTCTTTAAAAAAAAAATCAAAGCCAGCAACACTGGGTCTGAGCTCCCATCTACCTATAATCAGTTAACAAAGATAGTGCCCCTTTTAGATTGTTTTTGATAGGCTCTCTCCCTTTTGCCTGCTTAACCCACTCCTGGGACCAGCCTGTCCTGGAGGCCCTTATGTCTGTGGCCCCTGCAACCTGTGCTTTTTGGAATGAATTCTTCCTACGCCTTGCTCTCCTCTGCCAAACCGGACCCTAAAGCAAAAGACTATCTCAAAGCAATAGAGATAAATGAGCAAGATTGAATTGGAACACAGGAGACGGAAATGGGATGTGATAATGGAGCACAGGTGGATATCCAGACTGCAACAGAATCATCCAAGGTGAGAGACTGGAGTCTTTATTCACCAGCTTCCTTTTCTCACTGTTTGATGGTTATCCCCCAGGAACATTGCCTCCCCTGCACTTTCTTGAGTTGCACCAGCGTGGCAAGCTCCCAGGGCTTTGGAGAAGACGCTGGGGCTAAAAGCGTGTCCTTCTTGAGGTGGGTCACTGTTACTGGGAGCTGTCCACTCATATTAGTGCTGAAATCAGATGTGAGCTGGGAGATGTGACAAAAGTGCCAGAAATGTCTGCTTATTCTAAAAAGAACTTAAGGTGGCCTACAAATGTTTATGCATTAACATGCATTTTAACAAATATCTATACATAACGAGGAGTCAGTAATAAAGTATTGTAAGAACAGATGCCATTTAATCCTATACACTTCTTAGATGTGGAACTCAAAGCTTCTGAATTTGGAAACAGTCAACAGGAAGCGGAAAGCAAGGTAAAGAACAAATTTGACTGAAAGGCAAAAATAAACTAGTTTTTCAGTAGAAGCATAACTATTTCTGGCACTGATATGAGAAAGAAATTTCTCCTATGGATCCTCAGAGAAGACAAGGGGATGCAATGAACTACATCCTTGTCAAAATCTTTATTGTAAAATTTGGTATGAATTTTATCATGCTGTTTCTTATGTTTGAATACAGACAAATGGATTCCCCCAAAGCATGATTAGTAAAAGAAAAACTAAGGTAGGGTGAGGAAGAGGATATAAATAAGATGCAGTTCTGATTGGTGGTTCTCTGATGGTCCCATTAATAGATGGCCACTTTTAGATGCTAGAGGAATGTGCCAACTACTTTCAGAATTAGTCTTACTTTGAATCTGTTTCTTATCCTATCTCTCTTTTTCTTTCTTTTTTCAGCTGCTTCTCCTTCCCATTAATTTTTTTCTTTAGATAGTATAAACAGTAAAATAAAATTCAACAATGAAAACTCAGAGATTATTAATCAATTGCTAATATAGGATAAAAAACATATTATCTTTATCTTCAAATTTGCTACCCATTAGCTATGTCACTATAGCCAAATCATTTAAACTTTCAAAGGTGAGGGACAGAGAGAAGTTGGGGGTGGCTTGCATGTTTTTAGCTTGGTTCAAGCAAGTAAAAAGTGGTACTACTACATGATCTAGAGAAAATTAGAGCAGGTTTGGGGGTAAGGAAGGTGAATTTGGTTTTAGAAATGCCCAGCTGGGGTGCTCATGGGTTTGGGTGCAGATGTCTCACAGGCAGTTGAAGATATGATCTTGAATCTCAAAGTAGATATGAGGCTTCAGGTACAGATTTAGGAATCATCATTTCATAGAAAGTAGTCGAATCTGGGAGTGCAGATGATGATTCAGGAAGATGGATTGAAGAAGAGTAGTGGACTGAAGGAAGGACCTGGAGTCTCTGAGTGGGTAGGTAGAGAAAGAGAAACCCAGAAAAGTGATGAGAATAAAGCAAAGAAGTTCAAGGAGAACCAGGATTGCAGGGTCACCAGGAGCAAGGCAGTAAAGACTTTCAGAAAACAGGGAGCTATTAAAAGTGTCAAATGCAGCTGAAAAAAAAGACTAAAAAGAATCTGGTGGAATCAAGCTCCCCTTTCTTTTAGCAATGAGCTTGATAATGCACCCTTATACTGACTTTTCTCTTTCCCTAAGTCACTCTCAAAGTTCTTTCCCTCACTCCTCTTCCTAGGATCACCTCTCAAATAAACCACCTGCCCCCAAGGCCTAGTCTCAAGGCTCTGCTTTCAGAAGAACCCAAACCAAAATGGTGTGGGAGGAAGAAGTAGGCAAATTAACAAATTGCTTGATGTTCATTAATTGTTTCACAAGGAAGAATTCTACCCAGCTTCCTGACTCTGAGTTCCTTGTCTGAGAGAAGTGAATACCCATAAAGTGATCCCCATGCCTACCAGACCTACACACCACACTCCTCCCAGATAATAATGTCTAGACCTTTGGGCAAATAGCAGCTAAAATTTGATATTTGACCAAACACAGTACTGATATGCCATGGATATCCCAAATCCACTTTTAATATTTCAGGCATCAGATGAAGGTGAGCCCTTTGCTAGACATATTCCCTCCTTTGGATCCTTGTAGAAACCAGAGGAGTGGAGCTCTCAGGAATAGGACAGGCAGTGCCAGGGAATCACTCCCATCCAGTAACTACCCAATATGTGGTCAGGATGTACTGCTGCATGGTATAAACAGACATCACAAGAAAGGTTTAAGAGGCCACAGGGAGACATTTGACCACCCATCATTTGTCCTAGAGGATACTGAGGATTTTGGAGAGTTATGGGGTCTTGGAGCATAAAACACTCCACTTTACTTGCTGTGGGAGAGTTTCATATTGCCTTTTGTGTCTCATATGCAGCAGGCATTCAATCAAAGTTTGGTGAACTAATTGAACCAGATGCTTATTACTCCTTCCCTTGCAACTCAGTCTTGTATAATGGTGATGACAGTGGTAGCAGTGGTGATGACTGCCATTTATTAAATGCTTGCTCTCCAATCCCCTCACCTGACAATTAAGAAAAAAAGCCCAGATAGATTGAGAGTCCTGCCCAAGGTAAACACTTGCCTATTGACAATGTTGGAACTTTGTCTCCCAAACCAATATTTATTCCACTATTATTTGCTGCTCCTACTTGCTGATGTGCAGATGAGACTTTAAACCTAGGGATTTCCATAATGCATGTCATTTTTAAGAGACTGTATATGAAGACTAAAAATTATCCTATCTCCCTTAAAGTAAGATGGACAATTCTCCCTGGACACTCTGAATTCACACACTGTAAAATAATATCACAATCCGTGGGCCATAGTCATCAGTCCTTGAGGTAGGACCTAGGGGAGAAGGGAGCTAATGACCCTCAGCATTACTGAGCATGTTGGCTCACACCTGTAATCCCATGACTTTGGGAGGCCAAGGAGAGTGGATCATTTGAGTCTAGTGGTTTGAGACCAGCCTGGACAACATGATAAAACACCGTTTCTATTTTAAAAAAAAATAAGACCCTCCACCAGCCACCTCCACAATCTCTAGGGGTAAATATGCTTGTCTATTTGCCTCAATATTCCTTAAAAGTAGAATTACAATTTTCCATTTTGCCATGGCATAAAAACATTGGAAAGAACTATCTTAACAGGTATACTTGGTTTATTGGACATTCTAAACAGTCCCAGTGGAGTTCAAGCATGAAGAAGTTTTATTTTTCTCCCCAGTCACTGCCTTCTCCCTGATCTGACAGATCAACTCTTGATGACAGTTCAGTTTGAACAGATGCAACAGATTTTCAGGCAGTTTCAGATATATAAGAATAAGTCCCATTCTAGGTTCCCTTTATGGTTTTGAAAAGTACAGGCCAGTGTAAATCAAAACTTTAATCTCACATGCAATTCAATGCTTCCAACTGGCCTCTTTCTTAGGTTCAACCCTTGGTTCAAGACCAGAAGTGGGGAAGAGGATATGGCCTGTTTTTTTTTCCTCTTCTTCCATTCCTTCTCTCTTCCTTTTCTGACTTTCACTGGGGAGGAGGGAAAGGAAGTAGAGGATAGGAAACAAGCATTTCACTTAACTGTACTCATTGTTTTGGTTCACTGTGGGCTGGCCACCAATGTACCCAGTAGGTAGAGGTGTATCATTGCGGGCTTTCTTGTGGGTTGCAGGAGTAAGTTCTTGGAGAGCCCCTTAACTGTTCCTTCACATGGTGATACACTCTGGCTGACATCTAAAATACCTCCCTCCAGCACTCATTCCTATCCCAGATGGCATGTCCATAATATGTTATCCTGGTCCCATAGTCTGGCAGGGTACAATAAGAAGATCTAATTCAGTGCTTTCTACAATAAGCATGTGGCCCACAGAAAACTCAATCATCCCTGCTGAGTCAAATGCAGTGTGCAGGCTGCCCCATCACTGCCCTCTCTTCTCATCTGGCCTTTGGGCTACTCCAGGCCACTTCTAGACTTCAGGGTTCTACAGGAAATCAGGAGACATGGTTTGGTTCTCACATGCCCCCAAACTCCCAAGACAGATGTCAAGAGGCAGAAGCCTTTCTCATCATACCCTACTCTGCTCCAAATGTGGCTCCAAGCAGAGACATGGATTCTGCTGCTCCACAAACACCAGCTCGAAGGGGAAGAAGGGACTAATCTTCCCTTATTACAGGCACCCACCAATCTCCACAAACAATGCTCTCAATTGGCTTGGAAGAAAATACCTCAGGATAATAGAGGGCAAAAGTCTCCCCTAGATCTACAACCCACAACTCACATCCTTTCCAATCCCAAGGCCTTTTTTTTTTTAATATAGCCTGGTGGAGGAGGTGCTGGAGTCTCTGTAGTTTTCCACGTTGTCTTCATGTGTTGTGGACCATGTCCACTGTCCTTTTTAGAATATGATGTTATTTATTCCCTGCTATTCTCAATGTTGAAGCTTTATATGAAATTCTGACATGAAGATAATGCCTTCTTCAAATTCTGTTAGCAGAAAATTTATATTTTAAGATCTATAAAAGATCTATAAATGGGAACATGCCCTAAAGAGAATGTTACTCTTTAGATAAAAGCTAAAAGTAAAAATAAATAAGTCAGATAAACTAGACAGAAAACATTCTCTACCAAACACATTCCAGGTGCTTTAAAAGCTGTCTGGGAAAACATACACTAGAGATGCACAAGCCCTCCTAGAAGAGTGGGCCTGCTGAGTCGAATTCACCAGAACAGCTTTCCTCTGTATTTCCTTCCCCAATAACTAGACACCCACAGATACCACATCTCAGCTCCCAATATTTCATTCAAGGGCTGCAGGATGGGATAATCCATTTTGAACACTTTTCTGCAGCTCAAAGTTGGCAACTTTCGACACACTTTCCATAGTTCTCTTATTTATCCTCTGTCCCCAAGCCTCAGTCCAGCTTCATCGGTCTGTTCGATCCAGACATCTACCCCTCGGGACCTTCCCACCATGGGACCCCCTCTACAATCTCTATAAGATATGTGGTCCTCAATTTTCTCTCCACATCAGCTCTAAAATTAAATTTCAGGAAAAGCAAAAAGGAGCAATCAGACTTAGTAGCCAACAAAACAGCTCTTGCCTGAAATACTCTGGGTCAAAAAGAAGAAAATGGCAACAAAAATCAACCAACAAAATGTCATGTCTCCAAATATCCAGGATTCATATGACTGTAGCACACAGTTTAGCACTTGCCACTGATCTTGTGAAACAATTTTAAAAGCCGGTTGTTTTCACTGAATTTGAATGCTCACTTATTTATCTATTCTTATCTTCACAGTGCTCTTGGTGCTAATACATGGAAAGAAAAGGTGAAGCAGAGTGTTTTGTGGTCTTATTTTGTACCTAGGACTGCACCAGGCATTTTGCATGCACTGTCACAGGGACTGAGGGGGAAGATTTATCTTTTTTTTCTTTTTTTTTGCCCCTTCCCAGCTTACAGCTGTTTTCATCTTACAAGTATTTTAGGTATTTCATACTAATGCTCAGGCCTCATCAGAAACGCAATGCCATCTTTAATTTTTTGGTTGTTGAACCCAGTGCCAGGAGCAAGTCAAGAGGGTGGCTACAAATCATGCTTTATTTATGCAGAGGAATAAAAATACACTCGTGTGAGTGAAGGGTGAGATGCAGCACAAGGCAGTGCATTTTTACAAGGCAAATGGAAGCCTTGATTTACTTCCCATTCCCTAAAACTTTATGGCTTCCTCATCAAAAGAGACAGGTTGCTTTCTGTCTCTTAGACGGTAAATATGGTTAATGTGCTGAGCAGTGTTGCACCCACTCTCGGGCACTTTATTAGGAACAAGAGTTATTTAGTGACTCTTCCTTTGTCGCAGAGATGAGTCCCTGCGTTATCATTGAGAGCCCTAGAAATAATGCTCAGCCCAATACACCATTGCCTGGGGGTCCTCCTGGATAACAACAGTTGCAGGAAGAGGTATGCAGGGTGTTCCTCATTTCCAGAATCCTCCTTCACTCTGGAAGTTGAATATTCTCAAGGACTTCAATGGTAGAGAGGTAATTATTCATTTCAGCTTATTAATATCTTTTGAGTTCACAGTGGGGCACACGAGCAGCAGTAAAAAGAAGAGGGATGTGGTTTTTGCCCTTCCTAGCAGTATGGTCATGGGCAACTAATTACCTTATTAGAAATGCTCAGGTCAACAACTTAAGTTGGGGTTTAGAATAAGGTGGGCCTGGGGACACACAAAGCAATCAGAGTTCTAGGGATCCCATGCTCTAGCGTCATGCTCTCTAGCAGAAATAGAATGTGTACCACATAGCGGTTTTAAGTTTTCTAGTACCCACATTTTTAAAAAGTAAAAAGTAGGTAAACTAATTTTAATAACATTTTTATGCTGTATATTACCATATTTATTAACATGTAGTCAATACAAAAAAAATTTTTAGATATTTTACCTTCTTTTTTCATGCTAAGTATTCAAAATTTGCTATGTATTATATACAACAGATGCATGTAGCTAACAACTACTGTATTGGACATGCAGTTCTGCTCAAGCTTTAATATGCATAGGAATCATCTGAGGAGCTTGCTCAAATGCAGATTCTAATTCCATAAGCCAGGGTAGAGCCTGAGAGTCTGGATTTCTAAGAAGCTTTCAAGTGATGGCGATGTTGATGGTCCGTGGACTCTACTTTGAGCAGCAAGGAACTAGGATCCCCTTCAGTGGTGTGCTGGCGCTGGCTCCTGACAGCCAACTATGTTATCTCCCAAATCTATGTTCATTGACGCCAGGTTGGTAGCTTGGAATCAGCCATGGTGAAAGTATTTACACACTAGAAATTGGTATCACATTAGGACATGACTTTTCTGGAGAGCCAGTTGCTAAACATTTACTGACACACCCCTGCTCATGGTCCAGTGGGTAATCCCACAGTCTGTGCCTCTTCTCTGAGTAATGGGATCATGAGTAACTCTTCTCTTTCTTCTTTGCTTCTGTTGCTGCTTCTGCTTCCATGCCTCCTTCTCCTTCTGCTGTGGTTTGAATACTTGTCCCCTCTAATCTCACGCTGAAACTTGATCCCCATTGTGGCAGTACGAGAGGTGGGGCCTTTAAGAGGAGATTGGGTTATGGGGGTTCTGACCTCATAAATGGGTCAATCCATTCATGGATAAATTGGTAGATAGCTGAATGGCTTATCATTGGAATGGGACCAGTGGCCTTATAAGAATAAGAGAGGCCTGAGCTAGCACACACAGCCCCCTCACGTGTGCCACCTCAGTACTCTGCAGGGTCCCCACCAGCAGGAAAGCCTTCACCAGACATGGCCATTTGACTCTGACTTCTCAGCCTCCATAACTGTAAGAAATTCCTTTTCTTTATAAATTACTCAGTTTCAGGTATTCTGTTACAAGCGGCAAAAAACAGACTAAAATATCTTCTCTTGTTTTCTTTTGTTTCTTCTTATCTGCAATAATTACTTATACAATAGTTAACATGTACAATTCATGTAATTATTTTTAAAACATATTTTTCAAAAATAAAAAGTATACAGTGCTGCGAGATGCCTAGTAGTTGTTATGCTATGAATTAGCTTTGTAATCTGAACAAGTCTTTGGAGTCTGGCACTCACTTTCCCCACCTATGCAATGGGCATAAGCACATTTGCCCTACCTGCTTCAGGTACATGTTTGAAGAATAAAGTGAGATGATATATATTTGAATTTCAAGGTGACACAAAGCCAAGGAAAACACTGAAAGTGACTTGCTACTTTAATCAACAACATCTCCATTGTCCTGGTATGGCCAGATTCTCTTTCAGGTTAGAGCTATTATCACGGGCAGAGATGTCTTCAATTCTGGGAAGGGGTATGTTGGGGAGTGGGGACAGTTATCTTGCAATCAATTTGCCAAACTCAGATACTTGACTAAATCCTAGCTATCCCTGATAGTTAAGAAAGCCTCATTGGCCAAAACAACATTGAAGAAAAGGACAAAGCTGGGGGATACAAACTTCCTGATTTCAAAACTTACTACAAGGCTATACTGATCCAAATAGTGTGACGCTGGCATAAGCATATATACATTTGTACATATGTGTGTGTGTATATATGTATATCTCTGAACTCTCTCATACATATACATATGTGTGTATATATATGGAATACATACACACATATATATGGAATACACACACATATGTATATATGTATATGAGAGAGTTCAGAAATTAACATGTCTATGGTCAACTGATTTTGACAAGAAGGCCAAGACTATTCAATGGGGGAAGAATAGTCCTCCAATAAATGGTGCAGGAAAAAATAGCCACATGCAAAAAAAATGGATTTGGGCACCTACCTCACACTACATACAGAAATTAACTCAAAATAAATCAAAGACCTAAATATAAGAGCTAAAATTATAAAACTCTTAGAAGAAAACAGAGATGTAAGTCTATGTGATATTAGATTAAGCAATAGTTTCTTAAATGTAACACAAAAAGCATAAGCAAACAAAAAGAAACTAGATAAATTGGACTTTAAAAATTAAGAAATTTTGTGCATCAAAAGACATTTTCAAAAAAGTTTAAAAACCCACAGAATGGGAGAAAATGTTTGCAAATCATATATCTGATAAGAGATTAAGATCCAGAATATATAAGAACTCCTACAACTAAAAACAATTCAAAAATGGGCAAAGGACTTAAATAGACATTCCTTCAAAGATATTCAAATGGCCAATAAGCACATGAAAAACTGTTTAATATCACTAATCCTTTGGGAAATGCACAACAAAACCACAAGTAGATACTTCAGATCCTCTAGGACAGCTATTTAAAAAATAAATAAATAAAAACAGAAAATAACAAATGTGGGCAGAGACGTGGAGAAAATGAAGTTTGAGCCCTCCTGCATTGCTGGTGAGAATGTAAAATGGTGCCCACCCTGTGGAAAATTGTTTAGCACTTCTTCAAAAAATTAAACACAGAGTTATCCAGCAATTCTACTCCTAGGCATATACCCAAGAGAATACTTGTACATAAATATTCACAAAAAACTTGTACGTGAATGTTCATAGTAGCATTATTTATAAATAACCACAAATTGGGAACAACTCAAATGTTCATGAACTGATGAATGGATAAATAAAATGTGGTTTATCCATCAAACAGAATATTACTCAGCACTAAAAACAGAATTAATCACTTACACTACAGTATGGATAAATCTTGAAAACACTATGATAATTGAAAGAAGCCAGCCACAAAAGGCCACATATTATATGATCCTATTTATATAAAATATCCAGAATAGGCAAATCCGCAGAGAAAGAAAATACATTCGCTGTTGCCAGGGCCTGGAGGGAAAGAGGAGTGACTGCTTAATGGGTTCAGGGCTTCTTTCTGAAGTAATAATAATTGCAATGATTGTAACCTTCAATCCACTCAACAAATAAGACCAGCCATAAGCTAGTTGTTGCGCTGCACGCTCAGGATAAAATGTCAAGGACAGTACTACCCATACAGTCGCTGCTCTCAGGGATCTTACTATTTAGTCTGCTTCATCATCAGCCCAGCCTGTTATTGTGACTCAATTAACTTTACACTCCACCATGACCAGAGTTGTAGTGGCCCAAGATAATGGTTGAGGTTGCTACTGACACTTAAATATTTTTACATGTGAATGTATATCTATATTTATACACTATATTTTATACTGTGTTAGTTTGCTAAGACAACAGAAATTTACTGTCTCATAGTTCTGGAGGCTAGATGACCAAGGTATCAGCAGGGCCATGCTCCCTCTGAAGGTATAGGGAAGGCACCTGCTCCGGGTATGGCTCCTAGCTTCTGGTAGTTCTTAGGCTTGTGGCAGCATACCTTCAATCTTCACACCATGTTCTCCGTGTGTGTGTTTGTGTGTGTGTGTGTGTGTGTACACGTCTCTCCTTCTTATAAGGATACCAGTCATATTGGATTAGGGCCCACTCTACTCCAGTATCACCTAATCTTAACCAATTACATATGCAATGACTCTATTTCCAAATAAGGTCACTGGGGAGGTACTAGGGATTAAGACTTCAGCATGTGAATTTTGGAGAGACACAATTCAACCCATAAGACACAGAAACGTGCACATACGCGGGTATGGTGTTTACAAAACTGACCTTCATTATTATCTCTAAGAGATCAAAAATGCAATTTACTTTTGTTCCTGTGCTGCAGAAAAGACGGCTGAGGCTCATAGAAGTTAAGGGATTAGGGGACTCCAGGTCTCAAGGCTCCTAGTAGGACACACTTTGTCCTCTGTTGGAGCAGCGTGTCTCTTCTTGTGCCATCACTTCTGCTGTTGCAATTTCCAACAAGCAGTCAAATTCCTGAGGGTTCTGACCTTGGCCAACCCAGGTGTCAAGCTGGTGGGCAGTCCCTGAAGCATTTCTTAGGCTATGCTGACAGCATCCTGGCAGCAGAGTTGGCACTGGGATAAATGCCTGTTCCAACACATGGCATTCCTCTCAGACTGCCTTCTCCAGCAGCTGAGAGCTGTTGGCAGCTGTGGGTACAGAGAGCCAGAAAATTGAGTCCATAGAAACTGTGGTACAACACATTTCCTACTGAAAGGACAAGATTCCCATCAATCCAATTCCACTTAAAGCTTGCTAGTTATCACGTTTGTGTCTTCAAAATTGTCACCAGCTCCAAATTTAATTTATTGGAAGCAGCATCTGAAAATCTGATATAATATAGTCTTCATGCTAGATTAGAGGACAAAATCTTTCTCTAATCTATTCCCAGGACAAAATTATTATCATTAAAACACTGCCTTAAAAGAATAAGGCTATTGTCTTCAAACACTTGGGGAGGTAATTAGCTCTGCAAAAACTCAAATGAATGCATAGCACATAAGTGTCCCCTCCCAAAAATAGGTCATAGAAACATGGATATCCAGACAAATTAGCTGAAAATTCAAAGCAGAAAAAGAAGATTTCTACCCAAGCCGCCCACTCAGAGGTGGCAGCACAGACATGCTGGAAAGGAAGGAAGGGGCCAGAAGTGCTGCCCCTGCCTTGAGACCAACTGTGGAGCCTCGGCTAAGTTCCTTCCTCTCCCTAAGCCTCAATTTCCCCAATTGTAAAGTGGAAGGGTAGGATTCAAAAATCTCCAATGTCCCTTCTGGTTCTAACATTTTGCCTGGGAAAGAAACCAGGTAATAAATTAGCAACAAACTCTCTAAATGAACAGCAGATTCCAAACAGGCACATAACTTCCATGCTGCTGAAAGCCACCAAGTTCCAGTAAACACCTCCTCCCACAGAGCTACCTTAGGCACTGTAAAGTCCTGAAGATCAAAGATCCAAGACTCTAAGCCATCACACAGTACTGACTCTGATTCTCCTGAGAACATGTAAGCCAGCAGCCCCCAACACCCAGGCTATGTAAGCAGTGTCAGATATGGAGACAATACAGACTATAGGAGCACGAGCTCTCTCTCCGAGAGCATGGAGATTTTGGGGAGAGGCAAACATTGCTATAGACAAAGTCTGTCAAACACAATGCTCACCACCAAAAAGTTACACAAGCGTCTCACAATTAGTCCTTCAAAGAACTGAACCCTAGGAAAGTGAAGATCACATTCAATAATAAATATCTATACTAGACATTGCAGACTGGCCACCGTTGGGCCAGATTTGGGCAGCGGATCTGTTTTGTTTCATCTGCACATGTTTTCCTAAAGAATTAATTCATTTTCAACTGTGAAAAAATGGGAGAACTTTCTACATAAAAATATGGATTTTCTGCTTCTCTTGAAAATTAGGTTATTTGCTAACACAGGTCCTACACCACCATTTGGGGCTGAAGAACACCTGCCTGAACCCATGATAAATGGAACAGGGCCCACCAGTGCTACACAGGCCCAGCCATCAGTTTCAGTGACCTGTGGTCATTCTGAGGGCTCACCCAGGAATAAAGTGAATGAAGCCCAATCACAGCAGTGTTGTATTTAGAAAGGTGCAGTCTGAGTTTTCTCTTTGCAAAAAGTTCATCTTCCTAAATGATAACCACGGACCAAGGGCAGCCCCCATTGAAATCATCAATTTGACAGCAAGAAAAGATACTGGGAGTAAGTTGGATGATCACTAGGAAAGGAACTATTGAATTAAAAGTGGCAGATCCATACTGTGGAATGTAATACAGCTATTGAAAAAAAAAAAATCAGATCAGTGGCTCTCAAACAGGGAAAATTTTTGTCCTCCAGGGAACATTTGGCAACGTCTGTAAACATCTTTGGTTGCCACAACCAGGGGTGATGGGTGACTGTATGCTAATAAGTAGAACAGGGGTTCTCAATCCCCAGGCTGTGGACTGGTCAATGGCCTATTAGCAACTGGGCCACACAGCAGGTGAGCAGCTGGTGAGCTTTACCACCTGAGCTCTGCCTCCTGTCAGATCAGCTGCAGCATTAGATTCTCATAGCCTCCTGTCAGATCAGCTGCAGCATTAGATTCTCATATTAGCATGAACCCTATTGTGAACTGTGCATGTGAGGGGTCCAGGTTGCATGTTCCTTATGAGAATCTAATGCCTGATGATCTGAGGTGAAATAGTTTCATCCTGAAACCATCCCCTCCCCCATCCACATCTGTGGAAAAACTGTCTTCCACAAACCAGTCCCTGGTGCCAAAAAGGTTGGGGACTGCTGAAGTGGAAGACAGCAGTGGTACTGCTAAACATTTTACAATGCACAGAACAGCCCCTGTAAACAACACACAGAATGGCCCCAGGGACAGCCCCTGTGCACTGTAAAATAATGAAGGAATTATCCTACCCAAGAGCCTATAGTGCTGAGGTTAACCATGAGTTAGATCCATAGTGGTTAACATGAAGAAATTTCCAAAATGTTAACTGAGAAAAGCAAGATGTAGAGCAGTGCATACACACCGCTTTTAATATAACGACACACACAAAAAAACTATGCCTATGAATCTGATAAACAGTTACAATTTACATGAAATTAGGTATTTCTAGATCCAGATGCATACAAAGTTGTATGAAAGAATAGGGATTCCGGGGGTGGAGCCAAGATGGCCGAATAGGAACAGCTCTGCTCTACAGCTCCCAGCCTGAGCGACACAGAAGATGGGTGATTTCTGCATTTCTGCTTGAGGTACCAGTTTCATCTCACTAGGGAGTGCCAAACAGTGGGTGCAGGACAGTCGGTGAAGCGCACTGTGCATGAGCCAAAGCAGGGCGAGGCATTGCCTCACTCGGGAAGTGCAAGGGGTCAGGGAGTTCCCTTTCCTAGTCAAAGAAAGGGTTAACAGATGGCACCTGGAATATCGGGTCAGTCCCACCCTAATACTGCGCTTTTACAACGGGCCTGGAAAACGGCACACTAGAAGATTGTGTCCCACACCTGGCCCGGAGGGTCCTATGCCCACAGAGTCTCACTGATTGCTAGCACAGCAGTCTGAGATCAAGCTGCAAGGCGGCAGCGAGGCTGGGGGAGGGGCGCCCGCCATTGCCCAGGCTTGCTTAGGTAAACAAAGCAGCCAGGAAGCTCGAACTGGGTGGAGCCCACCACAGCTCCAGGAGGCCTGCCTGCCTCTGTAGGCTCCACCTCTGGGGGCAGGGCATAGACAAACAAAAAGTCAGCAGGAACCTCCACTGACTTAAGTGTCCCTGTCTGACTGACAGCTTTGAAGAGAGTAGTGGTTCTCCCAGCACACACCTGGAGATCTGAGAACGGACAGACTGCCTCCTAAAGTGAGTCCCTCACCCCTGAGCAGCCTAACTGGGAGGCACCCCCCCAGTAGGGACAGACTGACACCTCACTCGGCCGGGTACTCCTCTGAGACGAAACTTCCAGAGGAACTATCAGACAGCTGAATTTGTGGTCTCACGAAAATCTGCTGTTCTGCAGCCACTGCAGCTGACACCCAGCCAAACAGGGTCTGGAGTGGACCTCTAGTAAACTCCAATAGACCTGCAGCTGAGGGTCCTTTCTGGTAGAAGGAAAACTAACAAACAGAAAGGACATCCACACCAAAAACCCATCTGTACATCACCATCATCAAAGACCAAAAGTAGATAAAACCACAAAGATGGGGAAAAAACAGAGCAGAAAAACTGGAAACTCTAAAAAGCAGAGCATCTCTCCTCCTCCAAAGGAATGCAGTTCCTCACCAGCAAGGGAACAAAGCTGGATGGAGGATGACTTTGACGAGTTGAGAGAAGAAGGCCTCAGATGATCAAACTACTCTGAGCTACGGGAGGAAATTCAAAACAATAGCAAAGAAGTTAAAAACTTTGAAAAAAAAATTAGAAGAATGGATAACTAGAATAACCAATGGAGAGAAGGGCTTAAAGGAGCTGATGGAGCTGAAAGCCAAGTTTCGAGAACCACACGAAGATTGCAGAAGCCTCAGTAGCTGATGCGATCAACTGGAAGAAACGGTATCGCTGATGGAAGATGAAATGAATGAAATGAAGAGAGAAGGGAAGTTTAGAGAAAAAAAATAATAAAAAGAAATGAACAAAGCCTCCAAGAAATTTGGGACTATGTGAAAAGACCAAACCTACGTCTGATTGGTGTACCTGAAAATGACGGGGAGAATGGAACCAAGTTGGAAAACACTCTGCAAGATATTACCCAGGAGAACTTCCCCAATCTAGCAAGGCAGGCCAACATTCACATTCAGGAAATACAGAGAACGCCACAAAGATACTCCTCGAGAAGAGCAACTCCAAGACACATAATTGTCAGATTCACCAAAGTTAAAATGAAGGAAAAAATGTTAAGGGCAGCCAGAGAGAAAGGTCGGGTTACCCACAAAGGGAAGCCCATCAGACTAACAGCTGGTCTCTCGGCAGAAACTCTACAAGCCAGAAGAGAGTGGGGGCTGATATTCAACATTCTAAAAGAAAAGAATTTTCAACCCAGAATTTCATATCCAGCCAAACTAAGCTTCATAACTGAAGGAGAAATAAAATCCTTTACAGACAAGCAAACGCTGAGTGATTTTGTCACCACCAGGCCTGCCCTAAAAGAGCTCCTGAAGGAAGCACTAAACATGGAAAGGAACAACAGGTACCAGCCACTGCAAAAACATGCCAAATTGTAAAGACCATCGAGGCTAGGAAGAAACTGCATCAACTAACGAGCAAAATAACCAACTAACATCATAATGACAGGATCATATTCACACATAACAATATTAACGTTAAATGTAGGTGGGCTAAATGCTCCAATTAAAAGACATAGACTGGCAAACTGGATAAGGAGTCAGGACCCATCAGTGTGCTGTATTCGGGAAACCCATCTCACGTGCAGAGACACACATAGACTCAAAATAAAGGGATGGAGGAAGATCTATCAAGCAAATGGAAAACAAAAAAAGGCAGGGGTTGCAATCCTAGTCTCTGATAAAATAGACTTTAAACCAACAAAGATCAAAAGAGACAAAGAAGGCCATTACATAATGGTAAAGGGATCAATTCAACAAGAAGAGCTAACTATCCTAAATATATATGCACCCAACACAGGAGCACCCAGATTCATAAAGCAAGTCCTGAGTGACCTACGAAGGGACTTAAACTCCCACACAATAATAATGGGAGATTTTAACACCCCACTGTCAACATTAGACAGATCAATGAGACAGAAAGTTAACAAGGATATCCAGGAATTGAACTCAGCTCTACACAAAGTGGACCTAATAGACATCTACAGAACTCTCCACCCCAAATCAACAGAATATACATTTTTTTCAGCACCACACCACACCTATTCCAAAATTGACGACATAGTTGGAAGTAAAGCTCTCCTCAGCAAATGTAAAAGAACAGAAATTATAACAAACTGTCTCTCAGACCACAGTGCAATCAAACTAGAACTCAGGATTAAGAAACTCACTCAAAACCACTCAACTACATGGAAACTGAACAACCTGCTCCTGAATGACTATTGGGTACATAATGAAATGAAGGCAGAAATAAAGATGTTCTTTGAAACCAAAGAGAACAAAGACACAACATACCAGAATCTCTGGGACACGTTCAAAGCAGTGTGTAGAGGGAAATTTATAGCACTAAATGCCCACAAGAGAAAGCAGGAAAGATCCAAAATTGACACCCTAACATCACAATTAAAAGAACTAGGAAAGCAAGAGCAAACACATTCAAAAGCCAGCAGAAGGCTAGAAATAACTAAAATCAGAGCAGAACTGAAGGAAATAGAGACACAAAAAACCCTTCAAAAAATTAATGAATCCAGGAGCTGGTTTTTTGAAAAGATCAACAAAATTGATAGACCGCTAGCAAGACTAATAAAGAAGAAAAGAGAGAAGAATCAAATAGATGCAATAAAAAATGAAAAAGGGGATATCACCACCAATCCCACAGAAATACAATCTACCATCAGAGAATACTACAAACACCTCTATGCAAATAAACTAGAAAATCTAGAAGAAATGGATAAATTCCTCGACACATACACCCTCCCAAGAATAAATCAGGAAGAAGTTGAATCTCTGAATAGACCAATAACAGGCTCTGAAATTGTGGCAATAATCAATAGCTTACCAACCAAAAAGAGTCCAGGACCTGATGGATTCACAGCCGAATTCTACCAGAGGTACAAGGAGGAACTGGTACCATTCCTTCTGAAACTACTCCTATCGATAGAAAAAGAGGGAATCCTCCCTAACATGTTTTATGAAGCCAGCATCGTTCTGATACCAAAGCCTGGCAGAGACATAACCAAAAAAGAGAATTTCAGACCAATATCCTTGATGAACATTGATGCAAAAATCCTCAATAAAATACTGGCAAACCGAATCCAGCAGCACATCAAAAAGCTTATCCACCATAATCAAGTGGGCTTCATCCCTGGGATGCAAGGCTGGTTCAACATATGCAAATCAATAAATATAATCCAGCATATAAACAGAACCAAAGACAAAAACCACATGATTATCTCAAGAGATGCAGAAAAGGCCTTTGACAAAATTCAACAACACTTCATGCTAAAAACTCTCAATAAATTAGGTATTGATAGGACGTATCTCAAAATAATAAGAGCTATATATGACAAACCCACAGCCAATATCATACTGAATGGGCAAAAACTGGAAGCATTCCCTCTGAAAACTGGCACAAGACAGGGATGCCCTCTCTCACCGCTCCTATTCAACATAGTGCTGGAAGTTCTGGCCAGAGCAATCAGGCAGGAGAAGGAAATAAAGGGTATTCAATTAGGAAAAGAGGAAGTCAAATTGTCCCTGTTTGCAGATGACATGATTGTATATCTAGAAAACCCCATCGTCTCAGCCCAAAATCTCCTTAAGCTGATTAGCAACTTCAGCAAAGTCTCAGGATACAAAATCAATGTACAAAAATCACAAGCATTCTTATACACCAATCACAGACAAACAGAGAGCCAAATCATGAGTGAACTCCCATTCACAATTGCTTCAAAGAGAACAAAATACCTAGGAATCCAACTTACAAGGGATGTGAAGGACCTCTTCAAGGAGAACTACAAACCACTGCTCAATGAAATAAAAGAGGATACAAACAAATGGAAGAACATTCCATGCTCATGGGTTGGAAGAATCAATATCAATATCGTGAAAATGGCCATACTGCCCAAGGTAATTTATAGATTCAATGCCATCCCCATCAAGCTACCAATGACTTTCTTCACAGAATTGGAAAACACTACTTTAAAGTTCATATGGAACCAAAAAAGAGCCCGCATGGCCAAGTCAATCCTAAGCCAAAAGAACAAAGCTGGAGGCATCACGCTACCTGACTTCAAATTATACTACAAGGCTACAGTAACCAAAACAGCATGGTACTGGTACCACAACAGAGACATAGATCAATGGAATAGAACAGAGCCCTCAGAAATGATGCCGCATATCTACAACTATCTGATCTTTGACAAACCTCACAAAAACAAGAAATGGGGAAAGGATTCCCTATTTAATAAATGGTGCTGGGAAAACTGGCTAGCCATATGGAGAAAGCTGAAACTGGATCCCTTCCTTACACCTTATACAAAAATTAATTCAAGATGGATTAAAGACTTACATGTTAGACCTAAAACCATTAAAATCCTACAAGAAAACCTAGGCAATACCATTCAGGACATAGGCATGGGCAAGGACTTCATGTCTAAAACACCAAAAGCAATGGCAACAAAAGCCAAAATTGACAAATGGGATCTCATTAAACTAAAGAGCTTCTGCACAGCAAAAGAAACTACCATCAGAGTGAACAGGCAACCTACAGAATGGGAGAAAATTTTTGCAACCTACTCATCTGACAAAGGGCTAATATCCAGAATCTACAATGAACTCAAACAAATTTACAAGAAAAAAACAAACAACCCCATCAAAAAGTGGGCAAAGGACATGAACAGACACTTCTCAAAAGAAGACATTTATGCAGCCAAAAAACACATGAAGAAATGCTCATCATCACTGGCCATCAGAGAAATGCAAATCAAAACCACAGTGAGATACCATCTCACACCAGTTAGAATGGCCATCATTAAAAAATCAGGAAACAACAGGTGCTGGAGAGGATGTGGAGAAATAGGAACACTTTTACACTGTTGGTGGGACTGTAAACTAGTTCAACCATTGTGGAAGTCAGTGTGGCGTTTCCTCAGGGATCCAGAACTAGAAATACCATTTGACCCAGCCATCCCATTACTGGGTATATACCCAAAGGACTATAAATCATGCTGCTATAAAGACACAAGCACACGTATGTTTATTGTGGCACTATTCACAATAGCAAAGACTTGGAACCAACCCAAATGTCCAACAACGATAGACTGGATTAAGAAAATGTGGCACATATACACCATGGAATACTATACAGCCATAAAAAATGATGAGTTCATGTCCTTTGTAGGGACATGGATGAAACTGGAAACCATCATTCTCAGTAAACTATCGCAAGGACAAAAAACCAAACACCGCATGTTCTCACTCATAGGTGGGAATTGAACAATGAGAACACATGGACACAGGAAGGGGAACATCACACTCCGGGGACTGTTGTGGGGTTGGGGGAGGGGGGAGGGACAGCATTAGGAGATATACCTAATGCTAAATGATGAGTTAATGGGTACAGGAAATCAACATGGCACATGGATACATATGTAACAAACCTGCACATTGTGCACATGTACCCTAAAACCTAAAGTATAATTAAAAAAAAAAAAAACTAAAAAAAAAAATATATATTCCTACAGGTAGGAATATCTTTTCTGGTGACCACTTACCCATGGCTGCTCTAACTCATATTAGAATGAGAGTGAATTCATTTGTCCTGAAAGATAACTTTCTTATTCTTCTTGCCATGTTCTCCCCCACCCCCTGCCTTTTTAAAAACACCAGTTCTTGAAAAAAAAAAAAAAAAAAGAAAGAAAGAATAGGTCACCAAATGTTAATGCGAGTAATCCCAGAATGTTGGCATTCCAGGGGATTTCTCCTTTTCTCCTTATACTTCTTGGTATTGTACAAGTATTTTTAAAATGAGTATGTATTATTTTCGGAATCAAAGAAATAGTATAGATGTTTTCTCATTGTGAAAATAATCACTAGATAATTCTTACACATCACCTTCAATGCTAGATTTACCAGCCACCTCACCAAATCTTAGTCCTGCGTCATTAAGAGAGACAACTGTAATTGGCATCTCCCTCTTCTCCCTTCTCCTGACCTAGAAAGGGCTTTTCTCACCAAGACCCAGAAAAAGGACAGGTCTGTCTCAGCAAGAGGAGTCCAGATGGCTAATCAGCTAAAGAACCAGCACCTGACAGTCAGGTGGCAATCAATAACTGACCATCTTACAAGACCACAGCTCCTCCCTCCTCTTCTGGTTAATACATTTCCCCTGAGTAAAAAGAACTCTCAGGGAGACAGGAGGGCAAGAAGACATGGGTCCTACCCCTAACAAGCTTACACACTATTTAAGAGATGTGCAAAACACACAGCAGAACTTGATGAAGTTTAAGAGCTCTCAGCCCAGCTCTGCCTGGCATCAGATCAGCCTCCCTGTCTTTATATCATGCCAACCACTTTGTGGTCCAAAGGGTAGGGCTTTCTGCAGTGTCAGAGACTCCAAAAAGCTAGAATTCAGTAAGAATGTATTTGTATCTGCTGGAACAGACACCAGTACAGGGCCAAAGGCTCCTCCTGCAATCAGCTCTCAGCTTCCCTTTCCTGGGCATCACAGCATCAGCATCAATGGGTTGAGTACAAAGTGGCATCAAGCTCTGTGACCCACCTCCCATCCCCTTGTGCACATGTCATATTAGTAGGTGCTAAAAGGAGAATTGGTCTAACCCTAAATTGAGTGGGTTTGTGTGTATTTGTATATAATTATATGAATGTGTAAAACTGATTTGTATGTAAACACAGGTAAGAGTTATGACTATGCACATCAATAGGCAAAGGTTTTAGGACATGTGAGAGGGAGATCAATGTAAGAATGTATATATAGTACTCAGTTAAACTTCAAGCTGGAGAGGTCAGCCATTGTGCATAAAAATAAAAATGAGCTTCCAAATCATGCTTTGTACCAGGCACGCTAGATGCTCTTCAAGCATATCTTCAACCTTCACAACATATCTGTAGAGAAGGTATTTAATAGACAAGGAAACTGAAGCTCAAAAAATTTAAATATATCATCTAGGTTCACCCAGCTATTACGTGTCAGAGCTGAGGTTCAAACTCATGCTTATTTACATTCAGTGTTGTTTCCATTACACCATGCTTTCTTCATGTTTACTCCCCATAAGGTAAGATATTTCAAGCAAACGGAAGCTTACAAGGTCAGTCAGAAGAGTTACAATCAAAAGTTGGTGTTTTCTGGAGTTCATGCCTGTACCAAATACTTGTCTGCCTTTTGATAAAAATAAACAATTGATTATGTTATTATGTAGGTAAGATGTAATATTCAAAGCTGAATATCCAAAGTATCAATACTGGGAGATTCACTTGAGTGAAACTAGAGGGTTTTATGGTTATGAGTTTAGCCAGCAGTTTTACTTTTCCTAAAGTATGATGAAATAGCCAATAACATTGGGGCAAATAATAGAAAAACCCAAGGAAGTTTATCATCAATTTCATATATCCAGTTCACACAGGGATTGTTAATTCTACTTATTGAAGTAAAAAAGTGGTGCTCATTATGATTGAGACTTCATGTGAATTTTCTGTAATGGGCAGGTAAACATCAAATTAAAATGCCCCAAACAAGTACAATGGGCATGTGAATCTCAGCTGGTTTCTCTTAGACCAGCTTCTCATTAAACACAGAAACGGGTCTCCTACGAGCCTCCAGGTCCGGCTGTCTTGCCTGGGTTGTGATGACTGTTTTGCTAACTCCATAAACAGTATTTCTCATCAGTGTTTCTACTTTTTAAAAATGTATTCTCTGTTTGGTGAATATTCTCTATGCAGTTCCTCCTCAAAAAATGAAAAGAACAATTGAATACTAAACCCTCCTACTGATAAAGTCTATCTTCAGAGGGCATTTGGGTTTTTTTTGCAGTTTAAGAAATCAGTGTTTTGTTTTATTTGGTTTTGACTTAGTCTTAAAGTAGTATTATAATAGTGAATGTGCTTTTCAACCCACCTGTCCCTTCCTCAGAGAAATCATGATTTTTCTCTCTATGATGTCTAAGCACCCAGGTTGACAACCACAGTCTTGATATTTCATTAATTCCAGAAATAGAAGAAAGTGTCTAATTTCAGCAGGGTTGGTGTATTTTCCCTCATTCTTGGTGGAAAGGAAAGTGCTTGAGAGAGAGGAGCTGGGAGGGGAGCAGAAGGAGGCTGTACACCTCCCCTCAGAGGAGCAGTCCCTCTGTAGAAGACCAAAAGCGAGCAGAGAATATTCAGACTTGCCCCTGTTTACCAAGGAGACTGAGTAAATGTCCAGCTCAGCATGAAAGTGATAAAGCCCAAGTGGAGTCCACAGATTGCTCATCCTCATTCCCTCTCCATGCTAGGGAAGCAGGCCAGGTCTTCATTTGTAAGAGAGAAGGGATTTATGAGAGATCGACCAAAAAAAAGAGAGGGAAATGATGACAAGGGTGAGAAGACCGACTTATGAAGGGATAAGAAGAGGAGAGGGAGGAAAAAAGAAGAGCAACCAATGGAGCCACCCAAGAAGTTTAGATCTTAGAGAATAGGAAGGATCACGATGACTCTTTTTGCTTTAGTAACAATAACTACCACTTATTGGACCCTTGCCATGTGAGATAGGGATGAATGGGTGGATGAATATATAAATAGGTATGCAGCTATACATATATGTACATAGATTTCACGTAGTTTAATTCCAGTTAACTTAATTCTTATTTAGGAAGAGTCACTAAATAACTCTTGTTCCTAATAAAGTGCCCAAGAGTGGTGCAACACTACTCAACACATTAACCATATTTACCGTCTAAGAGATAGAAAGCAACCTGTCTCTTTTGATTAGGAAGCCATAAAGTTTTAGGGAATGGGAAGTAAATCAAGGCTCACTGTAACTTCCACCTCCTGGTTTCAAGCGATTCTCCTGCTTCAGCCTCCCAAGTAGTTGGGATTACAGGCACCTGCCACCACGCCCAGCTAATTTCTGTATTTTTAGTAGAGACAGGGTTTCACCATGTTGGCCAGGCTGGTCTCAAACTCCCGACATCAGGTGATCCACCCACCTTGGCCTCCCAAAGGGCTGGAATTACAGGTGTGAGCCACTGCACCCAACCCAAAATAGATATTTCGATATCCATTTTCCCCTGCAGAATCTGAAACTCTCATAGCTAATGACTTCTCCAAGGTAGCAGAACCAAAATTTAAACACAGTTTATCTGGCTCCAAATCCTATGCCGTTAAATACTATACCAAGAATGTATACACTTAGTTGCATATTTTCTTGTTTAAATTTGTCATCTTGAAATATGACACTGTTCCAACGATGTTACCATTTATGAAAATCCCCTAGGGGCCCACTTTTGAAATTTCCATTCTAGCCTTGAGTACATTCTTGATTATCTTCAATAATGATGGAGGCTTGTGCTTTCAGAGCAGAGCTTACTTAGGGGACAGCCAGAAGTCACACAGAGCAAAACTGGTAAACACTGTAGGTGACATTGTTGGGTGATAATCATTTAAAGTTTAAGAGAAAACAGCATGATTATTTTATGTGTTTTATTGACTGTCTCAGAGAAATTCCCAAAGGAGAATTGCTGTCAGATTCTGAGCAAAGGTCCCATTGCTGCGATAAGAAGGGACCTAAGATTGCCCCTTCAAACTTCAACATTGAACTGGTATAGTTAAAATACTATGCTTGTGACAATAAAGTCACACTTTATTCATCCTTCAAGGCAAATCAATTTGATGTTGTCTTAACTACTGCTGAATGGAACATTCTATAAAAAGAAACCAAAAAACTGAGTGAAAACCTAATAGTCTTTGATGTTAATTCTATTAGGTCACCTGGTGCCCTAACTTCTTGCTGAAAAGTCCAAAGAGAAATGATAATGACCTTGGGACATTATTGCCCTTAATCTGCAAACTTCTCATCCTTGTGAGCACCATTATAGATAAGGCATTTGGGATAGAATGTTCAGCCCATCTCCTGTGCTTAGACTGACTGACCTCTGAGAATCTAACAGGGTTTTCTCTAACACATTTAAAGAATGGCATCATATTTGGGCTGGAGAGGTTCTTGTGCTGTTTATGGTCCATGTAGCAGGTGCTCTCCTCAAAATGGTTACTGTTTTTCTCAAAAGCTGCCAATTTTCATTACAGCAGTGAACTGGAGGAGGGCTGAAATGTCATAGGAAAAGAAAATTACTGGGCAGCCCCCTTTTTCTCCCATTAGAATTTCAGCAAAGCAAGTGAGGCAAGGGCAGACAAGATAATGAAGGGGTTGCACAGGCATTTATTTCACTTTTATTTTTCCTTTGAGAAAGTGTTAATAAAATTAGCAGTGTTCCAATAACAGCAAGGATTATAAAAGATACATTTATCAACAATGTACAATTTTCCTACTGGAATGTATAATAAAACTTTTCAAATGCAAATCTCCTATCAATGAATGTACAAAGGGGCAAGATGAAAAGGAGGAAAATGACATGAGGCTAATTCTCTGCCATCTCTGAAAACTAGATGGATTAACATTGTTTAAAGTTAACTGATAAATCTCCCAAAACTTAATTTTAAACTTTCATTCAGTTTTCTCTCTGTCATGGCTTTAGCCAAAGCTTCTTACAAAAAAAGTCATGCTAACTCCTCTGAATTTCAGGGATTGGGTCAAAATCAGCAATGCCTTCTCATTGCCTACCACACAAAGCCAAAAAGCCTCTTATATCAGGTACTTTCCAACAATCAAAGCCCTTTGTAATCCAGTCCACACTGTCTCCCAAAGTCACTTCTCCTGTTTTTTCATAGCACATCCAAGCTGGAAAAAAAAATGATCCCTTGAAGGTCTATGATGCTCTCTTCTCTATCTTATTTCTGTCTAACTCTTATTCATCCTCCTAAATCTTTACAACTAAGATGCAACCTCTCCTCAGCCTATGCATTAGGAAAAGCCTAACGCTTTTTCCTTCTACGTTTCACCCACCTCCTACTCTTCTCACATAGTCTAGACCACCAAATCAGAACCTGATAAGAAACCACCTCAGATGGATCACAACTTTTTCATGGATAGCATTTTCTAAGAAGAACAGCAAGTTTTCATTAAGCAGGGATGGCACTGGGCACAAACGTGATCAGCATTTGTTGATAGAATGATGGATTCTATAGTCAAATTCCTCCTTCTGAGGAGGAACAAACAGATCACAAGATAGGAAGGAAGGAAGGAAGACTAGAAACTCCATAAACTGGAAAATCAATGTTTAAATTACTAAGAGTTTATTAGATATATAGGAAAAAATACAGATGACCAATGTACTTTATATTAAAAGTGTTTTTGAAAAGTGTGATAATTTGTTACAGGTTGATTCAGCAAGTCTTAATTTAAAGGGTACTTCCAGAAAAAGCAAATCTAAAAACATAAAATATTTCCCCCAAATCAAATACTAAAACTGTAAATATGCTAAAGAATTTCTCCCCAAAATCATTCTAAACTCAAAAGAGTAAATTAAAATCATTATTGAGATATTCAGACATGCTGATGATGTTGCTCGCCCCTGCTGCTAATCAATGAAAACACTGAAGTCTTCCAGGAACATGATGAGCACCGTTTTCACACAACCATTTGAAGTCTCCGTCTTTCTACAGGCAAAAGCTGCATGTGCCTTTCATGACAAACCCACAGAGACGTTGCCTTTGGCAAGAATGATGCCAAAGTTTCTACCAAACCAAAATAGTAATTCCTTGAAAATGCCAAGTAGCAGGTTAGAAAGTTGAACTGGTGCTAATCTGGAGATGCCAAAATCCATGATATTTTGTGTAATGAAACAGTGTCCATCTTGCTGAAGTAAACCCCATGAGTGCAGCACTGTTTCTCATCTCGTCATGTTCATGGCAGCAAAGTTTCATAAACATAGGGGCTGAGATTCAGCCCACGGCAAGTCCCCAAGAGTGATTCTATAACTGTAACATGTGGCATGTCAGCCAACTTTTTCATCTTTTACTTAGAACTTTTAACTCAGCAAAATTTCTGAAAGCAACTCTGACTTGGGATGGTTATAAATTTCAACATGTTACCAAGACGTGCTTTTAGGAGATCAAGTACCAAAATAATACATGATGCATGTTTCTAACCCATTCCCATCCCACAAAATATCCTTGAAAGCGTGTATGTATTTGTTTGAAAGATCATACAAATAGAGAAGACACAGGCTCTGAAAAATACTGAAAAAAAAAAAGAGAAAAAAGGTAGCACAGCATGGGAGATGACTACATTTCTATTTCCATCTGAACACAAATGACCACAAAAGAATTGGCACAGGGTGACAAATTAAAACCAAACTTACTCACCCAGGATGCGGATGTCACACTTAAGTTAAAAAAAAAAAAAAATCTGGAGACCAACTGTACTTCAGTTAGGGAGTCAAATTAGCATTGATCAGAACTACCTTCATATCCCTATGACTAGATAATGCCTCCACCATCCATTTTGTCAGTTGGCCTCTTGTACACTCAAAATACATTTACAGAAGGATGATCAATCATTTCTAAGATTCCTCTTGTGTGCAACAACTATTTACTGAGTAATTGATGTATGTCAGCTCTTGTGAATGAGACAGACTCTATCCCTGCCCTCAGGGAGCCTATAACCCAACAAGCATAGAACCATCAACTAGAAGTGAGATTTGTGCTACTATAAAGTGCAGTATTTTATAAGGGCTTAAAGAAAGATATTCCAATGTAGACAGAGCGATCAGGAAAGACTCCACTGAGGTAATTAAATCCAAGCTGAATTTTAAATGGAGTAGGAATTTGCTAACTGAAGGGGGGTGGGGATGAGAAAATGTTTCCAGCAGAAGTAACTACATCTGCCAAGAAAAAAGGCAGGAAAGGACGGACTGTGGGGCAAATGGGGGCAAGATCAGGAGCAAGGACACTGAAGGGCTCTTGCAGTAATCCAGAAGAGAGAGTAATAGCTTGCACTAGGTGGATGAGAAGAAGAAAACAGATTCAAGCAATATTTAGGATGCAGAAACCATTGGTCTCTGTCATGGACTGGATGTGGAGAATGAGGGAGAGAGAAGAGCCAAGGTAGACTCAGAGGTTACTGGTTTGAGGATCTATGTTGGTGTCAGGGCCACATACCGGGAAATTTCAGGGCTGAGGGGTGGGTGAATAGAGGTTACAATACTGAACATCAGATTTAATGTCCTGAAAACAGGACATGTTTTTAGTTCACTTAGACCTAGAAATGAGACAAAGAAATTTAGAAACTTCTCCATTGATCATAGACCTACATAGTTTTAGACCAGTAAGGAATTATGCAGACTTTCAAAGTGAAATAGCAAGTCTATGGGAAGCGGCCACCCAGAATTTGAAGGTAGAATATTAGTTCTAACAATTTAACTGTTACTAGAATCATTAATATTTCTAGAAACAAGTGATTTATCCACTTACGTTCTGGGCACATGTTCCAAAGTTCTGTTAAAAATAGATTTCACACTGAATGCGAGTATTCTTGAGCAAACAAATCCATCAGTTGCTACAGAATTTATGTTGAGTTCAGAAAGCAGAATTCTGCTTGTGGGAATGCCAGGGGTCTTTTGAATTTCTTCATTGAACAGGGACCCCTGGAGTTTTTATTGATTGGACAAGATTAAGCAGAAAGCTTTCATTTACCCCAACTGTCTACTTCCTTTGTCATATTCCTTAAAAGTAATTCACTTAATTATTATAGCCCTGACAAGAAGTGTGTGGTAATAACATTTTTTAAATTGCCTATTCTTAAACAATTCTTTCACAGAAAAATAATCAATTCCTGAAGCCCCTAGATCACACCTCACCTTCAGCTACAGCCTTTGCTCAGCACATGATTTTTTCTTTTCTTTTTAATGTCACAGGTTTCAACTCCAAAGAGCACTGCCAAATCTCTCTCTTCTCTATCATAATCTCCTCTTTCTGCTTTGAATGAACATTTCCTCCTGGAGCCTATTATAAATCACACAAGAGAGCAGCTGGGAAAGAGAAATGGGCACTTTACAGGTGATTTGGAAATGCAGAGAAACACAAAAATTCTGGGCAGACAGAGGTGCAGGCACAGAAGTGAGGTTAGGAAATATAGGACAGGGCTCACTATATATGGCCTTAATGTCGCTGTGATACATAATTACTAGTAACAGAGTTCAATAAATCCAGACCAAATTGATAGGAGTGCGGCTTTCAACAGCCAGGAGACTAGTGCCTTGACCCAAATGCCCCTCACTTGTGGGATAAGAATGGGGAGGGGGCTGTGCTGCATTGCAATGTTGCAGCAAATACTGATGCACAGCAAAAGCCCAGGAAAATTCTATTTAATAGAATAAACAAAAGGATATTCCACCGTTACAAGCCGACCTGTTTATGTGCCTGAAATTAGTTCTTTGGAGGCAGCCCGCTCTCTTCTGCCAATATTCTGGGACTCCTATGGAAACAATATTTTTTTCTCTCTGCTATTAAGCATTCAGTTTTCAGAGGCAAGCAGAAGGGATATTGAGGTAATTTTTAAAATGCTCTTCATAAAGAGATTCAATTAACAACTATTAGCCCACAAGTCAGTTATTTAACAACTAAATTGTCACTCAGCCCAATAAAGACCAAGGATGCCTGATTTCAATCAATGCATAAGTGTTACATTGGCCAAAAAGTTTAAGAAGAGAAAGCTCTACTGTGCTTTGCCACAATTTTTCTCCACGTGACACACCTCTTCTTAGTCTGGGGTTAATGATGCTAATATAGAGACTGCAGTCCATTATACCATTTGAAGCCTTCAACTCAACTGAGAAATTACTCCGGAAGCTAGAACAGAGGAAGTTGTCACTTGGTTTGTGTCCATCTGGGAGATTTAGAATCAAACCCTAAGTCTTGATTCTGGTGACATAATCCTTGCTGAGCCTCCTTTGATAGCCTGTCCAGTGTCACAGGTCCTATGGCACCAAGGCCCTGCTTTGCCATTATCACTGACCTCACCTACCCCTTTCTGCTCCAGTGACTGGCATCTTGTCTGCTGTCTACCGGGTAGTTGATGGAAATATACAATAGACACAGTTAGAGAACATATTCATTCAACAGCTATTTATTGAATACCTTCTATGTGCAGATTCTGTTGTGGACACTGTGAATATATCTAGAAAAAGTTACGGACTTGTATGCTAATGGGGAAAACAGATAACAAACAGATGTAAAGTACATTTCATGGCAAATAGGGAAATTTATTAAAATGGCACAAAAAGGAAGCAACGTAACAGACACCCATATGGAAATATGATCCCCAAGTCCCCACAGGAATGTGCAGCCACTGGTGATACTGCCCATGATGGGAGAGGGCACAAGAAAGTGTAAAGTGGCTTCCTTTTTCATCCACATGGCTGCCCAGGGTGTCCATAGGCTTTAGCTGCAAGCCTACATCCTCAACGGGTGCAAAAGGAACTACTTGTGTGGATTATGGGACAAAAGAAATAAAAATCAGTTTTCCTGGCCTAATATTCCTCAGCAGACCCTAGCCTCAGGCCTGATTGGAATTCCCCCTAAGTCAGGGGAATTTCCTAATGCCTTTTTCATGATCACCTTCAAGAGAAATGCAGGAAGAGGAAAGCAGGTGGCACTCCGTGAAGGCATTTTTCACTGAATATTGCAATGATTATTTCATAATAGAAGTAACATTACCCTCCTTAGGTCAGATCTTGAGTCTTAGATTTGGTTTCAAAGATACAAGGAATCAGAGAAAATGTAGATGAATCAATGAGTCCCAGATAGAAATAGGTTTTGATTTCTAGTATTAGTTAAATGCTTTCCTAAATAAGATAAATTAGCAAACACAATAATGAGATAGCCATTCTTCTGTCTTAAGAGAAAATAAGCTATGGCAAGAGTTTATTACTGCATCTGAGAAGGGGTAGACCACTCATAGTTTAAGGACAGGTGTCATGGATAAACTCATCATAGAGGAAGCTTATTGAGGACCTCGACATGGTGACCGTAGTTAACAATACTGTACTGTAGATTTGAAATTTGCTAAGAGGGTACATCCTAATAAGAAAGTATATCACCAAAAAAGCTACTATGAAGATATGTTAATTAGCTTGACTCTGGTAAACATTTCACAAGGTATTTGTATAACAAAACATCATGTTGTACACCTTAAAACATATAATTTTTAATAATACCTCAATAAAGGTGAAAAATTAAAAAGAATGCCTCTGGATATTTGGCTGAAGAGATATTTCAAAGTTACAGAAGATGGACTTGTAAGGGCTTTCTAATAACCAAATTGCCATATGACCCAGCATCCCCCATTTCCTCTACAGAACACAGGTCTGATGCCTGTGGCACCATCCAGGCATGTGACTACGAGGCCGCTTTGAGAAGCCCCTCACATCTACCAAGAGCATGTTGAATATTTCTTAGCTTGTTGTTAACAGTTTTACATGCTGTTGAAATTATATAGCCAAATATTATCTAAGCAGATAAAATGTGAGTGAAAAAAGAGATTTAATTATATGATAATTAAATACTTTGGAAAGATTCCTAAGTGTGTTTAATTAGGTGAGGGTAAAAGATTTGTAAAAGACTGGGGAAATGACCATGCATGTCTAGAAGGGTTCTACAGTCAAATTGCTTTACAAAGGTCTAGGTTTTTCTTGCATCTCGAGAGATAGAAACTGAGTGTTGTAGGCAATGTGTATGCAAGAGTATTGAACCCTCCCAAATCCGCCCCCATCCCACGAAAAAAGACCTTGACTTTATATCAAAAGGTTGGAAAAGCAGTATGCAGTCACAGAATTTTACACTTAAATCAAATGGTGAGCTACGTATGCACCATTTATTCAAATTCTTCTTTTTAATCAATCTTTAAAACAACTGCCAGTCCTGTCACATCAGATAAGAAGGCTCTTACCATCCATCCACTCGTACCTTACCCCCCGAGCTCAACTGAGAAATTACTCAGGAAGCTAGAACAGAGGAAGTTGTCCGTTGGTTTGTGACAGAAACTCACTAGAGTTTCTCTTGCTTTCTGTTGGTTTTCATTTTTAATCTTTAAAATATATATATATGCCATGTACTTTTGAAGTTTCTGGGTCTATGTAGAATATTTGTAGAAATACGGCACATAATTAAAATAAATAGCAACAAATAGGAATCATCAATTACCTGCCAAGCTGAGCAATTCACCTTCAGCAGGTCACTACACAGATTCAACATAGCCAAGCTCTCCAACAGTCAGTTAAACAAACAGCGTGTGTAGGATCCGGAACCATGGTTCTGGTGTGATACACAGAGGGGATTAGACATGGTCCCTTTCTCTGCAGAGCTTACAGTTCAACAATCAAACTGGGGCCATCAAGTTGCATTTAGTTTTCTGTAATGACAGCAAGTCAGATTAAGGTGAGGAGGAGGGAGGAAATGAGCCAATGCTGTGCTTCCCTCCTTCAGTAATTCCATGTTCACTGCCAAATGGATGTTGGAAAGTAGAGATCATGAGAGTGGAAATATTTTGTAGACTATGACTGTAGAAGGGTTTTTCTTAGATTATAAGATGTTAAAACAGGAATAGGGATCTTAGAATCCTGTCTCACTGACTTGTTTTACAGATATGGAGACCAAAACACAAAGTCACTAAGTGAGGTAACCCTGCTTATTAGGAGCAGGGTTAGGAGCAGAAGTCAGATATATCCTACCTCTCTTTCTAGAATGCCACACAGCACTGCTCTCCCTCTTTTTGGCTAACACTATTTAGCATGCTTTTTTCTTCATTTCATGACTCCAAAACTATCCAGAACACAGTCTGATCAGAACCCCTAAAAGCTCATTTCTAAACAAAGTTAAAATTCCCAGATAAGTCCATTTAAAAATTGCAACTGGTTGAAGAAAAGTTTAACAAATTGAAGAAAATGTCAGCTTTGACAAAAATTTCATGCCAATTGTTTGGTTTCATACAGACAAAACACATTTCTGAAAGAATTGTTGACTGAGCTATCTAGCTTCAGAATGCACACCCCATTTGCCTGGACAGAAGAATTACTCAGGTTTCTTTCACTCAGCATATAATCCCTCCCCTCAAAAAAAAGGAAACCTCACTGGAATTATTACAAGAATTTTTTGTTACTTTTTGTAATGCTAGTGTCTGATTACTTCAATGTAGCAACTATTTTGTGAATGCCTACGGTTTCCAATCCAAGGCACTACGTGAACACCCACCGAGTACGAGGTTAGTGTTGTGACATCAAGAAAAGGATCTCACACCTCATGAAGCTTGCAATTCAGTCCTAGAAACTGTACCCGAATCACAAACACAGATTGGATGGTGACAAGGGATACAATGGAGATAAGAATGACCTGCAAGCACAGAGAAAAAGAGGGATATGGGGGGAAATTTCGTAGATAAGATATTTGAGCTGGCCTTGAAAATGGGAGAAGATACTACCATAGAGATCAACCGCCATGATATTTTTTTTTCTGCTCTTTACCCCCTGCACATCTCCTAACCCCTTGAAACTTGCATTCCATTCCTCACCTCTAAATTAAAACTGTTCCCAACAAATTCTCCAGTGACCTCCCAGTTGCCTGATTCAATTGTCATTTTTAGTCCTGACCCCAAATTATCTCTTTGGAAACCCTGTTGTTGATCTTCACCTTCTTGAAATTCTTCTCTGGTTTTCATCATCTGCTCTCTCCTGCTTCCCTCTCTCTGGAAGCTCCCTCTCAATCTCCTGGTCCTTGGTAACGTCTTGCTTTTGTTTTTTTGTTTTTTGTTTTTTTTTGGCACAATACTGTCTACCTAGATAATTTTACCACCTCCACGACTCCAACCCCTACCTTACATTGACACTGAAAACATGCAGATTTAAATTTCTAGTTTCCTATCTCTTTTTGGTTAACAAATCATAGTTGTATAAATTTATAGGCTAAAATGTGATGTTTTGATACATGTCTACAATGTGGCATGATTACATCAAGCTAGTTAACCTATGTGTCTCATTTACCTTTCATTTTTATGATGTGACATTTGAAGTTCACCCTCTTATTTTGAAATGTATAATACATTATTATTGACTATAGTCACCCCTGCTGTGCAGCAGATCTCAAAACATATTCCTCTGATCTATCTGAAACTTAGTACCCTTTGATCAACAACTCCGTTTGCCCTCCTTGCCCCGGTAACCATTGTTCTACTCTTCACTTCTATGAGTTCAACTTTATTAGATTCTACATATAAGTGAAATCATGCTGTATTTGTCTTTCTATGCCTGGCTTATTTTACTTAACATAATGTTCTCCAGACTCATCCATGTTGTAAAAAAAAGACAGGATTCCCCCCTTTTTAAGTCTAAATAGCATTTCATTGTGTATAATGTATGTAAATGCATGTAACGTGTGTAAAATGTATAACATTTTCTTTATAGATTCATCCACTGATGGACACTTAGGTTGCTTCCATACCTTGGTAAATAATGCTGCAATAAACAGGGGAGTAGAGATATCCCTTCAACATATTGATTTCAGTTCCTTTGGATATATATCCAGAAGTGGGATTACTAAGTCATATAAGTAACTCTCTTTTTAGTTTTATGTGGAACCTCCATACCATTTTTCATTATGGTTCTACTGATTTACATTCCCACCAACAATGTATGGTCCCCTTTTCTCTGAATCCTATCTGACATTTATTATCTTTCATTTTATTTAATAAAAGATATTCTAACAGATGTGAGGTGATCTCTCATTGTGATTTTCATTAGAATTTCCTTAATGATTACTGATGATGAGCTTGTTGTCCACTTGTATGTTTTCTTTTGAGAAATGTCTATTCAGGTCCTTTGCCCATTTTTTAAATTGGGTTATTTGTTTTCTTGCTATTGAATTGAGTTCCTTATATATTTTAGATATTAACCCCTAGTTGGAGGTATGATTTCTAACTATTTTCTCTCATTCTGTAGACCTATCACTTTCTCAAACTCATATTTCCAACTATTCACTGAACTAACAATGTGGGTAGCCTATAAATGCCTGGAACTCAACATGTCTGAAGCCTAATACATCATCTTTCTCCCTAAACTTCCTCCTCCTCTTTTGTTCCTTCTTTCTACTTAAAACTCCAATGCATACTCTTCGTGCTTTTTTATATTCTATTCCCTTTGCCAGGAATTCTCTTCTGCATATTAACTACCAAGAAAAGTTCATCCTTAAATGATTAACACACACGTACCCTCTTTTGTAACAGCCTAGGGGGCAATGTAGTGCTCTGGAAAAATAACAGATTCAACTTTGAATCCTGGTTCCAGCATTTATTATGCAGTCATTTGACCTTGACCCTATTGAGCTTACCTTTCCTTGGCTGTAACGTCTACCTCAGAGGGTCATGAGCTTCCACTGAGATGATATATATGGAGAGCCCAGTGCAAAAACTGGCACCTAGCAGGTCCTTCATGAATATTCATCATCTTCCCCTCCCTCCCTACTCTGGGCTACCAGAGCCTGTGTACCTGCTTGCTGCAGCCCTGGCTATGTGGTGTTCTCATTCCAATCCTCTAGACAATGAGCTCTTCAATGAAAAAGCCTATAACCCAGCACCGCCAAATGTGCTCAGTACATGCTTATTAAACTGCAGTATGACTGGCCATAGCTCAGCACTCCATTCTAGGACTCAGGATCTTGAGCCAGTGTCCCTGGGGAAATGATGTTCCATTAACAGAAAGAATGAAATCAAGAATGAACTCCTCTTAGCAACAATGTAAAGAATTCAATGCAGGGCACGTTAACTTTTAAGGAGCAGAAAGAAGACATCTAGCAGGAAGTTGTGGCTGTGCCCGGAGGGGAGTGGGGCACACATTCAAGGAAAAGGGGAAGGAACAAGCATCTCAGCAAAAGAAGGGGGTAGGGGAGCAACATGAGAAGGCAGCAACAGAGAAATGGAAAAAGGAAAGAATTTCATTAAGAAAGCAGAGGGTCTGTGGTGCCGAATAGAAAAGACAGGTTCCTAGAATTAGAACAGTAAACAGGCTCTGGGGTTTTGGTCAAGGAAAAGAAAATAGTTTTGATAGAAGCATGAAGGAAGAAATAGATTTGATAGAAGCAAGAAGATAAAACAGATTGCAAGGGGTTAAGAAGTGCGTGGGTGACAAACTGAGGGAAAATCTCCAAGGTAACTAAATAATGGTCTAGCATCTGTATGTGTTCAAACGTGTGGCATTTTCAATTCCTAAAGTATGATGCAAGAGCCCAGGTTTACTGCCTCCCAGTTGTCACTAGTCTACCATGTCATGCCACATGCAAGTGTCTTTTTGTGTCCTCTTACTCGCCCCACCCCCACCCCATCACAGCTACAGGACTCTTATCTACACATTGGCCAGCAGTCTCACTTGATGAGAATCTGATGGATTCCTGCCTCGCATTGTTGACAATTTCATCACTCAGAAGACTGAAGAAGCCACCACAGGAGCATCTTTACCTCAATTAATTTTAATCAACAGCCTGGCTTGAATGATGGAGTGGAAGTGATAGGAACTTTCGGGGGAAAGTGATGAAATTGTCTTGTAATAGTCAAGAAAAAGAAAGCTGGTCATGGTCAGAAACAATTCGAGCAGTTTAGAAAAGTAGATTTTTTCGTTCGACTCTCCACCCTCCAGCCCCAAGGCATGGAGTTCCTAAATAGAAAACAGAGGATCCTGAACCTAGCTCTACTACATATTTTTTTAATTAATTACTTGGATAGACTCAGGCATAATAAAATTTAGGATGGCACAAAACAGGAGGAGAATCCCTCAGCACTGGATCGGGACCTCTTGATCACTCAACAGGCCATCAGGATGAATTGAAACTAATGAGATTAATTTTAATTAGAAAAATATAAAGATCTGTCCTAAGGTTAAAAAAAGAACAGAAGAAATACAGTATGGAATAGGACAAAGATATTAAATAAATATAGGCTTTAAAAAAGTTATGAAGGAATGTTAAAATTGTTAAAGATAAGTACTTAACAACTGGAAACAATCTATAACCTCAAACAGAAGAAAACAGAATAGGAACTTAGTAAACAGGAAAGGTGAATAAAAGTACAAAATAGATGGCATAAGTAAGTCCAATTATATAGGTTTTCAACAAATATAAATAACCTCACCTATTCAGAGCATCAAATAAGATTTTAAAAAATCAAGCTATATACTATATATGAGACATCCCTAAAACAAAATAATACTGAAAATAGAAAATAAAGGCAAAAAATATTCAAGAAACACCTTAGCAAAAAAAATTCTAATATGGCAACATTTTTATAAGACAAAATAGACTTTAAGGTGAAAAGCATTATTAGGAACAAATAGGGCCACTATACATTAATCAAAAGAACTACTGGAGGAACAGATAAAAATCATCAAATTGCCTGCAGAAATGTGAGATGGAAGAGACTTGCTTTAATAGCAGTTCATGTGAAAACGATGATGTTTTGCTTTCAGAAGTTTCCTAATGGCCAGGGAGTTAACATGGTCACCTCCAAAAGTCACTGCAATCTTTGCTAACATTAACGGTGCACAGAACAGTGCAAGTTAAGACCCACTTTCTCTGCACTGTCAAAATTTATCCGGAATGGAGTGCTCAGATCTGAGTATGTCAAGTTGAGACAGACATTGTCATACTGGAGAATTTCCAGCAGAGGTTGACCAGGATGAAAAAGCATTACCTAAGAAACACTTGAAGGACAGGAGATATCAGGAGAGGAGATACACAGGGAAAGTATACAGATACATGTCAACTGAAAGTGGGCACAGTAGCAAGTGATGGAGCCAAGACTTAAACAGAGCAGATCTCACTGCAGACAGACTCCAACCATTCTGATCTACTCCATCCTGCATTGCCTCTCTATAAAAATACCAGAAGAAAATATAAGAAATAGTTTTTATAATATGATAGTGAAAAAGACTTTCCTAACCATAACATGAAGATCACCGCTATAAATAAAAAAGAATACTTTTTTAAAAAGGTAAATTTTTGAAAGTTTGCATAGAGAAAGATACAATAAGCGAAGATTAAAAAATAAACAACAGAGTGACAACAACAAATGCTGGTGAGGATGCAGAGAAACTACAGTACTCATACCCACCTGGCCAGAATGGAAAATGGAAAATAGTTTGGCAATTTTTATAAACTAAACCTCCAACAGCCATACAACCACCCACTAATTGCATTCTTGGGCATTTATGCTGGAGAAATTTAGACTTATGCTCACACACGAACCTGCACATAAGTGTTTATACCAGCTATAATAGCCAAAAACTGGATACAGGCCAGATGTCCTTCAGTGAATAAATGCTTAAACAATGTACAAACTGTAGTAGATCCACAGGACATCATCCATGTTGTGTGTATCAATAGTTTGAAAAAAGTCAATCCCCAAAGGTTACTTAATGTATTATTCTGTTTATATACTAAGTAGCCTTTGATTACTATCTGTGATTCCATTTTTGAAATGACAAAATTTTAGAAATGGAGAAAAGATTAGTGGTTCCTGGAGTTGGTAAGGGGTTGGGAGGATGTGGAAGGGAGGTGGGTGCAGTTTTAAAAGGGCAACATGGCCGGGCGCCATGCCTCACACCTGTAATCCCAGCACTTTGGGAGGCCAATGTGGGCAGATCATGAAGTCAGGAAATCAAGACCATCATGGCTAACATGGTGAAACCTCGTCTCTACTAAAAAAATACAAAAAGAATTAGCTGGGTGTGGTGGCAGGTGCCTGTAGTCCCAGCTACTTGGGAGGCTGAGGCAGGAGAATGGTGTGAACCTGGGAGGCACAGCTTGCAGTGAGCCGAGATCGTGCCACTGCACTCCAGCCTGGGCGACAGAGCAAGACTCCGTCTCAAAAAAAAAAAAAAAAAAAAAAAAGGCAACATGAGGGATCCTTGTGTTAATGAAACTATTCAGTATCTTGACTATGGTGGTGGACACATGAACCTATACATTTGATAAAATTATACAGAACTATCAAAAAGACAGACGATTACAAATTCTGGCCAGGTTATAGAAAAACTGGAACCCTCATACACTGCTAGTAAGAACGTAAAACGGTGCTACCACTCTGGAAAACAGTTTAAAAGTTATTTAATGTTAACACAGAGTTACCATATCATGAACAATGGCACTCATAGGCATATATAGAAGTGAAATGAAAACATATGTCCACACAAAAACTTGCACATCAAGTTTCCACAGTTTTTATAGCAGCATATCTATAACACTACCAAAGTGAAAACAACTCAAATGTCATCATCCGACGAATGAAGTGTCCGTACCATAAAATATTATCTACAATAAAGAAGGATGAGGTACTGATACATGCTACAACATGGATGAACCTTGAAAACATTATACTAAGGGAAAGAAGCCAATTGCAAAAGACCATATATTATATCATTCTGTTTATTTGAAATGTCCACAATACGCAAATCCTTAAAGAAAGAAAGTAGATTACTGGTTGCCTAGGGCTAGAGGGAAGGATAGAGAGTGATTGCTAAGGGTAGAGTTTCCCGTTGAGGTAATGAAAACGTTCTAGAGTTAGATAGTAGTGAAAGCTGGATAACTCTGTGAATATACTAAAAACCAATGAACTCTGAATTAGTGAATTTTATATTTTGTGAATTATATCCCAGTAAAAATGTGAATAGGCCAGGTGCGGTGGCTCACGCCTGTAATCCCAGCACTTTGGGAGGCCGAGGCAGGCGGATCACGAGGTCAGGAGATCGAGACCATCCTGGCTAACACAGTGAAACCCCGTCTCTACTAAAAATACAAAAAATTAGCCGGTGGCGAGGTGGCAGGCACCTGTAGTTCCAGCTACTCAGGAGGCTGAGGCAGGAGAATGGCATGAACCCCAGGGGGCGGAGCCTGTAGTGAGCCGAGATCACGCCACTGCACTCCAGCCTGGGCGACAGCAAGACTCTGTCTCCAAAAAAAAAAAAGTGAATAAATTGTACATAACTAAGTACACACACACACACACACACACACACAAGTACAGGTAAAACCAAGGAATTCTGAATGGAATAAGTGAATTGTATCAATGTCAGCATCTCAGTTGTAATACCATATGACTATCTTGCAAAATATTACTGTTGTGAGGAATTATGTAAAATGTATACAATATTTCTCTATATTATTCCTTACAAATGCATGTGAATCTAAAGAAGCCACTGCAAAAAAAAACACATTCACCATATGTAAAGCCCACACACTCGTCCACCAGTGCTAGAGAAACAATACTACCTTCTGCTTCTTTCTGCCATCCATTCATTTATGAGCAGCAGAGTCTAAATTAGAAGCCAGCTGGCAAAGGATTCTGGGAAATGGTGTCCTAGGCTTCCAGCATCTCTGATACAGGAGATCACAGAAGGAAAGAGGGAACTAGAATAACCAATGCAGAGAAGTCCTTAAAGGACCTGATGGAGCTGAAAACCAAGGCATGAGAGCTACGCGACAAATGCAGAAGCCTCAGTAGCCAATGCAATCAACTGGAAGAAAGGGTATCAGCGATGGAAGATGAAATGAACATAATGAAGCGAGAAGAGAAGTTTAGAGAAAAAAGAACAAAAAGAAATGAACAAAGCCTCCAAGAAATATGGGACTATGTGAAAAGACCAAATCTACGTCTGATTGGTGTACCTGAAAGTGACAGGGAGAATGGAAACAAGTTGGAAAACACTCTACAGGATATCACCCAGGAGAACTTCCTCAATCTAGCAAGGCAGGCCAACATTCAGATTCAGGAAATACAGAGAACACTACAAAGATACTCCTCAAGAAGAGCAATTCCAAGACACATAATTGTCAGATTCACCAAAGTTAAAATGAAGGAAAAAATGTTAAGAGCAGCCAGAGAGAAAGGTCGGGTTACCCACAAAGGGAAGCCCATCAGACTAACAGCTGATCTCTCGGCAGAAACTCTACATCCAGAAGAGAGTGGGGGCCAATATTCAACATTCTTAAAGAAAAGGATTTTCAACCCAGAATTTCATATCCAGCCAAACTAAACTTCATAAGTGAAGGAGAAATAAAATCCTTTACAGACAAGCAAATGCTGAGAGATTCTGTCACCACCAGGCCTGCCCTAAAAGAGCTCCTGAAGGAAGCACTAAACATGGAAAGGAACAACAGGTACCAGCCCCTGCAAAAACATGCCAAATTGTAAAGACCATCGAGGCTAGGAAGAAACTGCAACAACTAAAGAGCAAAATAACCAGCTAACATCATAATGACAGGATCAAATTCACACATAACAATATTAACTTTAAATGTAAATGGACTAAATGCTCCAGTTAAAAGACACAGACTGGCAAATTGGATAAAGAGTCAAGACCCATCAGTGTGCTGTATTCAGGAAACCCATCTCACGTGCAGAGACACACATAGACTCAAAATAAAAGGATGGAGGAAGATCTACCAAGCGAATGGAAAACAAAAAAAGGCAGGGGCTGCAATCCTAGTCTCTCATAAAACAGACTTTAAACCAACAAAGATCAAAAGAGACAAAGAAGGCCATTACATAATGGTAAAGGGATCAATTCAACAAGAAGAGCTAACTATCCTAAATATATATGCACCCAATACAGGAGCACCCAGATTCATAAAGCAAGTCCTGAGTGACCTACAAAGAGACTTAGACTCCCACACAATAATAATGGGAGACTTTAACACCCCACTGTCAACATCAGACAGATCAACGAGATAGAAAGTTAACAAGGATACCCAGGAATTGAACTCAGCTCTGCACCAAGTGGACTTAATAGACATCTACAGAACTCTCCACCACAAATCAACAGAATATACATTTTTTTCAGCACCACAGCACACCTATTCCAAAATTGACGACACAGTTGGAAGTAAAGCTCTCCTCAGCAAATGTAAAAGAACAGAAATTATAACAAACTGTCTCTTAGACCACAGTGCAATCAAACTAGAACTCAGGATTAAGAAACTCACTCAAAACCGCTCAACTACATGGAAACTGAACAACCTGCTCCTGAATGACTATTGGGTACATAATGAAATGAAGGCAGAAATAAAGATGTTCTTTGAAACCAACGAGAAAAAAAGACACAACATACCAGAATCTCTGAGCCACATTTAAAGCAGTGTGTAGAGGGAATTTTATAGCACTAAATGCCTACAAGAGAAAGCAGGAAAGATCTAAAAGTGACACCCTAACATCACAATTAAAAGAACTAGAGAAGCAAGAGCAAACACATTCAAAAGCTAGCAGAAAGCAAGAAATAACTAAGATCAGAGCAGAACTGAAGAACATAGAGACACAAAAAAGCCTTCAAAAAAATCGATGAATCCAGTAGCTGGTTTTTTGAAAAGATCAACAAAATTGATAGACCACTAGCAAGACTAATAAAGAAGAAAAGAGAGAAGAATCAAATAGATGCAATAAAAAATGATAAAGGGGATATCATCACGGATCCCACAGAAATACAAACTACCATCACAGAATACTACAAACACCTCTATGCAAATAAACTAGAAAATCTAGAAGAAATGGATAAATTCCTTGACACATACACCCTCCCAAGACTAAACCAGGAAGAAGCTGAACCTCTGAATAGACCAATAACAGGCTCTAAAATTGTGGCAATAATCAACAGCTTACCAACGAAAAAGAGTCCAGGACCAGATGGATTCACAGCCGAATTCTACCAGAGGTACAAGGAGGAACTGGTACCATTCCTTCTGAAAATACTCCTATCGATAGAAAAAGAGGGAATCCTCCCTAACTCATTTTATGAGGCCAGCATCATCCTGACACCAAAGCCGGGCAGAGATACAACAAAAAAAGAGAATTTCAGACCAATATCCTTGATGAACATTGATGCAAAAATCCTCAATAAAATACTGGCAAACCGAATCCAGCAGCATATCAAAAAAGCTTATCCAGCACGATCAAGTGGGCTTCATCCCTGGGATGCAAGAGTGGTTCAACATACACAAATCAATAAATGTAATCCAGCATATAAACAGAACCAAAGACAAAAACCACATGATTATCTCAATAGATGCAGAAAAGGCCTTTGACAAAATTCAACAACCCTTCATGCTAAAAACTCTCAATAAATTAGGTATTGATGGGACGTATCTCAAAATAATAAGAGCTGTCTATGACAAACCCACAGCCAATATCATACTGACTGGGCAAAAACTGGAAGCATTCCCTTTGAAAACGGGCACAAGACAGGGATGCCCTCTCTCACCACTCCTATTCAACGTAGTGCTGGAAGTTCTGGCCAGGGTAATTAGGCAGGAGAAGGAAATAAAGGGTATTCGATTAGGAAAAGAGGAAGTCAAATTGCCCCTGTTTGCAGATGACATGATTGTATATCTAGAAAACCCCATCGTCTCAGCCCAAAATCTCCTTAAGCTGATAAGCAACTTCAGCAAAGTCTCAGGATACAAAATCAATGTGCAAAAATCACAAGCATTCTTATACACCAATAACAGACAAACAGTGAGCAAAATCATGAGTGAACTCCCATTCACAATTGCTTCAAAGAGAATAAAATACCTAGGAATCCAACTTACAAGGGATGTGAAGGAACTCTTCAAGGAGAACTACAAACCACTGCTCAATGAAATAAAAGAGGATACAAACAAATGGAAGAACATTCCATGCTCATGGGTTGGAAGAATCAATATCGTGAAAATGGTCATACTGCCCAAGGTAATTTATAGATTCAATGCCATCCCCATCAAGCTACCAATGACTTTCTTCACAGAATTGGAAAAAACTACTTTAAAGTTCATATGGAACCAAAAAAGAGCCCGCATGGCCAAGTCAATCCTAAGCCAAAAGAACAAAGCTGGAGGCATCACGCTACCTGACTTCAAACTACTACAAGGCTACAGTAACCAAAACAGCACGGTACTGGTACCACAACAGAGACATAGATCAATGGAACAGAACAGAGCCCTGTGTATCTACAACTATCTGATCTTTGACAAACCTGACAAGAACAAGAAATGGGGAAAGGATTCCCTATTTAATAAATGGTGCTGGGAAAACTGGCTAGCCATATGGAGAAAGCTGAAACTGGATCCCTTCCTTACACCTTATACAAAAATTAATTCAAGATGGATTAAAGACTTGAATGTTAGACCTAAAACCATAAAAACCCTAGAAGAAAACCTAGGCATTACCATTCAGGACATAGGCATGGGCAAGGACTTCATGTCTAAAACACCAAAAGCAATGGCAACAAAAGCCAAAATTGACAAATGGGATCTCATTAAAATAAAGAGCTTCTGCATAGCAAAAGAAACTACCATCAGAGTAAACAGGCAACCTACAAAATGGGAGAAAAGTTTTGCAACCTAGTCATCTGACAAAGGGCTAATATCCAGAATCTACAATGAACTCAAACAAATTTACAAGAAAAAAACAAATAACCCCATCAAAAAGTGGGCAAGGGACATGAACAGACACTTCTCAAAAGAAGACAGTTAAGCTGCCAAAAAACACATGAAGAAATGCTCATCATCACTGGCCATCAGAGAAATACAAATCAAAACCACAATGAGACACCATCTTACACCAGTTAGAATGGCCATTATTAAAAAGTCAGGAAACAACAGGTGCTGGAGAGGATGTGGAGAAATAGGAACACTTTTACACTGTTGGTGGGACTGTAAACTAGTTCAACCATTGTGGAAGTCAGTGTGGCGATTCCTCAGGGATCTAGAACTAGAAATACCATTTGACCCAGCCATCCCATTACTGGGTATATACCCAAAGAACTATAAATGATGCTGCTATAAAGACACATGCACATGTATGTTTATTGTGGCACTATTCACAATAGCAAAGACTTGGAACCAACCCAAATGTCCAACAACGATAGACTGGATTAAGAAAATGTGGCACATATACACCATGGAATACTATGCAGCCATACAAAATGATGAGTTCATGTCCTTTGTAGGGACATGGATGAAACTGGAAATCATCATTCTCGGTAAACTATCTCAAGGACAAAAAACCAAACACCGCATGTTCTCACTCACAGGTGGGAAGTGAACAATGAGAACACATGGACACAGGAAGGGGAACATCACACTTCCGGGGACTGTTGTGGGGTGGGGGGAGAGGGGAGGGATAGCATGAGGAGATATACCTAATGCTAAATGAGTTAATGGGTGCAGCACACCAACATGGCACATGTATACATATGTAACAAACCTGCACATCGTGCACATGTACCCTAAAACTTAAAGTATAATAAGAAAAGAAAATAAAAAGAAGGGAAGAGGGGTGAATGCCAATGTATTATATATAAAAAGTATTTATACTTCAAATATATATTTGAATTTACATATACAAGAATATAAATTTATATACACTTATACAGCAATTCACATATTTAAATTTATAAATACATATACATACATATATATGTATTTGTGTATATATTCTAAACTCATGGCATAATGTTTAAATCTGTGTCTGAAATTGCATATACAATACCTTAGAGTCCGTGTTCCCCCTGCCCACTGCAAAGTAACATCTGCAACAAACTTTGATGTGTGGGTCATTTATTCGGGGTGATGATTCCAGGAAGCAAGAGTGGAAGAATAGGAGGACTGAACAGAGGAGGAGAGAGAGAAAATCAAAAGATGAATCACACCATTGACCACTATTGGGAGAAACTGATTATTCCATCTCTTTCTGAGAAGTCCAAGGAACAGAAGGTCACTGAACTTTGGTCAAATGTTTAGATTGCACATGTTGAGCAGATCCCTTAGACACATCACACTGACACCATTAGGTCAGAGAAGCAAGAGGTACAATGGTCTCGCCCAAGGTGAGGTGCTGTTGGCTGATGCCTGTGGGAAACTGGTGCAAGTGTTCATAATATGGGGTGATGATGAGAGGGTTTGAAGCCATGCACAAGAGGTATCTGATGAATACAGAATGATCCCAATTACATGAATTGCATTATTGGATGGACAAAAAGTCTGAAAGGAAATTTAGCAATATGTTAGTGGTGGGTTATAGAATTATAAATAATTTTTGTTTCTTTTTTAATATGTTCTTATACTTTGAAGTTTTGCACAGTAAGTATATATTGTTTCTGTAGTCACAAAATGCAACCAAAATTACATTTAAGGAGCTAAGCTCTATGGTTTGAGGATGGAAGTTGATACAAAGACCAAAGGATTTGGATATAGGATTCTTCTACTGGATGGGAAAAGGGACCAAATGACCTCTCAGATCACAGGCTAGGATTCTATGAAAATCAATTTGGCAGAAATGCCCAGAGGAGTACCAGGCACAAAATAGGCCCTCGACTCACATTTGTCAAAGGAATGAATGTATGTACTGCAGCAGCACAGATAGAGTTGGAAAACTTTCTGCTAGAAGCCCAGAGGGTCTTAGAAAAAACAAACAAAAAAAAAAAGAAACTTAAAAAGATAAAGTTACCATAGATAAAGTTACCATGTGACCCGACAATTCTACTCCTAGGCATATCCTCAAGAGAAATGAGAACATATATCCACACAAAACCTTGCACACCCACAACAGCATTATTCACAAAAACTGAATATGGAAACAATCCAAATGTCCATCAACTGATGAATAAACAAATTGTGCTATATCTAAATAATGGAATGTTATTCAACCATAAAAAAGTGACATACTGATCCATGCCACAACTGGACAAACTTTGAAAATATCCTAAGTAAAAGAAGCTAGATGTAAAAGTCAACATACTGCACAATTCTATTTATGTGAAATGTCCAGAAGAGATAAATCCATAGAGGAAAAATAAAGAGATTAGTGGATGCCAAAGGCTGCAGAGAGGAAAGAATAGGGAGTGCTTACTTCATAGATAATGAAGTTTCTTTTTGAGTAATGAAAAATTTGGGGCATTAAATAGTGATGGTTACACAACACTGTAAATATACTAAAAATCACTGAATTGTCCACTTTTAAATGGTGAATTTTGTGTTATTTGAATTTTATTCCAATCAAAGATGATAGTAAACAGTTTAAGGGAACATATAATGTGTGGCAAATAATGGTATTAGAGTCTAGGGGAGAGCGAGAGAGATCATATAGGTATGGGGTCATCAGGATGGCCGCACAGAGAGGGTAGGAGTTTGGGACTTTGAAGAAGTGGGATAATAGACATTCCAAAAGATGCTCAAAAAGTGCTTGTGGAACTGAATTCAGCTATAAGCACTGCAGGAAGAGGTATCCACTAAGGCATTAAGACAGCAAGGGGCAGGATAAGTCCTATAGATAGTCATCCTCATGGATATAGAAGATTCTAACAGTGGAAGAAGGGTGGCAGATAAGGCAGAAGAAAAAAATCATCATTAATGTAAACATTTTTAGAACAAAAAATCTGGCCCAGATTAATGTTTTCTCCAATTTCAACTGTTTTTTTTTCACTTCTAATTACAGAAATAATATAAAAGAAGCCATTCTGGTATAATGGCTTAAAGGTTCTGTACCAGTCGGACAGCCAGGCTGCAGAAAACATAACCCCAGAGTTTCAGTGACTTACAACAGCAACAGTTGATTTTTCACGCCCTCTGCATGCCTGCTATGGGTGGGCTGTATCTGTACTTTATGTCTTCTTCACTCTGGGACTCAGGTTACCTGGGCAGCCTCCACCTGGAATTGTCATCATGGCAGAGAACAAGGCAAACTATGTACTTATCTTCAAACTTCTGTTCAGAAGAGACATCCCCCTCCACTCTCCTCTCACTAGTCAAAGTTGGCCACGGACCCACACCCAAAGTCAACAAAACAGGGAAGGGGCATTAAACATGGGTGACCGGAAAAACTGTTTACCACAGGCTCCAGCCCTGTCCCTGCTACTTAATAGCTTTTAGTAAAGGTGCTTATATTCTCTGAGCCTCAAAATCTTCATCTATTAAATAAGGACGATTATTCCCATGCTATGAAATTATGATGAGGATTAAATGAGATTACATCAGTAAAATACTTGGTGCAATGCCAGGCACATAGTAGTTACTCAATAAAATAAACTGCTCCAACAGATGATAAGCCCCCCACAGGCAAGCACTTTTTACCCATTGTTTACCCTAGCACAGCACCTAGCTCACTGTAAATATTTTAATAGATGCTTAGTAGAAGAGTGAATAAAGGAATATGACTGTATGCTCATTTTTGTAAAATGGGAATACATAAGAAAGTATTTAGAAAAAAATAAACTTACTCTTTTTAATTAATGGCAAATGAAGGGGAAGTAGGCCCTCCTCTTCCTTATCACTGATGAGGAGGTTATAGCTCCTTTTTAATTCACAGCCTTTCTTGCCCCAGCTCACATCTGATGCAGAAATCAAGGCTGAAATGCGAAGACTCTGGAAGTCTTTTGGAGGATTGAGCACTGTCTGAAGAATGTTTCTAGCTCAGCAGGGGCCTGGCAATAAACTATCGTTATGGATCTCGGTGTCCAGATGGGGCACTGGATTGTGTGGGAGTCCCCAGAAGGTGAAGACAAGAGACAGGAAATAGAAATTACTGCCTGGCCTGAGGCCTTTCCTGGGATGGGGTCTCCAAAGAATAGAACCTTCTTCTGCCAGAGTTCCGTCTGCTTTAATAATCTTTGCCAGGGTTCCACATACTATCATCAATTCAGGATAACAGTGAGATTATTTTTTAGATTTAAAAAAGTTTTATTTAAAAGCATACAATGTATACCAGTAGATATGAGAAAGAGAAAATGCAAATAAAAATCACAACTAAACCTCACCTTAACTAAATGCAAAATCACATCTACTTATTTTTTGTAGTCTTCTTTCAAATGTATGAATTGTACAGTAAATTTATAATGTAAAAATTTTTATTACTTGTAGAACTTCTGATTGGCATGGTCCATTATTACAGCTGTTTACTACAGATAAGATAATGTGCCCACCAGGCACACACACACATGCCCAAGTGCTCACACATACTCACACATACTCATTACCCATGTTACATGTACAAGACGAAACATAATGGCTAAGAAATAGAAACCTTTGTTCTTTGCAGACTAAGTGGTAGAAGCCATAGGGAAACATTTTTCAGTTAAATGGGAGGGAGACTTTTCAAACAGATGGTCTTTAAAGCCCCTAAACCCTGAGATGTGATGACATTTGTAATAGCCTGATTTAACTTGAGGAGCCCACCTGGCAATTCTTCCATTGTATTTAGGGTCCTTTCTGTTCTCTGTGGGTCTGACAACAAATGCTTATGGACACCTATGCTCTGCTGTCGCTATGTGAAGATTTATGAGGGAAACTTGGGCCAGGACCATAGCCCCTCCCTCTGAGGGGTTTGGCTTCTACCTGGGCAGCTGATGGACAGCCATGGGAAGCCCAGTGAGGTGGCCTCCAATGACACACAGCTCACACCATCACAAGGAGGAGGGAGGTTACTGCCAAGGAAGTGCCACAGACGATTAATGCTGTGGAAATTCAGTAGAGGGATGGATGAATATACCAAAATTCACTGTGGCTGATTCCGAACAAATTTAGATTAAATATGCTATCAGGGAAACAGTTTTCCAGTTCCCTCAGACAGAAGTTTCAGAAAAATCTCTACCCTACTCTCAAGTTCCCAACTCCACCCCATACCAACACCTCATACACATACACAGGTGTGTGCAAGCACACACCCACATATTATCACTGTGCAGGGAAGGCTTTTCAAAGGATGGCTCCTGCATGGTGAATCCATACCACTTTTGTGTTTCTCTTCACTTTTGTCCCCTGTGGTCTGATCACCTGTTCATTGCTCAAAGCCAAATGCTTCCGTAGAGGGCTTTGGAATGCATTTAGACAGTCAAACACTGCATCTGATCCTCTTGTAGAATACAGGCAAGATATGAGAGAGATTTAGAGGGTTTCTTCCCAGTTTAAAAATACGTATTCTATATAACTCATAATCCTTTACAAATAGAAAATCAGTAATACAATACACCAAATCTATGCCAATTCAATTGGAAGAATAAACAAGTTCAACAAAGTCCTTTAGATGCAATTTCTTTTGGGTTTACTGCAACACTTTTTGTTATATTGTAGATCTTGTAAATTCCAGTAAGTCTATCTGAAATCTCAAACATATTAATATTTCAAAGAGAAATTATTATGAACTGGTTATTTCTGTTTGTTCATATTTATAAAATGCAACAATGGACACATTTTTAAAATCAACGGCTGCATCAACCTTGTCCCTGAAGTAAAAGGGAGTGGGTTTGTAGAGGGGCAGAGCTAATACTAAAGCCAGGGCTGGGGATGGTGGCTCATGCCTGTAATCCCAGCACTCTGGGAGGCCGAGGTGGGTGGATCACTTGAGGTCAGGAGATTGAGACCAGACTGGCCAACACAGTGAAACCCGTCTCTACCAAAAACACAAAAATTAGCAAGGCATGGTAGGTGCCTGTAATCCCAGCTACTCAGGAGGCTGAGGCAGGAGAATTGCTTGAACCCAGGAGGCAGAGATTGCAGTGAGCCAAGATTGTGCCATTGCACTCCAGCCTGGGCCACAGAGCAAGACTCTGTCTCAAAGAAAAATAAGAAATAAATAAATAGCCAATGAACTAACCATTTTCTCTCCTGAAAGGCTGAAGATGTTCTTCCAACTTTTCATAGGTAGTCAAACAGTGAACATGATTCCTTCAGAGAAAGGACCCAAGCTGCCTACAAGCTCCAGTTTGGCATCCCCTCCCAAAGCAAGCATTTGGTAATTCTCCTTTAATATATTCAGTACTACATAAAAACCTGCCATAAATTCATTGTTTCTGAAGCTCTTCATATGTCTGTCTAAAATTATCTCTTTTAGAGAGTTTTGAATATGGAGGATTCTGAACAGAGGGAAGACATACAATTGCTCTTTCAATATTTTAAAGGAAAAAGTAGGCTTGTCACACCTGACCTCAAAAGGTAGACATTAGGGTAATAACATTTGGCTTAACTGACAGCAGGTCTTTGAACAGCCAGTGAAGCCCAGTAGTGGCAGAAGCTGTCTTAGGGAGTAGTGACCTAAGTGTTCAAACTCAGGCCAAGCAAATGCCCAGCAAGGATCATCTAGGAGCCTGGCCTGCAGGCTTTGCAGGCCTCTTCCACACCTGAGAGTCTCTTCTATGAGATCCCAGGATTGCTTTGTCAAGGAAGAGGGACTGGAGCTGGGTTGTGACCATCAAGGAGTAGGTAGGAATGAATGGACAAAATACCTGGGACAAAGGCATGAGAAAGAGCACAGCAGTCGAGTCCATCTAGAGAATGGAGGGACTCAGCCTTGTATCTAAATGAGAGGCTTCAGAGAGGTGGTGACTAACAGATAAGAGGGAGATATTAGTTTGGGATTCAGTTTTAGATAACCTTGAATGCTGTGAGAAAAATAATGAATTTTGTCATCAGGGCACTTGGTTACAAACTAGTAGCCAACTTATGCTTTATTACTTAAAGTGCCCAGTGTTTCAAGAGGCATTTGGTCCCCACATAAGCAGTTTAGAGCCTAGTGTCTTCAATAGACTTCACATATTTATATTACCTGCCTGCCACTGTTACTGCTGCTATACAGATGATGATAAATCACTGAAGATGTTAACGTGGGAAAGTGGAATGAGCCGAATCTTGGGGAAGTCAGTACAGCAGTGATGTGCAGCTAAGGTTTGAGGGCAAGAGAGTCCAGAAGGTTTTTCCACTGCAATAGTCCAGGCACCAAACACTTAGGAATAAACCTGAAAAGCGATAGTGGGAGAGGAAACAGAAATATAGATGAAAGACAGGTCTGCAGGAAGAGGTGGCCAGACAAAAGGAACACCCAAAGGGGGAATGTCTGTACTACGTTCCAGTCTCCTTTCAGCCAAGACAAGCTGTGTGACTTTGGGCAAGTTACCTAACAGCTCTAGCTTTACTTTCCTAAGATACATAATGGAGATAAAATTATCTATTCTGCCCTATTGTTTTAAGAATTTGCAATAGTTTATATAAATCTACATAAAAGTTCCTAGCACAAGGCCTGCCATACAGAGAGCATTCATAAAAGATTTAAATTTTTGTATGCTTGTTAAAATTGTATAATTTTGTGTATGTGTAGGGTGCATTAACTGATTCAAAGTAGGATAAGTCAAAGATTTCTAATTATTTCTAGTAAAAATTTGAGAGGTATATTTGAGGAAAAAACAAGTAGTTAAATTTTAAATGTTTTAGGCTGAAAAATAATGCCTTACAGGATATATCCAAGTAAGATTTTCTAGCTGGAAATTGACAATATATGTATGCAGATGGGAGAAAGTTGGGATGAAGCGTCAGATTAATTAGGGAGGTTTAGGCTGCAAGTAACCAAATACTCAAATTCAATCAGCTTATATGATAAAGAAAATGTATTAGCTCCCATAATGGAAATTCAGTCTGGTACTACTTACTTCAAAGGCTCTCTAGTGGCCTGAAGGATCCAGGCCCTTACCATCTTCCCCTCAGCAACCTAAACACATGGGCTTATCTCCAGGCCTGCTTCCTTCTTAGTTATAGCATGGCTGCAAGCATTTCAGAAGTCACATGAAGGCATGACAAAGAAGAAGAGACATTTACCAGACACCCCCCAGTATATTTCCCCTCTCTTCTACTTGGCTAGATTTGGGATAAATTCTCCTCCTTAAATCAGTCATCGGCAAGAACTGGACTCCTAAGTTTGGCTTAAATTAATCCAGATTTACCACCTGGGCCAAGAGGAGAAGTGGACACTCAAGAGGAAGAATGAGAATGGCTGCTGGGTAGGGCATCCCCGCCACCTTGCACCTCTGGCTGAGTCTTGGGGTCCAAGGCCATGGCTCTTGATGAGCTATTCTCACTGTCACACAACTCCTGCTGAAGACAGCTTTCTTCTAGCTGCTGGCCCTTCCACCTGCTGTCTAGAAGGTGGGTTTCCAAGTCCTTCCAGGCGAGACAGCTGACCCTCAGCTCCTCCAGGCACGCAGATTGAAGTCATTGTCTGAACTAATTCATGAACTAATTTAATGGAGCAAGGTAATAAGTGGTAGCAGTTTCTCACTTCCTTGCCACCAACTGCAGCAAACTCTGCTCTGGCAAAGTTTCTGTAAAAATCGAGATGAATTAGATTAGTGATGAGGACTCCCTGACTCCCCTGACAGAGGCACACAGCAGGTAGGAGACTGGATTGGCTGGTGACTGGAAGATGGTGGCAAAAAGTGGCTAGCAGATGGTGGAAGCTTGTCTGGTTTCCAAGAGGAGAGTAAAGCCTAGTACTAGAAGACCATAAGCACTTTGTCTTATTGATACACACGACAAACTCACTTTCAATCAAGCAAACCATTCTTCCTCTTTCCCGAGGTCTTGTTTATTGATTGACTGGAGGCTGTATCTGAGCTTTGGAAAACACAGCTAGCCACCTGCAGTTCTCTGGATGGGGCAAAGGGGAAAAGGCCAGGTTAACTAGGGCCTCTCACCTCATTTTCACTAAACAAGAAACTCATAACAAGCCAATCTAAAAATGTCTGTGGGAAGCAAGCATTAACTCACCTCCCTGTGTCTTGTAAGGTCTAAATCTAAGTCATCCTGGAATGATAACATTCTCTAATATCTTTCATGAAAATGCCACAAAATGTCTCTGGAAACCCTTGGTAACACACACACTACAAGGGAGACAATTTGTTTTAAAAGTTTAGCCTACTGGCCCTGAAACTTTTTACAAGTGTGTTCCCCAGGGACATTTTTCATAATTCTCTGCCCTGGGTTGAGCCCACATTTTAAAAGCATTACAAACAGTTTTTCCAGCAACAATTAATTTCCTCTCCCATCATATATTATGAATAGTTACATTTAACTGCATTTGCAGTAAAAATCGCCAATAGCCATAGTATAATTCCCATTTTTAAATTTTCCATATTTTTAAAACTTTAGTGGAAGTATTACATAATATACGACAGAAAGCACACATACCAAAAAATGTATTGCTCAATTCATCCTCACAAACCAAACATACCCACACAACCAGCACCCAGATCAAGAAACAGACCATCATCAGCACCTTGGATTACCAGCACCCTCAACTTCCCCGTCAGTCACTAAACACCATGCTCCCACAGGGATAAACCCATCCTGATTTCCAACAGTATAGTGTAGGTTTCCTGGTCTTGGGACTTTGTGTAAATTATTCTTACAGTATATATTTTGTGTCTAGCTACTTGCACTCACCACCAGCTAAGATCCATGTTACACATAGTTAAAGATCATTCATTCTCAGTGCTTAGTTCATACTCTACTACATAAATATACTACATTTATCAGTTCTACTGTTGATGGGCATTTGGGTAATTTCCCTGTGTTGTCTATTTCCAAGTGCACTACTTTGAACATTTTGGTTCATATCTCTTGGGGAATATATGTAAGAATTTCTGTATCTAGTATCCATACCTAGTAGAGGAATTGCTGGGCCCTGGGATACGTGCATATTCGGCTTTAGTAGATAGATTCTGCCAATCTGCTGAAGTGGCTCCATTAGACATTTTTGAAATGTGGAAAATAGCTTATGTACCCAACAATTGCCTTTGTGGATCCCTGAGAGGTGTATGGACATCAGTCAAGAACTTCTGCTTAAAAAGAACCTATTGTCTTATTCTGTCCCCAGTGAAAATAGGTAAGATTTACTATTCCTCATAAAATGCACTTCAGTTATTTTGGAACTATAATGAAAGCCACTGTGGTGTAAATTTTATGTGTCAACTTGACTGGGCTAAGGGATACCCACATGGCTGATGCAACACATCTGGGTGTGTCTGTGAGGGTATTTCTGGAAGAGTATAGTGCTTGAATTCATAGGCTGAGTGAAAAAGATCTACCCAATGTGAGAAGATTGTATGCCCACCAATGTGGGCAGCTGTCATCTAATCCACTTAGGGGACTCAGATAGGAAAAAAAAATCAGAGGAAAAGTGAGCCCTCCCTCTCCCTTCTTGAGCTGGGACACCCATCTTCTCCTGCTTCAGATGTCAGATCTCCTGGGTTTGGGGCCTTTAGTCTCAGAATGGAAATCACACCAGTGGCTCCTGGTCCCCAGGCGTTTGGACCCACACTGAATTACATCACTGACTTTTCTGGTTCTCCAGCTTGCAGATGGCAGATCATGGGACTTCTTGGCCTCCATAAACATGTGAGCCAGCTCCTATAATGAATCTCCATATAAAAACTTACAATCATGGCTGGAGGTGAAGGGGAAGCAAGGCATGTCTTACATGGCAGCAGGAGAGAGAGCACAAAGTGGGAAGTGCCACACTTTTGCAAACAATCAGATCTCATGAGAACTCACTATCACAAGAACAGCAAAGGGGAAGTCTGCCCCCATGATTCAATCACACCCCACCAGGCCCCTCTTCCAACACATGGGGATTACAATTTGAGAAGAGATTTGAGTGGAGACACAGTCTATAGATAGTTATAGATATATAGATATAGATAGATATACCCTATTGGTTCTCTTTCTCTAGAGAATCCTAACTAATACATGCTGTTACCCTTGGGCTATAAAATCTTTCCTCCCATGTAATGCCCAGATGAGAGCTTTATGCTCACCTGAGGCCTTTTTGTGTGGTGAAGATGCTGAGTCTCAGAGTGTTATGTGGTCACAGGTAGTGGGTGCCACATCGTGCCTCCAGAACCATGTTCCCTGTAATACACAACCCCTGTCTTCAGTATCAGGTAAGAAGGAAGTCAGAGAGGGGCTGGGAAGGCACACACTTTGGAGGCAGACAGGCCTGGGTGTGCACAGTGATTTGGCCACTCTCTAGTGTGAACCTGATGTACACCTGGGACATGTGACCAACAAGGACATTCATCTGGCTCCATGAGGTTATGATTAACATTGCTTTTCTAAACCCAGTGCCTTATTGATGTTGGTTGAAAGAGACAATTAGAATAAAATCTAAATTTCTTACTTTGCCCATAAGGTGCCACCTGAGCAGACTTTCTGCTGACCTCAGCTCCCTCCACTCCATCTTTTGCTCATATTGTTCCAGGCACACAGCTCTTCCCCCAAACACAACCAGGGCAAGTTTCAGGGTATTTGTGCTGCTGTTACTTTGGCACTAGTTGCTCTTTTCCTAGATCTTCCTGGGCTGCTTCTTCCTCATGATTCAGGTCTCAGCTTCAATGTCACCTCCTTGGAATGAATGTCCTTTCCAAACCAGCCCTAAGACAGCCTTCCACCACCTTCTCTATCTCATTAACCTATTTAATGTTCTTTATGGTATATATCACATGTCCATTGCCTTCCCACAACCAGAATGAAAGAGCCACAAGAAAAATGACCATGTTAATCATTCATTGCTATATCCCCAGCATCTAGAATAGTCCCTGCCACATAGTAGGTGGCCAATAAATGTTGGAGGAATGAATAATTGAGGTCTCAGTAAAGCAGTGTGCTGGTCCAGATTCAGCTGCCACTGATTGCCTTTGAGGGGGGGAAAAAAAGGTCCCACTTAGCATAGTTCAGTGTTCTCCCTTTCTTGAGCCCAGGGTCAGCATTTTTGCTGGCCCTAAAGAGACTCACCCATCTGACGATCTGGCATTTCTCTGACCTCATTTCAGCAAATCAATGTAGTGAACTTTCTATTCCAAACAAACTTGCATTAATGATTTGCAGTGAACCACCAATACACCAAGAAGACTGTTTAACTTGTCAAAAACAAGAATTGTCAGCTGCTGGAAATGCAAGCCTGACACTTGTAGGCTCTGTAAGGCTGAGATTCCATCCCTCCCAGTTCCTCCAGTTCTTGGAGCCAAGACGAGATCAATGGGGAAGCTGCCCAGCAGGGCAGACCTTACATGTCACAGGACACCACTTCTGCCAAGCTTGGCAAAGCCAAGGAGCCATGGTCTGCTAATTGTGCCACGTGGCCATAGGCAGCCTTTAGTGACTTCCATAGTTTTGCCAGGAAGAAGAGTGGCCTTTATTTGTTGGAAATTCTCAGATGTTAAAATAATATGGCACAGTGGTTTTTTTCTTTTCCTGGAAAATATGAATTTCACAAGTATCAACTAATATGTTTTTGCTTTGCTTACTTCAGTGCTGGTCGATATGTGTAAGAGTTCCAGATTCAATGCAAAATAACAAGATGAAGATGTGGGAAGATGTTGAGAAGCTACAAATGTTCTTCATACCAGACACTTCAATACACAGGTTTCATCTGACAGAAAATCAACCAAGATGACATAATCAAGTCTCACAGACCAGAGATTTAAGTTGGCCTTGCCCAGGCCCTTTAAGTTGATACAAAAATAGGGCTGTAATATCCTCTCATTATTCACAGCTTTGATCCTAAACCACCTACTCCAACCCATCCGTGAACCAGAGTCTAAACCTCCCCTGACCCCACAGGTTTCTGGTGAGACTTTTCCATCAGAACATAACCTTGCCTTCTCTCTTGACTAAGCTTGGATTCTCCCTTTAACTCCACTGTCATAAACTCTCCCCAGTTATGCATGTCTCTAATACCTAACAATCCCTCTGTGTTCACCTCAGTCCCAGGGTAGGACCCCAAACAAACCAGGAGTTATCTGTGCCCACGCTCCCATTCTAAACCAAACGGTTAAGTGCATGATACGGGTCACTGTAATGGTGAGGTCAGGCTGCATGTAGTGATGACCATGGGGAACCAAGAAACACTAGGCTGAGATGTTTGCTCAGGGTCTGCATTAGTTTGCTAGGGCTGCCATAATGAAGTACCAGTAGAACTTTCCTCAGGGTTCTGGAAGCTAGAAATCTGGAATCAAGCTGTCCTTAGGATTGGTTCCTTCTGAGGCCTCCCTCCTTGTCTGCAAATGGCCACCTTCTTCCTGTATCCTCACATGCTCTTTCTTCTGTGTGTATCTGTGTCCTAATCTCTTCCTCTTATAAGAACACCAGTCACATTGTATTAGGAGCCACCCTAATAACCTCATTTTAATGTAATCACCTCTTTAATGAGTCTATATTCAAACACAGTTATATTTTGAGGTACTGGGGGGTTAGGACCCCAACATATGAATTTTTCAGGATGACAGAAACTCATAGAGACTATACTACATGGCTAGGATCTACGTGTTGGCTTCTACTTCCAAGACTCCCAATGGAATAGATGGAAATCTGGCCCTGTAGGAGGAACAGCACAGGTATCAAGAGAGAAGCCTAGGTGAGGAAAGCTTCACCTCTAGCAGATCTTCAGTGTCAGTGGGCAGCTCAGTTCCTTTTAAAGAAGGAGATGGAGGGCACCAGAGCCAAAAGGAGAACGAGGCCAAACTTGTGGTCAGCTGGTAGGAGACCAGGCCAAGTAGAGAGCAAAGAGTGTTAAGGCCAAGGAAACAAAAATGTGGAAGCCAGGATGGGAGCCTGGGATTGGCGTGCAAGCCACTGCAATTAGTATAGTTACATTGATGTCCCCTTTGGAGTCCTAGGCTGCCCATTAAAGTGGCGGTGGCCTTGCAGTAGCCCTTTAGAGAACTCTAGGACATAAATCCCTTGATTATATCCACTATCCATGATCATGGCTTATGCTGTGATGTTCACTCAGTGGCCTACAAGAGCTAGATGACAGGCTGTAAAAGAAAATGGTATGCATCCCACAGATAAGGATTTTTTTTTAATGTGAACTCTTTGCCAACATTTTTACATTGGGAAATCTCACATAAAAATCCATATTTACAATTTCTTTTAAGAAATGTAAAGATCTGACAAAACTGAGATTGCAGTCTAGCATGGCAGCATTCAGCCAAAGTTAAGTAACAGCCTCCTCCTTGGTGAGGCCACAGGCTCTGGCTCACTGTAGCCCACCTTGCCTGACTCTTCATTTATGCTCCTGCCTAGCCCAGCAGGAATTCTAGTTTGAGACCTCTGAGCTCAGCACACAGCACATGAAACAGTGGGTACCCAGTGTGATGGTGATAGGGTTTGGCTGTGTCTTCACCCAAATCTCATCTCAAATTGTAATCCCCATGTGTTGGAGGAGGGGCCTGGTGGGATGTGATTGAATCATGGGGGCAGACTTCCCCTTTGCTGTTCTTGTGATAGTGAATTCTCATGAGATCTGATTGTTTGCAAGAGTGTGGCACTTCCCACTTCGTACTCTCTCTCCTGCTGCCATGTAAGACATGCCTTGCTTCCTCTTCAGCTTCTGCCATGATTGTAAGTTTCCTGAGGCCTCCTCTGCCATATGGAACTGTGAGTCAATTAAACCTCATTTCCCTATAAATCACCCAGTTTTGGTAAGTTCTTTATAACAGGGTAAAAACAGACTAATACAGGTGGGATCTGGGATAACATTAATCATGGTGGTGGTGGCTGATGTGATTGTTGTCCTCATTCCTGTTATTGAGGGTTTGTTGTTGGAGATTCTACGTGGTATAAAGTCCATTTCAGATAGACAAGATAGACACAGATCTTCATTGCAGAAGCTTTAAACCAATGGGTGGATCAACATAGGTTGATTTTGTAAGACACTGCAAAATTCAAAGTGACAATGATTGATGAGGTATAGGAACACAGGCTCCATAAATAGAGTGGGAGATCATAAATTAGAGTTTCATTCTTCACTGTCACAAAGGGAATGAAAGATTCAGCCTAGAGCATCAGATATGAGACGGGCAGCCAGCCTGCTTCCTGGTTTTAGTTGTAAAGTCCTGAAATGTCCATGAAAAGAAGAACCCCTGACTCCAAAGATTGACCCAGGATGCCCTCAGGAGGGGCAGTTTGGAGCATTTAGTATGAGAGAGACATTGAAGGAGGTGCTTCACCTACGCCGGTTCATTGGGAGAAGTAAATAATGTGGACTTCAAGCATAGGGTCATAGTTGGCTGATTGGGTTCAATTACTGGCTCTATGCCTTATAAACAGCGTGAATTTGAATATATAACATCCTTAAAATTTCCTTTTCCCAACCTATAAAATTGAAATTAATAGTATCTACCATATCATTTTTAGGAGGATTAAATTTAAGGGTTTTGCATGGTAGTTGGCTTATAGTAAATACACAATAAATAGCCATTGTCATTATTATTAGTAGTAAGCCTCCTTTTATCAAGTGAAGAAAATGAAGACCATAAAGGCTAAGCCACTTGCCCATGATTTTCAGATAATATGTAATAGAATCAGCATTAAAACTCAGGTATACCTACATAAGAGGATCAGTGATTCTGGCACCTTCTTTCCAATAATATCTCAGGGCTGTATGGACAAACTACAGAGATCCTAAATGAGAAAGAGAGAGAGTTTGGATACTGACATCAAAGTACAGCATTGAATTATTGTTGGTTCTGAAACTTTCTTTTTTCTAAATCCCACTGTTCTAACCACCATTGAGGCCATTTTCCATGCACATGTTAAGCCTAGTTCTCTGTGGAAAGACAATGTCATCCACGCCAGGCACAAGTCCTGCTTAATAAAGAATGGCAGGGCAGGGTCATCAGCAAAGCTGCCTGGATCTTGGCCAGTCCTCCCACACGGAAGGCGAGCTCACTGTCACTCAACCCCACTGCCCTGGACGTTCTCCAGGAATGAGTGACAGGCCCTGCCATGTGAGCAGGCAAAGGCATGGGAGCAGTGGAGATAAAATTGGGAGAGAGAAGAAACACATCAGGGATGAGCAAAAGCCAAACAGATGGTATGGCCTCTCTGTGGGTGCTGCAGGAGCTACAGCAGCAAACTGAGTACATGGGCCAGGAAGGGGCAAAGAAGTTGAGTCCCAAAGACGCTAGGCTTGGCAAAGAACAACAGCCAGAAAATGAAGGACAGCATTGATGGACTACTGAAGAATTACACCCCAGAGACATGAGGGGCTTGGCTGGGGTTGGTGGGGGAGAAATGGGATTCCGTAGGGCAGAGGTGGAAGAGCCAGGAACACAGAGCAGGCAGCAGTTGAGAGGAGCGACCAAAAGACTACCAAGGTCTAAAAGTCCAGAAACAGGAGATCATTAACACAGGGATGGTGGTCAGACTTAGGAAGTCTAAGTGCAATAACACCAAGGGCATTCTGATGTCACAAGGGTAAGGGACCAGTGGGCTTTCTGTTGGAAGCAGTCACCATCCCACTGCTCACCAGATAGCCATTGTTGATGGGCATGGGCACATATATATAAGCGTGCATATATGGACATATACATATACCCATATACATTCTCAAATATTAAGAATGAAATGATATCATATTTATGTCATTCAGTATGTTTTTACTCAACTGGATCAGGAAGCATCTGTCCATGTCTGTGAATGTGCTGCAACAAGATTACATTAGTGGTGTGACACATTCCATCATGTATATAAACCATGATCTACTTCACCACTCCCCTACTGGAAGGCAGATACAGTAGGGTAGGCACAACTTTTTCACTGTTACAAGCAATTCTTGTCATCTATTTCCTTAGGACTCAGTCCTGGACATAGGATTGGTGAATCAAAAGGCATGGGCATTTTAAAATCTTTTTACTATTTTGAGAAAAAGTGAAAGTGTACCACTTTACTCTCACTAGCAGTTTGAAAGCAGTTTTCTCTATGCTTCCCAACTCTGGGTATTATTATGATTTTGCCACTTTGCTAAGTAAAGAGTGCCATGTCATTTTCCTATCTGCATTCTTCTACTTACTAAAGAGATTGAACACTTGTAAGTGCATTCACAATCCCTAAGCATAAGATTGGTTCCTGGCAGAAGAGACAGCACAGAAGGGAGCAGGTGAGATGGGCTATTGGCTGCTCAGATCCAGCCTCAGACTGTGTCCTAATATAGGTCCCAAGGGCAGCACCTCAGTTTTTCAGATGTAAAACCTGTCTTCTGTTCACCCAAGTGTGCTCTAGCTCTGAGAACAGAAGTTTGCTAAGAAAATTCACAAGAGATGGGTTGCTACACCAGGATGCTCATTTACCAACTCACAGGTGAAGAAGTATAATCTTTACAACAATGGGAATATTTGTGACCAATGCCAAGGATACTCCCTTCTAGAAAACAAATAAGGAATCAGAAGGTTGCTTGGTGACTATAAATGTAACCCTAGACACATAGAAAAGCAGTGAGAGAGGTTCCTAGAACCCAGAACACATTTGCAAACAGAGCTGGGGTCCATAGCCACTGAAGGATCCATTCTCTGGCTCTTCTTGTCTTGAGGACAATCGCTCTCACCAAGCCAAGCCAAGCCAAAGGCCTGCTCCCTTCACACATGTGGCCAGGAGAGGGGTCTATGGTCATAGATGAGCCACATGATCAAAAAGTATCTGTCTCTGCTCTAATCTACAAAGTTAATCAGTCCCACAGGCCCATGGGCATAATGCCAATAGCCTCAGGTTTCATTAGCACCCTGCTGGGCCAGTCAATCTCTCTCTCCACCCCACCTCTCTCTCTGTCACACACACACACACATACACACACGTGTGTGTGCTTTATTTCCTTGTTTCCTCATACAGTAGTAAAAATGTTTTCTATTTTGCTTTAGTTCTTTAACAAACAAACAAACAAAAAACAAATAAATGCATTTTATGTCCCCAAGACTTGTACCACCCACTGGCTCTCATATTGGGATGTGTGTGCCCTGGAGGGTTTGCCAGGTTTGCTGAGGGATGGTGGGTGCCCAGAGATTAAAATGGCTCATTTATCTAAATGTTACATACTTTAAAACATTTTAAAAGTAGGGAAAATACATAATATGTAACAGAATACAAAATACATGATTTCCTCATATCAAACATGATTTTTGAAAAAAAAAATACTCGAAGAAATTCCAAGTTCCGTGCAGTGTCCAATGTAACCTCTACCCAGCCCACCCTCCCATCTCAGCTCCCAGCTGAGGGAGGGGTATGCATTTGGTGGAAAAGTTTAAGAAGCATATATAAGCCATTTGGGTAAGGGTTGAGAGCAAAGGCTAGACTTGGCTTTGAAAACACTGCCACCATTTATTAGTCAAGTGTCTTTGCATGAGTGATTCAATACCTCTAAGCCTCAATTTCCTCATTTGCTGAATGAGATAATAAAATAAGTGATAGAATGTTTGACAGTCATGAGAGTCTATAAAACTTGCAAAACTGATTTTTAAAACTTTATCTATCACCAATCTCAGCTTAGCTCTTGAGCCTTCATTTCTGCTGACAGTGGAAAACTTTTAACCCTTCAGTATGAGGTAACTTGGTCCTTTCTAATTTAAGACTTTCTTTGGCGGTAGTCACTTAAATTCAGGGTTCACCCCTCAAACTTCCCCATCCCTGAAAGGCAAGCAGGTCCAAGGGGATTCTTTCATAAGATCAGGGTATTAGGGTGGGGGCAGTATCTGTCTGCTCAGCTCCCATGGTAGGAGTCCACATCTGTTCTGGTCCCCATGCCAGAAGGGTCCATGCCAGCCATAGCCATGACCAAACCCAGCAGGGGGAATAGCCCTCCCTGTTCTACATCTGGGTTGATCTAGTGTTGGTGCTGCCTGCTGTTATGCCTCTTCCTGGGTGGTGTACAGCCTTCTCTGGCAGCATTCAGCTGCCTCCTAGCCTTTCAGTATACAGACCCTCAAAGGGCAGTGAAGGGTCCCTGTGGCTGTCACCAGACAAACATGCCCCATCAGGGTGTCCTGCTCCTTGGTGTGCACACCATTACTCACTCAGGCATCTTCCAGGGCAGCATGCTGGCACCCATTCCCAAGCTAATGCTCACACTCTCGCCACTTGAGGGGCTGGAATGGTGGTGGGAAGGTTTGGTGGTAGGTGTTTTTGTGAAGCCTCCTGGATAACCTCTCAAGGGTAGAAACAGCTAGAACTCAGGACAACTCTGCCATTCATGAAGCAATGTCCTTGTTTATCCCTTGCTGCCGTATCTCCGTTACAAACCTCTAATTCCGAGGAACGCGGACAAAGGACCCTGTAGGTCTCTTTGAGCTGTTGCACATTTTGTTAAACAAAAGTCTTTATATGTTCCAAGTCCACAAAGAAAGCAGTAAACAAAATTAAATAGAAGTCCTGGTGATAGAAAATGAAACAGCTACTGAAAAAAAAAAGCAGTGGAGAACACTTGTAAACTTGAAACATATACAAATCATGACTTGAAATGACACTTATCTCTTAAGTATCATGAGAATTAACTAATGTTGAGCTCCTGGAGAATATAAGTGATATATAAGTGCTAAACAATTTACATGTGCTGAGCCACTTAGGATGCTTATTGAAATACCATGCAATACTGATATTCCAGAAGATTAATCTTCCCCCAAAGCAAATGACTTCCAAAGTGGCCTGACAAATGACAAGGAAATAGCAGTTTTATGAATCTGATGCTGATGTTCTGTGCAACAACAGAACAAATACTGAAACAGAAAAAATCTATCACTATCTTGAAGACAGTGTTAAGGTACATGGGTAGCCACACCTGGCTTCCCAATATCAACAGAACAGCTTTCATGAAAGGGACAGCACATGAAGAAATGGGTTTGCCCTTTCAGCAAACCTTTTGTGAACACAAATGCTGGCACTATGCTAGGTATTGGGAATACAGAGATAAAATATGATCCCTGCCCTGAGGTCATTCATCTCCACCTGATGTCTCTCCTGTACCCTCTATTTTGACAGTTTGCACCATCCCTGTAACTCTGCTGGTCTCCTTAGCCTCAACAACCTGGCAATCTCAGACTCCTCCATCTCCCTCAGTGAAAAATCTAATTAGTTACCAAGACCCAGGATCACTGCTCTAATCTCCCACTGGTTGAGAGTAATCCCTGGACTGATAACTCCCCTGCACTTTCAGGCTGCACTTGCTGGAGGTGAGCTACTTGCTTGGGCATTGGAGAAGGCCCTGAGGCCTAGAAGCAGAGAGAGCAAGGAGGGTCTAAAAGCATCCTTTACATCTGCAGCTGAAATCACAGGTAGACCCAGGGATGTGGCACGAGGAACCCAAGCATCCACACCACCAACTATCAATCAAAGAGGACCATAGAGCAGAAAGATTATACAATGAACCATAAAAGGAGAGACAGTGTGGATAACGGACTAGAGAGGAATAGAGGGACAAAGAGCAAGAAAGATGGTAGGCACAGGACAGGAAGGAGATGAGAAAAGGAAAGGCAGGAATCCAGAAGTCAAGTCAGAGGGAGCAGCTAAGATCCCATGAAAGTGTGTCCTTTTTCAGGACTTGGGACAGCTCTTCTCCTTGCAACGACTTTGTTCAATGTGGCCTTGATGCACAGAGAATAAGATAAAACTCTCTCTACCTGCACAAGGAACAGGGTGAAGAGCAAGAAGCAGATTTTTGGACAAAGGGAACATCTTTAAAAGGAGACATGGAAACAACAGCGGATAGAGCCACTTAGTTTAATATGGTTAGGAGCTCTTAGAGTCCTCACATTCATCTGAGCAGGCTTTTCAAATAATGGAGGTGGGAGTCAGGAGGGTATTGTAAAACGTAGCTGGAAAAAATGGGGAAAAGAATGACACTGGGCTTCACCCCAAAATACACTCATTCCAAACTGAAGGATCTGAGAACTTTACATTTGAAATTTGCAACTTCAAGGAAGGAGAAACAAGGGCAATTAACTGGCCCATGTGTCCTACAATGACTGGCAATCTTCACTGCTGGCAAAATGTGCTTCCTGTACTTATCTGACATTCCTGATGCAATGTGATTTGGGGGCAAGAGCAGAGGATGAGGCTTGGGAGAGAGCTGGCACCCAGACAGCCTCTCTCCTCCAAAAGTACCTTTCTTCCCAGCTCACTGATGCCTGCAACTCCATGGAGTTTTTATTTGGTAGAAGGAATGAAATGCCCAGGTATCAAGTACCTCCGTGTGCCAGCTCTGTGACAGAGGATTTACATACATTATCTCATTTAATACTCATGATGCTCTCTGACATACACGTTTAATCTCCATTTTACAGATAAGAAAATTAAAGCTGGGAGTGGTGAAGAAACACTCCCCAGTTCACACAGCTAATAAGAGGCAGACTCAAGCTATACCCGCCCCCCAAAGCCTCCAGCCTTTCCTTTAAACCATGTGCCCCCCTCAGGCTTGACACTTTCTCTCTTGATAACAATGCAATCACCCAAAAAGAACCACACACTTTTAGATATCACTAACTTCGCTCATTCATTCAAAGCACCTCTCCAAAGCACTTTGTTGGAGTCACTCAATTGCCAAGGATTTGTGGAGTCCTACTATGTGCTAGGCATTATGCTAGGCACTAGGGATACCTCAGTGTGTCTCCGTGAAAGAAAGAGATATAAGGCAATTAAATAAAAGAATTACAAATTTCAAATTGTGGAATGTGCTGTGAAGGCAATCAACAGGAGGCTGGAACAGAGCACACTAGGAGAAGGGTGGGCCGCACTAGAAGACAACGTTCAAAACGAGATCTGGAGAGCCAGAAGAGCAGCCATGGCAGCTGGGAGAAAAGGCTCCCAAGCAGCAGGAACAACCATGAAAAGATTCCAGACATGAAACCAGTGTAAAGAAGGCTCATCAGACTGGAGAATGGGGAGTGAGGGGAAGAAGCAAGTGCCAGGATGCTTGAGAAATAGGCAGGGGCAGGGGCAGGGCCAGAGCCTGTGGGCCTTTGTAGGCCCTTTTGGGGACCCTGGGCATTATGCTATATGCAATGGAAAATCATGATGAATTTCATCAAGGTGAGGATGTAATTCGATTGTTATCTTAAAAGACTTCTCTGTCTGCACATGGAAAGTGGACTGTCAGAAGTCATGGGTAGAGACAGAAAGAACAGTTAGAGAGCTCCTGCACATTCCAAGAGAGAGATGAAGACAGCCTGGATTCGAGTGGTGGCAGAGAGGTGGAGGGAAGTTGCTGGCTCTGAGGTCCTTGGATACTGAACCACAAGGACTTGCTAATGGGGAGAGAACAAAAAGCAGACTATTAGGTTTCTGCTTCAGAAATTAGATGGATAGTGGAGCCAGATACTTAGATGATTTGATAAGGGAAGAAAAGGAAACAATAATTTTTATTTTGAACCCACAGTTTCTGAAATCCAACTTGCTCTGAGACCTCTGAGTAGAGATGTCTAGTAAAAATTAGGCTATGTGAGTCTGGGATCCAGAGAAGATTTCAGCTCAGAAAATACCTATTTTAGAGTTTGGAGAGTGAGTAAAGGGGGAGGAGAAGTCCAAGGAAAAAGCTGACATTTAGAGATCTAGTGGAGGAAAAATGCAGCAAAGAAAACCGGGAAGGAATAGCCAGTGAGGTCTGAGATGAACCAGGAGAGAGCCATGTTAGGCAAGCAAGGAGAGAGACTGCCTCGAGGCTGTTCTAAGGTTGCAAAGAGGTGAAGGAAGATGTGAGAGTAAAATGATGAATAAGATAGAATTCTCGTTCCAGGAGAGTTCACGGACTGATGAGAAAGGCCGATATGATTGATGAAGGAATAAAAAGCTAGTGTAACATTTATTGAGCACTAACTATGTGACAGGAACTGAGCTAAATGATGTACGTGCATTATCATCAAAGCCCCGGGTGAAGTAGGAATCATTATTATCCTCATTTTACAGATAATGCTCGAAGAGAGTTAGAGGTTCACCAATGTTCCCAGAGCCCAGGAAGTGTGGTATGGTGCACTGGGATTTAAAGATAGGCAACAGGACTCCCAAGGTGCACTCCTAACCACAAAGGTATCTGCCTCTAGATGGAGACACAGACATATGGCCCGCTTTGTTGCTACTCTCCTTGGCTTTCTCCTGCTCTCCTGTGAGTCCTTTTTCAGGACCTGGGACAGCTCTTTTCCTGGCAATGACTTTGTTCAACGCAGTGTTGATACAGAGGCAGGCCCAGCATGGGGGCTGTCAGTGCACTGAGCTTTCATGTTTCCCTCACATCAACATCCCTTCACAGCTACAAAGCTAACCTTGCCAGGATACTAAACCTTTGCCCAAGATCCTCTCAGGTGCCCCAACCCTAAGACCTGGCCCATATGTGTTTAATCTTCATTTTAAACCAGAGATCAATCAGATCAGTCTCAGGCACTGTGGGCGTGGGTTGACATGGCAGGGCCACTGGAACAGCAAAGGGGGTAATCATTGCTGATAAAATGGAGAAAATGAAAGAAAAAGCTATTTTAGCTTAAATGGTTTCCTATAAAACAGTTTTGAAGGTAAAAGGTACTATCTTCTTGTCAGTGTCAACATTTCTCTTGCTGGGTAAGTGAAATTATGTTTCTGTCAATGACTAAATCTCTCCAAGGGGGAGGTGACATTTTGTTTGGTTTCTGGAGAGGAATGATTGGGTCTAATGAAACAGTAACTATATGGATGTATAAAGGACATTTGCATAGAACACAAGTGAACATCACTAGATTTCTAAACTAGATGCTTTAGAAAGCATCCACTGCCTGCAGTGAGTGTATGCCCAGAACTCTTAAGCCTTACAGACACTGATTTTGTTCAACTGCCTCAATGAATATTTTTCACTGAATTTTTGCCAGTTGTTTGGGTGATAGATACAGCCAGAGACTGATAGGGCTTTCTTTCATCTATTGTCCAAATTCATCTGATTTTCAGCAACCAGTATCCAAACAGATGCCTTTAGCCTCTCCCCCAGACCCTCTGGCAGTTCCACATTGCTGAGCCCGTCCCTGCTATGGTCTATCACCTGTTCATCCGAGACTCATTGTCTCACAAAACCTGTGCCTACATCACAAATCGACATTCAAGCCTCCTGACCTGAGGGTGCCAGGCATTGGGGTTTCCAGCTTCACTTCCTCTCTGTGTGACTGATGACTTGCCAAATGAGCCCACGATGGTTAATGTCCCTGGCTCTCAGTGGAAATCTACAAGACCTACAGCTGCAAAGGAACAAAAGGAATTGCTCTAAAGGGTTAAAAGCTATTCACTTCTGTGGGGCAGAGCCAAGGCCCCTTTTTCTCATAGCTGCTGAACTGAACTTTGTAGCTGTGTGGCATCTAGCATGAGCAAGTACCCAGAAAACCAGAAATCAGTTGTGAGAAATGGAAGCAGAAGCACAGCTTGTAGGCCACACATAAGCATGTTTGGGTGTAGCAGAAGTGGTATTCATGAAGATATTAAGGGGAATCTGTGTTCCACCTTATGGTAGAGATCTGGGTGCTGTCTTAATATCTTGTCACAGCTAATTCTTCTCAAATCAATGGTTGATCTAAGTCATAAGCACCTTTTGGAAAGTTGTGAATGTGAAGCTTGGCAAGCCAAAATTACAAGTATACAAGAAGCAGAGAAAAGGTAAGAGAAAAAAGTGAAGGACCATTCTGAAGGAAGAATTGAACAGTTTTCAAGGGTCCCTCTAAGGAATATAAGCAAACGGGACTTTTATCCCTCAATAGTCATACAAACAAAAAGTAGGAATTAAAGTTTTTGAAAGGTTTTTCTAAATTATGCCATTACATAGGACATCACATTTTCTTCCATTTCTTCTACACTCTTCCTTCTCCCCCCCTCAAATAAATCAAATTTACAATTTAAGATGTGGCTGATTATAATATTCTACACAATTTTATAATTCATCAAGATCAAATTTACAATATAAGACATAGCTGATTATAATATTCTACACAATTTTGTAACTCATCAAGAAAAAAATGCTACTAATTAGACCCTGATACACACATCTTGGTTTCAGAGATGTTAAAAGTGTTCATCATAAAACCTATGAACTGTAACACACACACACACACACACATCACATCACATCCGTCAATGAATTTCTCTAGTTAGACTATAAAAACTGTCATCAATAACCAATTTTCCAAACAGGCTAAATTTGTGCCACGCCTCAAAAGGAGGAGTGGGGAGTTTGCAGTTTATTTTATGGCATATATTTGCTGCCTGAAGACAACTCAGAACACCATTGACAGATAATGGACCACATTTCATATTTGAGAAATGTGTCTTATTTTTAAAACTGAAAGCAGAGAAACTCATTAGATTTGCTTCACCATTGCTTCAGGATGGCAGGGCAATTTCCATCATACCTGCTTCTCTTTGTTTTCTTCATTTTCCATTCTCCTCTTTTCTTTACATTCATCTGTATTCTCTTTTTCTATTTTACTTAAAATCTCATTTAGTTGTCTCGATGCATCATTAATGTGAGCTGCCTTAAAAGTACTTAATAACTTATTGTACAGGTTTATTACACTTGATAAGAAGTAATTTTATTGAAGCTCCTTTTGTCTCCTCGTTTACAAGTAATCTTGTGTCTCCATGCTGTAATGCTGTCCCTAAGAAAGTAGTATCTTTAGCATTATGTGTGTTTGTTATAACCAGGGAGATCATAATGGGAATTCATGAGGCTGAAAAGCAGGTACAGTGACTCCATCTAAAAACAGCCCCGTGCCTAACCGTAATGAAGATGACATATTTATCTGGCATAATGTTCTCTACACCTAATAGTGGCCATTTGCTCTTCAAGACTAAGGATTTGTTTAGAACAGCCTACTCACTGCATTAACCATTTGTTAAAGCCTTAACTACATCACTCATACAAAAAGTTGATGCCAATTCATTAAAATTTAATTATTTATCAAGTTGATATTGCATTAAGTGCCTAAAATTTTCACTAACACTCTGGAAATGACTAAGGATAGGTCAATAACTGAGACATAGTGCCCAGCCTCAAGTTTAGCAGAAAAGGGAAATATATTAGAAAGAAACATGCCCCCCAAAATCCTCGGTTAAATTAGCACTGGCCCTCCTGCACTTGGCCATCTGACCAACCATTACCACCACCTTCTCAGGACCCTTGCTCCCCTCACCTGAGACAGCCAAAGCCTGTGTCTACGGCATTCTCATCTTCTAATCTTATAGACACCTTTAAAACATATTCTTAAGAAAGAAAAATAAAAGCATTGATAAGAGGCATAGCCAATTCTATAACGTATGTCCTCTGCTTCATTTCTCTGAGACTGATAAAAACTAGAACTTGTTTCAATTAGACTTTAAGCATGTGTTATGCAGGTTTTCAAACAACATACAAAATAGAAAAAATAGAATATGAACCCTCAGGTGCTTATCCCCAGCTGCAATAATTGTGGACAATCCTGCTATTTTGTTTTTGTTTGACTGAGTCTCATCCTTTCGCCCAGACTGGAGTACAGTGCCATAATGTCTGTTCACTACAACCTCTGCCTCCTGGGCTCAAGTGATTCTCCTGCCTCAGCCTCTCGAGTAGCTGAGATTACAGGTGCCCACCACAACGCCCGGCTAATTTTTGTATTTTTAGTAGAGACGGGATTTCACTATGTTGGCCAAGCTGGTCTCGAACTCCTGACCTCAAGTGATCTGCCCGCCTTGGTTCCCCAAAGTGCTGGGATTACAAGTGTAAGCCACCATGCCCGTCTAGTCCTGCTATTTTTATTTCATTTCTACACCACCTTTTTTGTTATTGTATTTCAAAGCCAATCCTAGAACTCTAATTATTTTACCTATATCAGTAAGTATCTTTAAGTAATTGGAACTTTTTTCTTTTTAATATCACTGCAATATTGTTATCTAATAAAATTAATAGAAACTTCTTACTATCATCTAATAACTTGCCTTAATCTTCCATTATCATCTCAAAAATTTATTTTTGTAGTTAATTGGTTCAAATCAGGATCCAAACAAAGTCCACACATAGCATTTGTTTTGTTAGCCTTTTAAGTCTCTATTTATCCAAAACGGTTTTCTCTCCCATTCTTCCCCATGCCCTTTATTATTTGAATAGTCATTTATCCAGTGGCTGAATGCATCCTTGGGGTGCCATCCAATATGCTCCCCTTTCCTCTGCATCCCATATAACTGGTAGTTGGATCTAGAAACTTAATTGTATCTAGGCTCAGTATTTTTAGTCACAAGATGACGTAGATAATGCTGTGACTTCCTATTGAATCACATCAGAAGGCATAGAATGTCTGATTGTCTAACTTTTAGAGATAATCAGTGATGGGTTCAGATGATGCCAGCCTAGTCCATTCATTAAAAGTCTCTCACATGAACTTTCACCCAGTGTTTTTGGTGGCCATTGACAATCATTCCTACAGCCACTATTTCATTAGGGATATTATTTTGATTAATCATTCCTCTCATGTTACAAGTATACCACAGAGTGAGATAATTTACCCTCAAATTGGTTTCACTAAGTCAGAAAAAAAAGCTAAAGTTCAAAACATTTTTAAAAGCACAAGAAACACTTCAGAAAGTTATTCCAAAAAAATAAAAGTGGCAGCTTTCAACCTATAGATTCCCCACCTCCTTTAACAGTAAGAAAACTGTTATAATAATACCCAAAAATTTCACACACTCCTACTTGATAGTACTTGTCCTTCTAATACCTATTGATTAGAAAAATGTAAATGATGAGAAGTTTCTATAAATTCAGTGACCCTCTAAATAGCTTTATATTATGTAAATCATAACAGTACTCTACACACACTTGAGATACAGCCAAGCATGTATCAGGGATAAAAGAAAATGTTTTAAATTATAGGGAGTTCAATCTTTCCTCCTTCTCTCTGACATCCCGAAACCACGGCCCCTCCAGAGAGCAAGGACTCTAACCTACTGGTCCAGGCCTGTGCTCTCTTCTGGCAAATTCCTAGTCAGGACTAAGCAGCGGGCGGCGGAGCTGACTCAGTCCAAAGAAGTGAAAGAGGCTGAGTTGATGCACACAATAATAAGCCGGTCAGCAGAGGCTGGTGGAGAGAGATCATCTCCAGGCAAAGTGTCAGAGAAAGCCTGTGGGAATTTACAGAGAGCAAAGAGCAAGATTTTCCGACCAGATATGCTTGCCACCCACCCCACATCTACCCTTCGGCATTTTCAAAACAGACTGCCAAGTCCTGAAATTCCTATCCCTGTTATTCTGGATGCTAGGATTTTATATGACTTATACACATATGTCTAGCATAGTGTTGATTTGACCTATAATGTTTCCTTACAGATCTCCTACAGCAACTCTAGGCAGCCTCCTTTCCTTCTCCCATCCCACTGGAATCTACAGTCTAGCAACTGCTCACTGTGGTTATCTGGTACTTTGGTTCCTAACACCTCACCTAGAGGCACCGTCATCATCACTGTCCCACAATAACATTGTGTATTCTCCATTAAGGACCCCATCTACACAAATCCAGAAGGTGAACAAGTACATGCCCCCACGCACGGGTACCTTTTACACTAGAGTTTGCTCCTGATGACCAACCAGACAGCCCAGGGCACCATCAGTTCTAGTGGCCATCAAGGTAAGGAAACCCACAGGCCCGCACCCTGAAGCAATGCAAGGAGAAGCACAGTGAGGAGGGAGGAGAGACGTCATTTTACCCAAACACCAGAGGAGTAATAAGGGGCAAGTCCTCCTGCCTCTCCACTTCTAATCACATAAAGCTGCCAGCTGGAGAATTACTGTCCCACCAAGGCAAAACAAAAACAAAAACAAAACAAAAAAACATAGTGCAACTGCCTGAGTAGGCTAGTGCTCACAGATATTAGGATGATTGGGCCAGAGACCTAAACTTTGACATTTGGAGCATGCATCCGTGGAGACCCCAAACCCAACCCTCTTTCCTTGACAACAGGCCAGTTGATATTTCTGCTGTTATTCTTCACTCGGCTGAAGATGTTTTATTCAAGAATTCGTGAAGTGAAACTTCCAAAATTTTGAAGGAATGAAGCAATTTGTTGCATGCAGAGCTGGCCTTACAGAGATGCTGAGAAGATGGGGTGCTGCTTCAACCTATCAATCAAGAAGAATTTGCAAAACATCTTGGATGAGTCAGTCCTCTGGAAACAGCTCAGAGGAGGGGTGGAGACAGTCAGCCTGGGGAGAATGGTGAGGCTATCAGCCACACAGGGCCCAATCCTTTACTTCGATTTTTCTTATAGGACTCTTTTCCAAATATTCAGAAATCACAAGGGACAGCTTGCCATGACTCCAAAGGCTAAGAAAACTCTCCTCTTCAAGTCTCTGGCCCAAAATTCCTCTTAACCATTCTTTTAGAATTGCTCAGCAGGAACTTACTCCTGAAATGCAAATGAAAGGGGAAAAAAAAAAACAATATCATGTTGACACTGATTCCAGCCTTGAGAAATAAACCTTGACAAGAATATCCACATAGCATGTCTCCTGAAGAACCACTGTGTCTGCCCCTCTCCTCCCTCCAGTGGAACTGAACAGTAATGAAGTCAGGTTCAACATTCATTCATTCAACAGACATTTACTGAACACCATTGTGTGCTAAGGGGTACACAGAGGAATGGGACAGAGTGACAATCCATAATTTCCTGATGTAACTAGGGAAACAGATAACTATGCCACTAACCTCGGCATCACATGATGGAATGAGGCTATAAGAGAAGTGAGTCTATCTTGAGATGGGTACAACATATTAATTCTTCAGTGGAGGCTGAGAGAAAGCTATGCAAGGCGTGTGCCTTTGAAGTCACGCTTTTTCTCTTTTTTTGAAGCTGCAGGCTACGGCCCTGGGATAAGAAGAGGCAAGGTTCCACTCACTCCCAACCCAAGAAATTTAATTTTTCAGATTTCTGAGTTTTCTGTGGCCAAAGCTCTTACCCAACAATGGCAGTCACCTGAGGAGAACAATTTTTGTAGAAAAAGGAGAGCAACCAATCTAAAGCTGAGAACTCCTCCCCCTGGAGGGGGAGGTTGTAGAGGAAGAAAGAAAAGGTAAATTTTAACAAATACCTACTCCAGATGGGCAAGGGCCAGCAAAAATGAGGGCAAGTCCAGGCCCTATTTTTTTCGTTAAAATTGTTTTGAGAAAACTATAGATTCACATTCAGTTGTAAGAAATAATACAGAAAGATCCCTTGTATACTTTTCTCAGTTTCCCCCAATGGTAATGTTTTACAAAACTCTACTGTACTATCACAACCAGGATATTGACATTCATACAATGTGCCAATCTTTTTCAGATTTCCCAGTTCATTTGTACTCATTTGTGTGCAGATTAAGTTCTATACAATTTTATCACCTGTGTAGGTTCACATGTCCACAATCATAGTAATGAACAGTTCAGTTCCAACACCAAGAATCCCTGGCATTGCCCTTTTATGATCTCACCCACCTCCCTCTCACCACCCCTTCCACTTTGTCGCTAACCTCTGGCAACCACTAAACCTGTCTACCATTTCTAACATTTGTCATTTCTAAATGTTGTACAAGTGGAGTAATACAGTAACTTCTCAGAATTAGCTGTTTTCTCAGGAGACTTTCCTAGCTATTTGTCCAAGTTGCTGTGTATATCAATAATTTATTGGTGTATTGATAGTTCTTTTTTGTTGCTGAGGAGTATTCTATGCTATGGATGTGTCATAGTTTAACTCCTTACTATTGAAGGGCATTTGTTTCCAGTTTCAACTATCATAAATAAGGCTGCTATAAACATATTCATGTACAGGTCTTTAAATGCCCAGGGATATGGAATTTAGAGACCACATTCTCAGACAGGCCGTATTTTTAAATGGCCACTCAGCATTGAACTGACTCCACACAGATGAGCTGTGAATGCACTCCCATCCCTCAGATGCTGAGCTATCTGTCAAGATGGCTTCACAGATCCATCCCCACATGGCCTTTGGTCAGCACTATGACTGGCTTGAGAGCCCCTCAGAACTAGCAGGAAGGAACACCAGGTATCCCACATTGCTTAGTGGAATTTCAAGCTATCCCAAGTCCATGTTTTCCTTCAGCTTTTCCAACCATAATGTGCACAAGAAAGCACTTGGGAAGTTGAGTAAATGCAGGTTCCTGGGCCCCACCCCAGAAACGCTGATTTAGTCAGTCCAGAGTGAGCCCAGGAACTTGCATTTGTGACAAAGCAGACCCCCTTTCTGGTATTCACACTTTGGTGTAACTCCCAGATGGGACCTGTGACTCGCTTCCAGCCAATGGAATATGGCAAAGGTGATAGAGTCTCCTTCCTGTGATTAGGTTATGGCATATAAGACTCCATTTACTAGAAGACCCTTGCTCAAGAGATCCTCCTTGCTGGTTTGATGAATTAAAAGGCCATGTTGGAAAAGCCCATGTGTCAGGAACTACAGGCGGCCTCTAGGAACTGCAGGCAGTCTTTGGTAGCTGAGGCAGCCTCCCACGTTCAGCCAGCAAAAAGTCATGACCCTCACTGTACAATCCCAAGGATGCGAATTCCGTCAGCAACCTGAGAGAACTTGGAAGTGGATCCTTCCACAGCCTAATGATTAGAAGAGAATGCAGGCCAGGCAGCCTCTCATTAGTCACAGCCTTATAAGGAACTAAGCAGAGGACCCAGCTGAGCTGCACCCAGGTTCCTCATCCACGAACACTGCAATAACAGATGTGTGTTGTTTAAAGCTGCTAAGTTTGTGGAAATTTATTACACAGCAACATGAAATAAAGACACCAGGTGACTCAAATTTCCACAGCAACAGGTAATTAACCCTCTAGGTGACGGGCAGATGAGCAGACCCTACCCTAGACACCTTGAGAACCACTGACCTAAATCAAGGTGAGTATGAGCCTCAAGTGGCCTCCAGGACCAACCTGCCCTGAACCAAACCTTAGAAGGTTTTTGACATTAAAGACCTACTTGTCCTTTAGGGGGTCCTTCAGTTCTTTAGGAGTATTTTAGAATTTGAAATAACAACCATCTCATGTCCCCCAGCCTGCTGTCTTACTCTCCTCCTCAGAGATCTCCCAGGGCAATAAATTTGGAGAACAAACAACAGAAAATTTGTAGTTGTTTGTGCCCTTTTACCACTTTTTGAGATAGTGGGGAGTTCTGGAAAAATCTTTGGGGCCTTAAATGCCTCAGCTTAGTCTTCTAATATCTGATTGATCACAGAATAAGCTTTTAAATGACAAAAAGATCTGGCATGTACATATACAATTATGTGTACATAAACAAAAAATGCATATTTGTTTTGGTGTCTGTCTCCCCCTACACACACACACACACACACACACACACACACACACAGGATGGCAAGCACTGTAACACAAGGGCAGTGGTTTTTTTCTTTTGTGTTCACTGCTGTACTAGAGCCTAGAACATTGCTTGACTCATGTTTGTAGAAGGAAAGGAAAGAAGGGAGGAAAGAAGGGAGGAAGGGAGGGAGGAAGGGAGGGGAGGAAGGGAGGGAGGAAGGGAGGAAAGAAGGGAGGAAGGGAGGGAGGGAGGGGAGGGGGGGAGGGAGGGAAGAAAGGAAGAGAAGAAAGGAATGGAGAAGAGAGGGAAGATAATGAGATACTGTGATGGTCTCCCATTCACACCATTCCCTCAGGACCCAGGTGATGACAGAGCTAATCAATGAATTTGTACGCAGACATTCATGGGTGATCATGCTTTCACACCTTTACACCTCAAAGAAGTAACCAGTAGAAAGATTCCAGGGCTGCAATCTGGTGATTTAGCCAGGGAAATGTTTGAGAACAAAACACATTCCAAAGGTATTTGTCCATTCCATCCCCTTTCAGGAATAGCAGCCTTCTTAACTGCATATTTATCTGTCATAAAATACCCCCGATGCCTTCAATCGCTGGTAATTTGCAGCCAATTGAAGACAGCAGGCATATTTTTAGAAATTCTTGTAGTGACATACCACTGTTCATCTATGAGACTCCTTATGATAATCCACTTCCTGTCAAATAGTGCAGCCACACACCAGGATGGCCCATTGGGGAAGGGTCTCATTAGTACACAATAGCCTTAATGGGCCAATCTTTAAACAGACTACCCAGTATGGAAGCTGATTAATAGAACCAAGTCTGAGAAGGAAGTTTTTCTTTAACTCTCCATTTCCTTTTTTGGCTGAAGACAAATCTGTGATGTGATTTTTAACGTGGCTTTTTGCAGCTCCAGATTTCTCTAGCAGTTAAACCACTTTCGTAGCAATATTTTTCCTCCTTCATCACCACTTCCAAAGCACTGAGGATCTAATTCATTCAAATCTATCTGCAGACCTATCTGATGAGCTTCCTGCATTATTTATCCTTGAGTAAATTAGGAAAACCATTACCAGCTTGCCTCGCATTTCTTGGCAAGTCTAACCATTGAGCACACGGATGTCGTGTTTAATCAGATAATTTACACAGAATTGGCATTTCTAATTCATACTTCACATTAAGAAAAGGAGGAAGAAAGAAAAATTTCTTAAGTCTCTGGTTTTTAATTTGGAACCTGGTTTGCCACCATCAGCTCTCTTCACTTTGGGAGGGGGAAAGAAAAAAGGGAAGATGCTGGAACACACACTAACCCAGCTCTGCCTGGCATGCGGTGCCCACGTGTGCACATGCGTGGGAGAAGAGTGAAGAGTCTGTCTCGCACTGTACACCTTCCCTGCAGCGTGCTGCTCAGCGAGCTCCCACAAAAGGCCCTAGGTTCCAAATGAAGAGATGAGACAGCAGTGTTAAGGTTGCCTGCCTGTCATCTAGATTTTGGAGTATGCTCTCTGACTCCCTGGCTCTGTGTATTAACCAACAAATAATAAAGCTCATCATGTTTATGGGACTGAACAAGGTTGTATTAGACTTCTCTAGGGAAACAGAACCAATAGGATACACTTATATATGTGTGTGTGTATATTTATAAATATGATATACTTATAAATCTCATATATGTCATATATATGTAGAAAGAGAGAGAAAAATTTACTATAAAGAATTGGCCCACATAATTATGAAGACTGACAAGTGCCAAGATCTGCAGGGTGAGTCAGCAAGCTGGAGACCCCAGAGAGTCAATGGTTTTATCCTAGTCCAAAGGCCAGTACTCTAGGCCCAGGAAGAGATGTTTTGGTTTGAGTCCAAAGGCAGGAAAAAAGCCGACATCCCAGTTTGACGGCTGTCAAGCAGGAAGAATTCTTTGACGTGGTGCAGGGTCACTCTTTTTGTTCTATTCAGGCCTTCAACTGATGGAGGAGGCCACCACATTAGGGAGGGCAATCTGCTTTACTCAACTGACTGATTTAAATGTTAATCATACAAACAGCCTCACAGACACACAGAAAATAATATTTAACTAAATGTCTAGGAATCTCATAACCCAGCCAAATTGGCACATAAAATGAACCATCACAGAGGTGAATGTGGAGATTTAGAAGGCCACCAGGTGGGGAGAAGGGAGCCACATGTGTCATACTCAGTACTAGGCACTGACACACATAATCTCCTTCAATTCTCCCAAGATACAAGCATAATCTCTCCATTTTGCCCAGGCAGAAATTGAGGCTCAGAGGAGTCAAGTAATTTGCCCAGGGTCACACAGCTCATTGTGGACCCAGGTCAATCTGAGCCCAAAGCCTATCTTCTCTCTGCTCTATCACAAATTTACCCCTGGTCCACTGACAATTAACTACAACTTTCTCCCCACATTTTCATTCTTTATGCTTCCTCTTCTATTCACAAATACTCAAGGCTTTTCTCCCTCTTTTTTTAATACCACAGAACTAAAGCTACTCGCTTCCCAGATAATTTCCGAAAGATTTGATATTTTACATTATGTTAAGTTCATCAATCAAGTTGGACAGATTTGCAAGGAAACGGATGACTTATCAGCATTTAACATAATCCCCCCACTCAGTATAGCTTCGGTGTCAAATGTAAGATATGAATCTTCACACCAGATGCTGAGAAACAAGTACAGTAAGTTCTCACTGACCATCATATATAGGTTCTTGGAAACTGCAACTTTAAGTGAAACAATGTTTAAAGAAACCAATTTTCCCATAGGCTAATTAATATTAAACAAGAGTTAAGTTCCTACAGCATATTTCTGGTCACAAAAACATCACCCAACTTCCAAAGACCAAAACACTTCTCATATTAAACAATGAAATAAGTGGGAACTATATATACTTAAAGATAGATTAATAAAAACAGGTAAGATAATTATTGACCCACTTATTCCAGTTCAGAGTTATGGGTGGTTGGAGCCTATCCCAGCAGCTCAGGATGTCAGGCAGAAACCAGCCCTGGGCAGGACAGTGTTCCACACTCACTCACGCTGGTATCATGTAGCTTGGGGATGCACAGCTTTGCGACGTGAGAGGAAACTGGAGTCCCCAGAGAAAACCCATGCAGACATGGGGAAAGCGTGCCACCTCCACACAGACAGTGACTCCGCCTAGAATTGATCTTTTTTCTCATCAATGTTACAACAAAATGACATTGAACCAAACGACATTACTTAAGGACCTGCTATATGTGGTAAACTCTTAAGAACATAATCTTTATTTCTTCAATAGGGGTCATTCCTTGAAATTGGACAGATAAGTAAATGAACTAACAAATTAATAAGTAAATAAATGAGGCTTCATTGTAATGATGACCATACAGAAAGCCTGATGTGCTCTTTCTTTGCTATTACAGATCAAACTCTCCGGAGCTTTGAGGTGTCTTTTGCTCTCCTACGCATTAGCCCATAAGAGCAATGACATTTGTTGATTACACCCATTTGGTTTTTAGAGGCCAAGGTGGATTGTATTCGCCTTTCCTATTAGCCTAGCAATACCTCCCTGTATTTTTTGCAGTAGATTTTCTGAGCAGCAATAGGTTCTAATCAACCTTCCTGGCTTCATTTCTCAGAATCTCACAATCTCCTCAAGGAACATTTCAAACCTGATTTATCATCATTACCAGACCCTAAATATTCACCAGATTCTATATTATTTATTACACCTAGTTAATTTCCCTGTTCTGGCCTTATGGGTCGAATCAAAAAGCATCTGAAAGATTATCCCCATAATATGTCATGAAGACTCCACTATAATGCAGAGTCACATTTAGAAAGAAGTATTTCACCCCCCACAGAACAGCTCTCAACAGACGCTGAGCCCCTCCACTTCTCTGAAAGACTCTGCTCCCCCTGTCTGGACACTGGCTGCCGTGCAGTCCCTGAACTACACGTGTGCAGTCACAGGCGGCAGAAACTTCACCCACCTCCCTCCAGCTGGAAAAACCCTCATCTCTGCTACTGTATGCAAGAGCATGGGAAGACACTGAGTGGGAGAAAGTGATTGCAGGCTCTGTCCTGTGTGAGGAGGAAGTGTTCTAAGGTTATACTTGAGGTGAGAGGTGGACACAGTCACAGAGCTACCTTTCTGAGACAAAAAGACTCTCCCAGTTTGACTTGTCCTAGAGAACAAAGATCCACCAGTGGTGACCCTCAGAAGGGGGCATGTCCAGCCCAGCTTCCCTCACGCCTCCCAACAGGCTAGCTGTAAATCTGCTGTCCACACTGCCCAGCTTCCTCCCCTTTCCCCCAAGTGAGGGAAATTTGGCCCCATCAGAAATAACCCAAAGTTTTGTTCCCCCATGGCATGAAGTAATGGTGGAAGGGATTTTGTTTGACTTCTCATTTAGGAAACTTTCTATAGCTCACCCAAGTTTCTGGGTTCTAAGTCCTTTCCAAGTCCTGACTGTCCCCAGGAAAGTGTTCTTGGGCTTGTGTGAGGGGAATAGGAACAGGCCTGTCCACATCTAAAGCCCCAAGAGACCAAAGATGTATTCTGTATTGCTCCAGATGACAGAATTAGGATCAATAAGAGAAGTTGTTGGCCAAGGGGTTTCTTCCCAATACAAGAAAGAGCTTCCTGCAGCAGAGTCCATTCCTGCAGCACAAAAGTCCATCCTGTGGAACAGCTACCAGAGGTTAAACAACAAATGTCAGGGATGGTGTGAGAGGTGTCTGAGAGACAAATCAGACACCTGCTAAGACCTCTTTCAACTCTAAGATGGTGTGACTTCAAGGAGACATTCGCCTTAAACTCACAGAGCCACAGCATTCTGTACCTAAAACATATTTCTCAGTTCATCTTGTCTAGAGGTTGCAAATTAGCAACCCCAAGCTGAATTCAGCCCAGGAAAAAAATGTCATTTTGTTCACAGGGTGTTGGTCTACATAGGGTTTATTGTTTCACCCAATATTTAACAACTAATACATTTCACATAAAAATCTGGATTTTTTGGCTTCTCTTTAAAAGAAAAATCAGATCTGGCCACATAAGGGTTGTGTTCAGTTTCAGTGGAATTCCCACTCTGAATGAGCTGTGCTCTGCCACAGACCCCACCATTCCCTATAGCCCCTTAGTCTCATATTAAAGCTGGGGTTTTGTTGCCTGTTTCATTGTTGTTTCCTTCCCAGGCCTTTTTATTCACATGTATTTTCCATATTGTCCCTGTGGGCATGTATGTTTGCCACTGCTGGTCTAGTGAGAACACTAAGACTGGGCTAAAGCCCAGAAAAGCTATGTGACTTGTTCAAGGTCACATGGCTAACCAGTGCAAAACAAGGAACAGAACCCAGGTTTCCATGTATCTCAGCACTCCTCCCACTTGGCCACACTGCCAGCCTTGAGGATACTTATTTCTCCTGACTGAGTTCACTGTTTACATTCAGATTGTGCAAACTGCTCCTCTGTGTGTTCATTTAATGTATCTCAGAGACAAGGGTATAAAGCTCCACGACACAGCGGGGCAAAGATTTTTTTGAATATGACCACAAAAGCACAGGCAACAAAAGCAAAAATAGACAAATGGAATTACATCAAACTAAAAACCTTCTACACAGCAAAGGAAACAATCAACAGAGAGAAGAGACAACCTACAGAATGGGAGAGAATATTTGCAAACCACCCATCTGATAATAGAGTAATAATCAAAATATATAAGGCAGTCAAACAACTTAACAGTAAGAAAACAACCTGATTTTAAAATGGGCAAAGGACCTGAGTAGACATTTCTGAAAAGAAGATATACAAGTGGTCAATAGGTATATGAAAAAATGTTTAATATCACTAATCACCAGGAAAATGCAAACTAAAACCATAATGAACTATTACCTCACACCTGTTAGAATGGCTATTGTTAAAAAGACAAAAGATAACAAGTGTTGGGAAGTATGTAGGGAGGAGGGAACCTTTATATGCTGATGCCATTAGTGGGAATGTAAATTAACACAGCCATTATGGAAAATGGTATGAAGATTTCTCAGAATAATTAAAAATAGAACTACCATATGATCCAGCAAGCCCACTAGTGGGTATATATCCTAAGGATATGACATCAGTATGTTAAAGAGATACCTGTATTCCCATGTTTATTGTAGTACTATTCACATTAGCCAAGCTATGGAACCAACCAGTGTCCATCAACAGACAAATGGACACTGGTTGGACAAAGACAAAGACGACGTGGTATATATACACAATAAGATACTATTCAGCCTTTAAAAACAAAGGAAATCCTGTCATTTGGAATAGTACTGCATGATACCACTCACGTGGAATGTAAAGGAGTTAAACTCAAGGAAACAGTAAAATGGAGGTTACCAGAGGCTGGGGGTTGGGAGGATTGGAGAGATGTTGGTCAAAGACACAAAATTTTGTTATACAAGACAAATAAATTCAAGAGAGCTATCATACATCACGACTACAGTTAATAACAATATGTTGTGTATGTACTTGAAAATTGCTAAGAGAGTACATAAGTGTTCTCAACACAAAAAATAAACACGTGAAGTAATGCATATATTAAATAGCTTAATTTAGCCTTTCCATGATGTATACATATATATCAAAACATCACGTTGTACATCATAAACACATAAATTATACTTGTCAATTGAAAAATAAAAATATATATCTTAAAGATCAAATTTTGACATTTCCCCTTCAAAAATAATTATAATATCAAAAAAAAAAATCCTCACCTTTCCAGGTGACTTCCCAAACAATAGCACTCAAAGACCAGTCTTTTGTGTGTCCAATGAAAGACTAACTTCATGAACACATAAGATTTCAGTCTTCTTTGCAAAATCAGGAATAGGCCAAAACCCTATTATTTCAGACTTGGCATTGATAGTCCAAATCATTAGTGCAAACAAGATTTCTGGGGAAAGGTTAAAGTAGTTGGCAGAACACACTAGTATTAAGCCACCATAAACACTTTCAAAGCAAAGAATTAAATGCAAATAATCGATAAGCTCATAATTAATCATTCTTATCTATAAATATTAGGGGCTTTACAAGATATCCCTCTATAATCTAATTTGGGTTACTGCCTGCATTTGAAAGTGATGCTGCACATCTCTTAAAATCTTCTGTAATCAGACCTTCCACTGGCTTAAGCTGCCTATACTCCCAATTAGGATTTGTAAGGACTGAGTAAACCAAAGAAAAGACAGTATAGGGACTTCTTAAAACTTTAATTTGGTGTGGGAGATCACTCTAGGCAAGGCCTAGGTTTACTTGCTTTGCCTATGTGTTTTGCCCTGGCCATCAACGGAGATGTAACTTGAATTAACTTGCTATGACATCCCTATACATAGGAGGGAGTTGGTGTTGAGTGGGTCAGGTGAAATGTAGGCTCACCTTTCAGATGAGACTAACTTAAAGGGCAAGTTACAAATAAAGATTGCCTAATCACTGTGGCCACAGACACTGAGCTGTCAGACTAGAATATCTTAGCTGTCCATTAAGCCTAACACTCAGGTAGACACGTAAAGACTTAGCAGGCACTGTTGGATGCCTATCCAGGAACCATTCTTCTTTCTTCCTCCTTATGAAAACCCACATTGTGGTTAAATATTCAGGATTGATAATCAGCTAATTCACAACAGACTTACTGGTTGTTTCAGGCTAGTATTCATTCTGATTGGTCATGTCCATACTGTACTAGATGTGACATTTAGAATTTTGCTTCTCTTCACACTAGTCTATGTACAGTCCTGACTACAGAAATGAGTCCTGATTAGCATCAGCCTATCACAATAATCCTATCCTTTTTTCCCCTGATTGGTTTAGGAACTCTGGCTTGAGCCAGTTAGTATAGAGCACTCCCCTTGTTGATTGCTATTGGTCCAGGATTGGACTTACAAACAAACTGGCCCAATCAGACTGAAGAAAATGAATATTTGGTCCATGAGTGAGGAAGAGATTTTTCTTCCACTCACATAGACTGAAGCAGCCTCTTGTTCCAGCTGTTTGCTAATAGCAGTCCTCTTGAAATCCTGAGGGCAGCCCCCTTTAGGACAAAGCCCACATTTGCATAAGGCCTATGGGGGAATTCAAAGACTGGCAGAGAAACAAAGCCATAGTCCAGGGGATTAAGGTACTGTGCCTGGAAGCTTCCTTAATTCCTTTCTTCCATTACAAGGAAAAGTAAATTTCCTCATTGTTTAAACTACTTTAAGTGGGATTTCTGTTCCTTACAGTCAAATATATCTTTGATTTGCACAAGCCAATATATTCAAAGTAGGTTAGAGGGGCTTCCTGGGTGAAGCCAGTGTCTTAACCCAGCCCCATTCAGATTTTTTAATCAGAGAAGATAGAGCAATTGTTTTGGAGCTGAAAAGAAAGCTCAAAGTTTTTAATGTACTCACACACTTGTAATTGGGTGAGGGAGGGAAGTTAGCCAAATGAGGAAAACAGGGCTCTGGAATGAGAGAGCCTTGGGTCCTTCTCAGCTCTACCCCTTAATAATTCTGTGACCACACAAAAGTGTCAATATCTGTAAATTACGGGATGAATACCATATCTTACAGCATTGTTCTGAGAATTCAGTGAAGCACAATATGCAAAAGAAGCACAGTATGCAAAATATCTAGTGCACAAAATAGAAGCCCAATAAATTAAAGACAATTTTCCTTTTCCTTTTCCAACCTAATCTTCCAAGTCTTTCCAGATTCCCTGACCTAAGTTCTAGAGACTTTAATTGCTCCAGCTTCTGTTTCACCCCTTTCCTTTCTTTTTCTTCCTTCCAATTTCACATGTTTGCAACTGTCTATCCCAGTTATGTTTTGTGTGGTTAGGTGGATGTTTTACATTGATTCCATTTACTGGTATTTCCCATGTGGCAGGTACTATCGTGACATTTAATCCTCACAACTACCACCACCCACTGAAGAACGTGATATACTCATTTTAGAGTTGGTGAAATGAGGCTCAGAGAAGGGAAGTAAACTCGTCTATGATTTTTTTTAAAAGATGAGCTACGGAGCATGAAATTCCAGGCCAATGTAACTACAAAGACTGTGCTCTTAGCTACTTCATTATGCTAACCACCCATTAAAATCTGTCCACGTTCACCTGTATCCAGCTTTATATTCTGCATGTGTTGCCTCCATTGCCTGCCTCCATCACCCCCATGCCTCAACATGCACATAGGATCTCCCTTCTAAGGTCCCATTTTTTTATATTTATATATATGTGTATATGTGTATATACACGTATGTATATACGTATATATACGTGTATATACGTATATATACGTATATACATACATATACGTGTATATACACGTGTATATACATATATATACGTATATACATATGTGTATATACACATATATACACGTATATACACGTATATATACACGTATATATACACACACACCATGCACATAGGAGATATATATATAATATATATATAATATCTCTGTGATTGTGCGTGTGTGTGTATGTATCTGTATCTCTTCCTGTGAGCTGACAGTTCTTGAAAAAAATGGAGCCCTTGTTTTCTAAAGGAAGGTAGGTAATGCAAGAACTGGATAATCACCTGGTCTAAGCCATCACTGACAACACACAGTTTGGTTACTGTTGTTCAAGCCTTCTTGAGGCCTTGCATATACAAACAGCTGCAAGACATTGTTCTTGCCCTCAAGAGACCCAAAACTAGTTGCAGAAATAGAATGTCTGCAGAGAAAGCAATATGACATGGCATATCTTTTTTTCCCAGAGAGACATGCCAAACACAGGAAGTCAAAGAAAGGTCATCAAGAGCTGGAATGGGATGAACAGAGGTGGAGCAGGCACTGCAGACCCATGGGGATGAAGCAGGACCTTAGAATCTAGATCTTATGTGCCTGTTGTGGGGTGGGGTCAATGGAGGCAGGCACTGGGGGCAACACTTGAAGAATGTAAAGCTGGACACTGGTGGGAGTAGTAAGGACAGATTTTAATCAGTAATATATTATTCCAATAGGAAAAAGTAGAGCATGAATTGAACACAACTTCAATTTGTGCAGAGGTGACTGGGAGTTTTGAAGAGAGCAGGAAGGAATAGGGAGGAGTTTGAGCAGGGACTCAGCAGAGTCAGGGAAGTTAAAAATTACAAAAAGGGGGAAGGGGAGCTAAGTCCATGTGAAACTCATCTGGGTGTGCTAACTGGCACTATCAGAATTAGTCTCCTAGCCTCCCACAGAGGCTGGGAGACAGGGGCCATATCTTTGGGTGTCGGCTAGAACAAACATAAATTCTTTTGGCAGCCTTGAGGTTTTTAAGGGGGAATAGAGTCACCCTAGGGATGCAGCCTTGACCTGTCAGAAACTCTTAGTGTCTGTCAAGTCTTTATAGACCAAGGTTGAGGCCTGGTTGAGAAGGGGGCTCAGAGGAGCCTGGCTAGAGTTTGATCAAAGAGGAAGTCTTCTCAGTGGGCAGCCCTAGCCAGCTGGCCAGCATTGACACAGTGTGCAACAAGGAAAAGCAGGAGGTTGGATTGATGACAAGAGGTAGAACCCCAGACTAGTGATTTTGAACTCTCTCTTAGAGGAAAAGTAAACATTCCCAATTTGCACAGGACTGAGGAGTTTCCTAGGGAGTAAGACACGCAGCACTAAAACAGGGAAAGCCCAGACAAAGAGGGACCAGATGACCACCACTCCACTTGGATCAACTCACACCTGGGAAAGGTAACCGAGCAGGAAGGCAGTGTGTGTAAGAACTGATGGTTTCAGGTGATTCCTCCAGCTGTGACGCACTAAAAGCTCCCAGCTTCGTTTGCTGGCCATTTGGCCAGTCAGGTCACATGATACACCACTGTGCCTTGGTGCTGGTTCTGGGCATTGTGGTGGATGTTCCAAAGTCTCTGAGCTGAGATGGGCCCACCTCCTTTGCTTTGGAACCCCAAACATACAACATTGTGTTACATGAATTGTTCCAGAAGGTAAGCCCCGCTTGCTGCTAGAGCTGCATTTACAGATTTAGGAATTTGATTCCTAAGGCAGAAGGATGGGGTTGGATTCCATTTCAACCAGCCACTGGTCGTGTGACCCTGTGCCTGGTACCTAACTACTTTAAACCACAGTCTCCTCATCTGCCAAATAGAGATTAACACACCATCTAGCTCACACAGTTACTAGAAGAATTAGGTGAGATTATACATGAGAACTCCTTAATAGGGTCCCCGGAATGTGTTAAACGTTCAATAACTGTGATTATAATTGTAGGGGTGGCCAGGCATGGTGGCTCACACCTGTAATCCCAGCACTTTGGGAGACCGAGGCAGGCGGATCACCTGAGGTCAGGAGTTCAAGACCAGCCTGGCCAACATGGTGAAACCCCATCTCTACTAAAAACACAAAAATTAGCCGGGCATGGTGGTAGGTGCCTGTAATTTCAGCTACTTGGGAGGCAGAGGCAGGAGAATCACTTGAACCCAGGAGGTGGAGGTTGCAGTGAGCCGAGTTCACGCCACTGCCCTCCAGCCTGGGCAACAAGAGCAAAACTCTGTCTTAAAAAATAATAATAATAATTGCAGGGGTAGTTTTTATTGTTAGGCATGGAAAAGAAGCATAGTGTTTAAAAGTCAATACCCTGAAACATTACCTCTGGGTTAGATTTTCAGGTGAAATAAACGTAAAGAATCTGTCCCACAAATAAAAGTTGACCCTGGGTCCCTTAGACTTATGTAATGGCTGCTCAGAGACTTCTGGAAAAACAAAGTAGATGACTGAAAAGTGCTTGTATTGCCCCTGGGTGCCATCCATCAGCAAGAGAAGCCTAACCCCAGATTTTATTTTCTATGTTAAGAGAAGGATAAAAGAAGGGGAAGCAAAACCAATTAATGAAAATGTAATTGACTTCAGAAATTCATGAACACAGAGCATGATTCTTTTACTCTTCAAGGAAAGCCTTATCTGCATCAAGTGTGGTTAATAACACCAAGCTAAAACACTTATTTGTTAAAAATATGCTCTTCTTTTAAAGCCTCAGGAACAAAGTCTAATCAAATCACTGCATAAAATATTGACACTGGATTATTGCTGCAGCAATGAGCACAATCCCAGTAGCAATACAGTGAGACCTGCTGAGGACCCCTCAGTCTAAAGGGGATTTCAAAACGAGGCAATGTGAGCATCTGGCTCAGGACTCTTTAAAATGCAGGAGCATGTCCAGACCCCACAGTCCAGCCATTAGTGTCTGGCCACACAGGTGCCTGCCACAACCTGGGGCACTCAGCCTCCACCTACCCCACCCCCTTCCTCCTGGACTCAGACACCCTAAATCCCAGCTTTGCCACTCAGAAGGTTGAGTGACACACCTGACCTCTCTAACGTCTCAGTTTTCTCAGTTGTAAAATGGGGAAGACAGTATTGACCATTACCCAAAGACTGTTTGAAGATTAAGAGAAAATGCATGCACACTCCTTAGTTCGGTGCCTGGCACACAGTGAACACCCAATAGCTTTTTCTCTCTGTTCTTTGAATCCCCATGACTCTTACAGACTGCCACCTCATGCTCTTTCCTAGAACATTATGGTCTGGGTTTAGCAATTTTGTCTCGCTCCACTGGTATATATCTTTTCAAACTAACAAAAGGGTAAATTATTTAAAGCCAGAGATTGTTACTTAATAAACACATAGCATGTTTGTGCCAATCGTGGCTCTAAATCTTTACAAACATTAACTTGTTAAATCCTCGTAACAACTCTATGAGGTTGTTACTATTAGGATTTCTGCTTTACAGATGAGGAAACTGAGGCACAGATAAATGTAATAACAGATAAATGTAATAACAAGGTGGCAGCTCATCAGCTTCCATGTTGAGATTTGAACTTAAAAAGGCTGGCTCTAAGACCATGCTCTTAACCACCAGACACTCTGTGTTTTAGACTTCTGTGCCCTGCAGTGCCCACCACATGGATGGCCCTTAACAAAGACTCTTCAACAGACAAACGACTTAGTCAACAAGTATCACTTTGCAGATAAGGAAACCGAAACACAGTGAGGTCACACAGCGTCTCCAAGGTTAGAAAGACAATTGGGGAGCAGACCGTAGCCTGAAGTGTCATATCTCTAGTGGCTTGCACTTTCTTTCATGCCATCCTGATGATATTCTGAAGGAAGAGCCACCCACTGGTGGAAGGAGAGAACATGGACCTCTGTCTATGATCCCATACCTGGACCAGGTGAAGGACACACTTCTCTTATCCCATGACCTCAGCCACCATGTCCCAAATGGAGTCTTTACACTTTGGGTCAACAATGACTCCTCATTGCTTTTATTTATTTTTGGAAATACCTAGAGTTGGGTATGTACATGACAGCCAGCTGACTCTGAGTGCACAGGCATCTGGCAGCCCAGGCTAGCAAGGTAGAAGGTCAGTGCAGATGCCCTATGGGCTACGGGCTACTGCTTGGGTCAGGCCATAACTGACTTCTAGTAAGTACCCCAAGCAGATGAGATTTTCCAAGCCACATCTTGCTTCTGAAGTGCCGCAACATATTCAGAAAACTAGATGATCTAAACTCGGTAGACTAAATCCCTGATTTTCACCTTTTGCATTCTATTGATGTCTTACCATGTGCTGCTAGGAAAGCTCACTGTTCTGTGAACCTTGTCACAATCTTGGGAGCCAGTTTCCAGGGTTCAGATATTAGCTCCAGAACTTTGTAGCTGTGGGGCACTGCCCAAGTTCTTTAACTTCTTTGTGCCTCATTTTTATCATATTTGAAGGGCAAATAATTATAGTACCTACCTCAAATGCTGTTTTGAGGATTAAATGAGTTTATGTGTATGTGTGTATATGTATACATGTATACATATACACACATGCACAAATGTGTATGCATATATACTAAACATATGTATACACACACAAATACACATATATATACACACACATATCATATATGTGTTATGGGTTGAATTATGTTCCCCCAAAATTCATATATTAACATTCTAATCCCCAGTACCTCAGAAGGTAACCTTATTTGGAGATAAGATCTTTGCAGAGGTTATCAAGTTAAAATGAAGTGATTAGCATGGGCCCTAATTCAATACACTTGGTGTCCTTATAAGAAAAGAAAATCTGGACACAGATACGTACAGAGGGAAGACAATGTGAAGACACAAGGAGACGATAGCCATCCACAAACCAAGGAGAGAAGACTAGAACAGATCCTTTCACCACGGCCCTCACAAGGAACCAACCCTGCCGACACCTTGATCTCAGACTTCCAGCCTCCAGAACTGTGAGAAAGTAAGTTTTTGTTGTTAAACCCACCAGGTGTGTGGTATTCTGTTGCATATTACAGTAGCCCTAACAAATGAATATACATTAAGTCCTCTCTTAAGATCATCCATAGGTTTTGGCAACTGCAACTTTACCAATTTTACCACAAGCTAATTGATATAAACGAGTTAAGTTCCTATGGCATACTTCCAGGAACGAAAACATCACCAAACTTCCTAATGAAGACCAAAACACTTCTAATATTAAATATTGAAATAAATGGGAGCTGTACAGACATTTAAGAAAGATTGGTAAAAATAAGTAAGATAATTATTTATCCTCTTATTCCATCTCAGGGCCAAGGGTGGCTGGAGCCTATCCCAGCAGCTCAGGGTGCCAGGCGAGAAGCAACCCTGGACAGGACACAGTTCCATTGCACGGTGCACCCTCACACACCCACATTCACTCATGCTGGGACAGTGCAGACACACCAATTCACCCCATGTGCACAGCTCGGGGACATGAAAAGAAATTGGAGTCCCCAGAGAAAACCCACACAGACATGGGGAGAATCCACACAGATAGTGGCCCAGCAGGAATTGATTCTTTTGTCTCATCGACGTTATGATGAAACAACATTGAGCAAAATGACATTATTTGAGAGGTCTTACTGTTACATAAAGTTTGTCCCCAACTTACAATGATTTGACTTAAGATTTTTCAACTTTACAAGGAGGATGTAACCCATCATAAGTTGAGGAGCATCTGGACGTGAATGGTTCAACTTAACAATTTTTAAAGCTATCGGTTTTATCAGGGCATTAAATGCGTCTTGACTTGTGATATTTTTGACTTATGATGGGTTTATCAGGACATGGCCCCCCACTGTGGAGTAAAGAGCATCTATATCTGTGTGTGTGTGTGTGTGTGTGTGTGTGTGTGGATGTAAGTGTGTGTGTAGAGACAGACAGTGAGAGAAGGTGTCCACCACTCAAGAAAGTGTCCAGCACATATAAGGAATAGTAGTAAACTGTTAGCTAGTAATAACAGTAACTATGTTACTAACCAGAAAGCGTGTTGTTTTATATTGCACTTTTTGAAAAATTCCAACCCTGTGGTTAGAAAACCACATCAGAGGAACAATATGACTGCTACAGTCCACATGTCCATCACTCAAGTACCAGGCCAGCCAGGCTCATCTCTTCAGATCTAGATCCAACTGAGAGAGCTGCATGATGACAACTGACAAGGTAGAGTTTCTCTACAGCTTGTTTTAAGTCCTCAGTGCTTTTTTATGATGCTTATAAGTAAACATGAGCCCATATCATCACTTCTTTAACCTTGAAACAAACATCCCCTACTGTTTCTCTTTTCGTCTTCCAAATGAGTTTAATGGAAACATATTCTGCTATATCAAGGCAAGCCACACATAAAAGGTTACATTTCATAGCTACTTCTCTGTGAGACTTCTGTATCATGCAATTAAGTCACAAGGCTGAAGGTTGGGCCCTGAGGCTGATTTAAGATTGCAACTGCCCTCCATAACCCCAGATTCCATATTTCTGTGTCCACCAAAAGTCTCATTTTCCTTCACTGGGTGTTTAAAATAAGTAAATTATCAACTTGAACCCTTGATACTACATAGATTGATACCAGTACAGAATCCTGATTCTTATCTGTCTCCTGAATTAAGGTTATGTTTGAAAGATATGTTTGAAAAAGAAGAGGATTGTGATGGTTAATTTTATGTGTCAACTTGACTGGACCACAGGGTGCTCTGATATTTGGCTAAACATGATTCTAGGTGTGTCTGTGAGGGTGTTTTGGATGAGCTAATTATCTGAATTGGTAGACTGAGTAAAGCAGATTGCCCTCCCAGCTGGGCAGGCCCCATCCAATCTGTTGAAGGCCTGAATAGAATGAAAAGGCTGAGTAAGAAAGAATCTGCTCTCTCTGCATAACTGTCTTTGAGCTGAGACAGCAGAAGGCAGAAGCCTTTGGACTAAGATTCAGACTAAAACACACACCTTCAGCTCTCCTGCTTCTCAGTCTTTGAGTTTGAACTGGAACCACACCATCAGTTCTCCTGGGTCTCCAGCTTGCTGCTGCAGGTCTTGGAATTTCTCAGACTCCACAATCACATGAGCCAATTTCTTATAATCAATCTAATTTTATCTCTAACTCTAAATATAAATATCTATTTAAAGATAGATAGGAAGACCAAAAGAGATTTATTATAAGGAATAATGTATCCTTATATTTGTGTGTGTGTGTATGTGTGTGTGTGTACACCAATAGGATAGATAGATTAGACAGATAGATTAAATAGATAGATTTGATAGATATAGACAGATTACATTAGATAGGTAGATAAACCCATAGGTTAGATTAGATAGATTTGGTAGACAGATTCGATAGATAGATAGATAGATAGATAGATAGATAGATAGATAGATAGATAGAGATTGGTTCTGTTTCTTTTGAGAACCCTGACTAATGTAAGTTCTGTTCTGCTACTTTGGGAGAAACCACCTTTTGAATTTCATTCAAATAAATTTTGTCTCACCTCATCACCATTGCTATGCCCCTTCCCTTCTGATTAATGAAAATGCCTCCCTCTCATTTGGCGGCTGGGAAGCTCAGACAAAAGGTTCTGCTCCCCAACCACAATAGCATCGCCCCTTACAGCTGGTCTCCTTGCTTTCTCTTCATTCTCAGGCTACATGATAGGTTATGAACCTGATTTACTAATCTCATTGTACATACCAAATTCCGTCTGGGAAAGTGAGAGTGTAGTCAATAATTTTGGTGAACCTCTAGATCCAAATTTCACTGGCCTCTACCTTCGGTCAGGTATTTTTTATGAAGGAAACTAGTGGACAACATTTGGCTTGTCTTTTCCTACTCTCTTTCCATTCCATCTATAGGTTTTTCCTCTATACTAGAACTGAATAATGTGATAAGTTATGATTTGAAAATGTCCCACCACCTTGCAGCATCTGAAGCATCACCATGTTCTCTTACAATTATTTTTAACTGTAGGCTCAACAGGCAGATATACTGGCTTATCTCCTCCTGCCCAGTTTCCTTCAGCAATTACTGTTAAAGGAAAGAATTACAAAAATCATGCATCTTTAATGAAAGACACAGGAATAGAAATATTATCTATCCCAGATGGTTCCCAGTTTGACCCTCTCATGAGCCCGTCCTGCCAGTAATTCTAGGGGGAGTAGAAAGAGCTTTGCACTGGGCAGTCAAGATCCTGGGGTTCCAGTCCTGAACCTGCATTTAAGCACCTAGATGACCTTGGGAAGTCAGTTATTCTTTGCAGCCACAGCTTATCATCTGTAAAATACAAAAACATGTGGAACACAGCATAATTAAGGCAGTTTAGCATAGTGATCAGGGTGTGGTCTCTGGGCCAGCCAAGGTGACCTTGGATAACTTAATTCTGTCCCTCAGTTTCCTTATCTGTGAAATGGAGACAATAACAGACTTCCCTCAAAGACTCTTCGTGAGAGTTAACAGAAGGTACATAGAAAGTGCCAGGACAGTCCCTGGCCCAGAGTAAAGCCCTTTCTATATGTAAGCTATTATGATGATCTTCAAAGTGCCTTTCAATTGTAAAATTATTCAACTCTATGACTCTGATACCTCCTCCCAATTTTTTAGTATCCTGGGATTTCTCTATTGGGATGGAAAGTGAACACAGAAGAAAATACTGAAATTGAAGAATCATCTTTGTCTCCCTATATCAATATGTTAATAGAAAGTTTAAAGTAACATAAAATTTTTAGGGATAAAACAGATAAAATACCCAATAAAATAAGCAATTTCACATAATAACTTTAAGAGAATTAGAGAAAAGATGCAAAAGATGTTTTGTCTCTTAAAAGAAGGAAACAGCATTCCCTGAGGACCCAGTAGCTATTGGGTACACTACAACCTCATTTCACTAAGCCTTCCTCTGATATCGCCACGAGGCAGTCCTTGCTGCCCACATTTTACAATGAGGAAACTGAGGCTCAAGGAGGCAAATGACAGTCACTAGGCTATATGGCTCTTCAAAGTCAGAATCAGATTCCACCCAGGCCTGACTGCAAAGCCTGTGCTCTTTCCACACCACAAGGCTGGCCCCAGACCACAGACATTCCTCAGTCAGGGTGGTAGTGGTTAGGGAGAAGTTGGTTTTTCTAAATCAAATTATTACTTAAATGCACTAATAGAATTTTTCTTTCATTTATTTATTTTGTTTATTTGAGAGACAGATAGAGTCTCACTCTATTGCCCAGGCTGGAGTCCAGTGGTGCAATCATGGCTCATGGCAGTCTCAATTTCCTGGGCTCAGGTGATTCTCCCACCTCAGCCTCTGTAGTAGCTGGGACTACAAGCATGACCCACAACACCCACCTAGTTTTTGGATTTTTTGTAGAGGAGGGGTTTCACCATTTTGCCCAGGCTGATCTTGAACTCTGGGCTCAAGCAATCCACCCTCCTTGACCACCCAACATGCTGGGATTACAGATGTGAGCCACCAAACCCAGCTAGAATTTTCTCTGTAAGAGAACTCTTACATAAGTTTTGCTATGAAGTAAAAAGCAAGATATTCTACAAAATATTATATCATTTTCTAACTTCTTAATATCAGTAACAGGAAAGTAGAAACAGTTGTCAAATTGAGGATTGAGGTGGAATAGAAAATAGGAATGGAATGGAACAGCATTTGAAATCAGATGACATGGGTTTCAACCCTAGTTTTGATATTTACCAGCAGAATATATTCACTACCTCAAATCTGAATAAAGATAATTGCTGGACATTCCTCATGAACCTATGAGGATAGAATAGAGGATAGGAAAGCCTCCAGTCTCTGCAACGGTACTTCTAATTATTCGGTTTCATCTTAACAAAGAGTTTCTAAAGTGTCTTACAGATCTATTGTATAACATGGTGACTACAGTTAATAACAATGTATTTTATACTTGAATATTGCCAAAAGAGATTTTCACATGTTCTCACCAAAAACATAAAAAATAATTTAAAAAATAATAAAATGTCTTACAAGTTCAAATACTCTGATGCAATCTGAGTTTGCATTCTTTCTAGACTCCTCCCAACACCAGGAACAACTGAGGATTCACTCCTTCTCCCTTATTTGGGCTTGACTCCCAAAGACCCAACATCTTTAAGAACTGACTGCAGTTATGTCTCTGGCAACCAGGAAGCTCCTTCATATTTTGCATCTTGTACACCTGGCACTGTCGATATACAGATCAGGTATTCAGTCAATGTTGCTCAATGAATGCATCAATCTCTGAATTCCACCTATCTGTACCTGGGTACAGAGTGAGCTACATAACTTATGGGGCCTGGTGCAAAATGCAAATTTGGGACCCCTTGTTCAAAAAGCAGGAAAAAGTAATACTGAATGATACAGTTTGGCTGTGTCCCCACCCAAATCTCATCTTGAATTATAGCTCCCATAGTCCTCTGTGTTGTGGGAGGGACCCAATGGGAGGTAATTAAATCATGGAAGTGGGTTTTCCCATGCTGTTCTCATGATAGTGAATAAGTCTCATGAGATCTGATGGTTTTATAAAGGGTAATATCCCTGCACAAACCCTCGTCTGCTGCCATGTAAGATGTGCTTTTGCTCCTCATTCCCTTTCCACCATGATTATGAGGCCTCCCCAGCCATGTGAAACTGTGAGTCCATTAAACCTCTTTCTCTTTATAAATTACCCAGTCTCAGGTATTTCTTCATAGCATTATGAACGTGGACAAATATACTAAAGGTACTAAAATATAAATCTTTTTCATTTGTTCTGTGGTCTCTCTCTTGACTTGTCATGGTATCTTTTATTTGCTATTTAATGTCATTCTACATAAAAAAAAAAAGTTCAATATTGAAATTATTAGTAAGATTTTATTGTTCATCTTTATATTGTATAATGTTAGTTTTAAATGAAACTTTAAGAGTGAGACAACACAAGTCATGTGCCCATGAAGTTGGTCCAGACTGGGTACAGTCCTAACAAATTAAGGAATACATGGCAAAATTCAAGTATCTCCTAGCATGAACTTACACAACAGTAGAAAGCAAAGTCGAAGAAATCTGCATGTGATAGGCAGAGGGCATTGCAGAATAGCTTTCTTCAATTTGTAATAATACTGAGAAAAACTTTCAATTAACTGATTGCAAACCAAATTTATTCCCATGAAGATGAAGTCCTTCAATAGTATATAAATTATTTTTTATGCTCACACAAATAAGTTTCTATCTTCTTTGGGGGAGAAAATAGGAGAGAGAATAGAGAAAATATGCTATTGATATAAAGAATTACGAATGGAGAAAATTGCTGGGTTTTATTTACTCATATTACATTCTACCTCCATGCATGCAAGAGGCTGGCAAGTTATTATATCATAATTATGGACTCCCCTAGCAGCTTGAGTATCAATGGTTCCTATTGTTCCAGGCCTTTAGCAAGCCCATAAGTGCCAAGATTGCATCACACAGAAAAAGAGCAGGAGCTAATTGCATTGCATATTTATACTTCCACAATTCCTGCCATTACCCACATAATTCCCAGTGGGTTCTAATTAGCTCAATCAGGGCTGTGGGAATAAAAATTCAAGCAATTTCAAATAAGTATGGGGTTTGCTACCACCACAAAATCTGGCAAAATGCTAACCTTACAACTACAACTTAAAACTATGATTTATCTCTCACTTCTAAAAACAGTGGATAGCTGTTTCGTTATGCTTAGATTTAGCCTAATACAATAGCTTTTTAAATATTACAAAACTATATGGTTTGCATTTTGGTGTTTTTCTGTAATTAGAGGGGAAAAAATCCATTTTTAATATCATTTGTGTTGGGCTCTTACGCGATACCTCTGATGACATGCAATAACTTCTCTGCTCTTTCCTCTCGCATTTTATCATCTGCATTAACCAGAAGTCTTACCTTTCAATCCTATGCAACCTATAATGAATGGTGCTTAGGAAAATGATTTTCCTGAAGGGCCATACTCTGGGAAGGTGAGCTTAATTGCTCTAGGCATCATCAGCGATATGAAGTTTAGAGAAATAATCTTTTTTTTTCAAGTGAAAGCAACTAAAATTTCTCTTAACATAAACAAGAGAGCTGTCAGGGAGTCTCTCCTTCTCCCCATCACCTCATTATTAATTCATCTGGCTTCAGGATCTCAGTTCTAATCAGAGTTGGCTCCTGCAGCTTCACTTACAATCAGCTCGATGCCAAAACGGCCTCATGCAATCACCCTCCTCAAATCTACAGATGACTCCTAGTGAAGAAAATTATTTGAAAGGAAACGGGTATGCTAAGACCCAGTGTGCAATGTCTAGTGGCTGGAGCTTGGGGGCTCACACCAGCTTTCCTCTTCTCAGATGTCCAGCCTTGATCCAGGGGAAGGTCAGGGAAAGTAGAAAGAAGGGAAACTCAAAGAGACTTCCAGAGAGTATCTGAGGAAACAGCCTAGACCAAAGGCCAAGCCTGGCCACCCAAGGACTGAATGCAATTCACAGACACATTACTTTCCCTATCCCTTCCTCTTACCAGTACATAGTATAGTGTTTTAGGAGTGGCTAACATTTAAATATTAGAAGCATTTACACAAAACTCCAGGGTGCCAGCTTCTTCTGAAAGTGAAGTAAAAGAGGCCTGTATTCTGGCATGTTAAAAATTGGTCAGTTCTGAGTGGAGGTGACCGTATTTCAACGAAACAAAGAATCTTCATCGCTATGGTCCCACCCCACCAGGCTGGCTCACCCTTTTACCTGCCTACCTCCTGTAGACATTGGCATCTTTCCTCTGAAGCCTATACCCAGTATTCTCTAAGTAAGCCCTTTCTCCAAAAGTTTCTTCAGGTGGTGGTTAGGCTAGTCCAAAATACCAGAGGGGTAAGCAGTCCAAAAAAAAAAAAAAAAGAGGAAAAGGAGTGAAACAGAAGCTTTTCTGAAAATAATTTACACTTAGAAACCTAACTAAAGGATGAGACATCATCGTCTCCTCATGTAACATGCATTTCCTGGGCACCCACCATGTGCCTGGCATGGTTTGCAGAGCAGAAGAGACAGCAGTGACAAGACCAGACCCCCTTTCCTCACCAAACTTTCTTTCTCTGTGACACAAGCAATCATCAACTAAAAACTATATATTACATCTGGTAAACAGTAAGTGCTGAGAGACTGAATATACAAATGGACAGTGGCCAGATTGTGTATAAAAATGGAACCAGTCCAGGAAGACAATCTACTATATCTAAAGTTATCAATTCAGGAAGTCAGACTGCTATCTGTAGCAACCAGTCCTGGAAGCCAAACAACAGCCCAGGTAATGATCAGCCCCAAATGGCCAGGACGGGATTAATCACTGACTGTCCTTAATTTTTGTTCCTGCTCCCAACTCAGGACCAACCAGAGGAAGTCAAATATGCACCTCTCACCAATCACATAGGACGCTGTGCTTCTAGTGAGCTGCCTATAGCTTTTCCACACCAACAGCCTCCAGTCAGGGTGCCCCTGAGAACTTCCCTTTTCTCCACTTACAAGCTTTCGCACCCCTCTGCCTGCCCATGAGTCTCGGCCCAACAGAAGTGATGGTGGCTGCTGCCTTGCTATAGCAAGCTCTGAGTAAGCAGCGTTTGCTTATTCTCATTTGGGTGGTCTTTGTTGATTTCTGTGGGGTTTTGAAAGTAAATAAAGCAGAGTAGAGGAATAGAATGGTGAATGGATGGGAAGTTTGGGAAGGTGGTGGTGTTGGGGTCAAGTCCTGAAAAGGGAGAAGGAGAGAGTGGGGGATAGAGTAGGAGGGAGTGAGGGAGGGAATTAGAGAGGGAAGGAGAGAAGGAAGGAGAGAAGGAGGGAGGGAGGGAAAGAAGCAGGGCAGGAGGGAACCATGTGACTCTGGTGGAAAAGCATTCCAAGCAGAGGGAATAGCAACACAAAGCCTGGGATGGACAATAAGCTGGCATCTTCCAGAATTAACAAGGAGAAGAAAGGAGGGAAAGAGTTCTGGGGGAGGGGATCGGAGAGGCAGCCACCAGCCAGACGGCAGGTGGCATGGGGCTTGTCAGCCACAGGAAGGACTCGGAACCTCCTCAGACGCTGTTAGTTGTGAGCAGGGCATATCCACACTCCACCTGCTGTGTGAAGAACAGGGGTCATGGGGGGAGACTGAGACCAGGTGGGAGGCCATGGCAATGATCCACATGGAAGATCCTGGCAACCCCGACTAGTGTGGAATAACGACGGTGGTAAGAGGTGGCCAGACTTGGGATGTAGATGTTGGACTTGCTAAAGCGTTGAATGTGAGGTGAGAAAGAAGGTGAGAAACCAAGGATGGCTCCTACTCTCCTTCCCTCCTGTTCTCCAGCCAATATGAGCGACCCCTCCACACCCCCACACTCCCACTACCATTCCTCTTTAAAGTTCCTTGCCCAGCAGTACAAACAGAGATCAAAGAAAGCAGCCAATAGTGAAGGAGGCCAAGCATGTGGGAAGTTTCTGTGGAAGAAAGGACGGAGTAGTAACAGCCAAGCCAGAGTGGCTTTTGTACAGAAAGACCTAAAGGTCTAAAATGCACCACCCAAGTCAGGAAACCACAGGCCCCTCGGCGCACCTTCCTTCAGAGGCCCCAAGCTTCTTTTGTTTTCTCCGTCAGCTTCACCACCCTTTTCTAGTGGTGCCATCACTTGTAGCCAATATTGTCAGTGCTCACACCCTCCAACCCCCTTACCATGTTGTGCAAGCCTGCCTGACTCCCTGCCATGATCCAGACTACAGGGGCCTGGGAGTGAATGCACCTTCCCACCCCCATCCATCCCTCTTCTCTGCACTCCCCTACCCACAAACAGCAGCCCTGGACCTACAGCTGACAGGTGTGGGGTATAAATACCCCAGCTTTCTCATTCCTGACTAGGATGGTTTTGAGGTGTGTGTTTTGCACCATTTTCCAAAGTGTCCCCTGTGGAACCAGCCTGTCAGCACCCTTCCTATCTCACTCTCTCCTCACCTAGTAGCACCCATGCTCCTCCCATCAAAAGCTTCCCCTTTAATTCTTGGCTCAGAGCCCACTTCTAAACTGAGACCACCTATGAGATAGATAGATAGATAGATAGATAGATAGATAGATAGATAGATAGATAATTTTTTTTTTTTTTTTTTTTGAGACAGAGTCTGGCTCTGTCCCCCAGCCTGGAGTGCAGTGGCACCATCTCGGCTCACTGCAAGCTCCACCTCCTGGGTTCATGCCATTCTCCTGCCTCAGCCTCCCGAGTAGCTGGGACTACAGGTGCCCGCCACCACGCCCTGCTAATTTTTTTGTATTTTTAGTAGAGACAGGGTTTCACTATGTTGGCCAGGATGGTCTCGAACGCCTGACGTCGTGATCTGCCCACCTTGGCCTCCCAAAGTGCTAGGATTACAGGCTTGAGCCACCACGCCCAGCCTCACCTATATTTTTTAAAATTTCACGCCTATAATCCCAGCACTTTGGGAGGCCGAGGCGAGCAGATCACCTGAGGTCCAGGAGTTCAAGACCAGCCTGGCCAATATGGCAAAACCATGTCTCTACTAAAAATACAAAAATTAGCCAGGCGTGGTGGTGCACGCCTGTAATCTCAGCTACTCAGGCAGCTGATTGTAGGAGAATCACTTGAACCTAGGAGGTGGAGGTTTCAGTGAGCCGAGATCACACCACTGCACTCCAGCCTGGGAGACAGAGTGAGACTCCATCTCAAAAAAAATTTTTTTAATTGTTTTTTAGACAGTATCCATGTGATGCAAAATTTTGAAAAAAGATCTTGTCCAGACCTTGGTTACTAGACAATATCATTGTCCCCTAAAGGGATCAGGCTTCTTGGAGGAAAGGCTGACTCCAGGGTGTGGCAGGGAAGGTAGAAGACAATCATGGAACATCTTACTGTACCAAAAAGTAAGGATCCGCTCAAGAACAATAGGGACATATTAAAGGGACATGACAGCCAGCTTTAAGGAATTCTTACTGGCTAAATTTGAGACGATTCAAACAACAAAAAGAAGTCACAGTAATGGGCCATAACTTATCAAATAAAAAAAGAATCTAGGAGTCTATACAGATACTAAAGATATTAAATAAATAAGTAAACACAAAAGAAGGAAAAATGTTTCCTTTTAATAGAATGCTGACTAATAAATATAGAGGGAATGATAGATTAGTAAAACTCTATTTTACAACCATCAAAGCACAAATTGAGGCAAAAAAATCATCAATGAATGCTAAATCTAAGAAGGAAAATTTAATAAGGAATAGGATATTTATTTGGTCTCACAATCTCTTCCCACAAATTGCTTACTAATTTATAAAAGAAAAAAATGGTAACTATACAGTAGAGAAAATGGACAAAACAAAGACCATTTCCTTAGACATGACTAAAGATTCTCACTTCTTCCTTCCTGAGGAGGAAACGGAAAATAAAATCAGAACCTCACTGACTATCTCACATACACCTTTGTTAGATATGCTGTGCTTACGTTATGCACTAGTTACATGGACATGGGGGTAGCATATTTCTAATACTCCTTTGACAGTTTTCATACACCTAGGTTTTGTTAGAGAACCACATCACATCCGGTGAGCCCTTAGCCGATCATTCTTCAAAAACATCAGTGTTCAGTGTCAAGATACAAAAAGACTGAGTGGTTGAAATTGAGCGAGCTAATCCTTTACTGATGAGTTGTAATGAGGCCAATGGTCCTCAAGGGAGTACCATCATGTTCAGTCCCGGAAAAATAAGCATTCTACTCCTTTTGTGAAGCTTACACCACATTCCCTTCCTGTTTTATCTACATATTCAAACATCACATTGGCAGCATAATTGTATTTCTCTTCCTTCCCCTCCAAAAGGTTGAGGCTTTTTCTGTTTTTTTTCTTTAACCAATTCTTTCAGGTTCATCATTTAAGATTTAAAAAGTTTCAGGCCTTTTTTAACAGCACGTAATGGGCTGAATGGTGAGCCCAAAAAAGATATGTCCACATCCTAATCCCTGCAATGTGTGAATGTCACCCTACTTGGAAGTCTTTTGTAGATGTATCTCAGTTGAGGATTTAGAGATAAAAAGATTGTCCTGGATTATCCCTGTAAACCCTAAACACCATCACAAGTATCCTTATGAAAGACAGGCAGGGGGCATTAGACGCCTCTACAGAGAAAAAGATGACACGAAGATGGAGCAGAGAGAAGCAGACACAAGCCAAGAAACGTGGACAGCCACCAGGAGCTGGAAGAGGCCAGGAATGAGTTCTCCCCTAAAGCCTCCCACAGGAGTGTGATCCTGGGCACCCTGGGATTGCAGACTTCCTATCTCCAGGACCATAAAAGAATAAGTTTCTGTCATTTCTGCCATTGCCACCAACCTGATGGCAATTTGTTATAGCAGCCACAGGAAACTAATACACAGCAGAACCTTTCTTTCAAATGAAATCTTACACAGATCCCCCCACCAATATGTAAAAGGAGAACTATTGTGGTCAAGTGGGAGTGTGAAGCAGCAGCCTCCCATCCCTTCCCTTGCAAGTCATCTCTCCTCTCCCACCCTCTCCCTTCCCATTGGTGGGGAACACTGAAGGCAAACTCCCCATCCACGTGGGAGCACCAAAGCTGCTCGATGAAACAGTCTGAAAACCAGTCTTCCAAAAACCCTCAACATAGTCATTATTCCAATGCTTTAATTCCCTGGACATTCATCCCATACATCCAGTTTTTCTCTCCTTGCTTTTCTATTTAACTAACCCTTGCCTTGTGTGTGTGCCTTTTGTAAAAGGGGCATGCAGGTTGTACAGCTGGCTCTCAGTCTCTAAGCCACACCCCCCAGGAACTCTCTGCTGTTAACGACAGTTCATTCTGGTTCCTCTCCTGTTTAAAACTTGTGGTTTGGTGTCACCCTCTCTTCTTCAAGCATCCCATTTTGATCTCAACTCCACCTCTCAGGGTTTGTTCTTGGCCTCCTCCAAAATCTTTCTTTTGACTTCATTTAATGTTTTTCAGTCTCAGACTCATGACTTGACCCTGGCTTGTAGTTTCATCTCGTGCACACCCTGAAGCTCTCTGATCCACATCCTGCATTTCCTGGCACCCTGCTCCAGGCCACACATTTCTTCTCCATGAAGTCAGCAGGGGTATCCTGCCATCCCTTGCAGGCTTTCTAAAGCCAGTATAATTATTTCTTCAAGCACTGTCCAGAGTTGGTGTGTATATTTCAATGCCATTCATAAGCCATGATTCACACCCAAGATGGAAAGGTAAAATCACTTGCCTTATAAAAACTTAGTGAGTAGGACCTGGACGAATACAAGAACCAAAGCACCTCTCATTCATGCATTTTTTCAGTTGGATCCTGCCCTCAGTATTCCTCTTCTCAGAAACGTCTCAGGATTCAAGTAAAACTTGGGGGTAGGTGGGGATGGACGGAAAGGGTAAAATAGAAGTGAGAGCAAGAATTAGAACTGTCTATCAAAAACCAACTTTGTAATGCAATTTGTGTTCCTGTTAGGTCATAATTTGAAGGCTGCCTACACATTTTTCTCAGCATTTTTATTGTTCAATTTTAAATGGCATTGACATAGCAGCTGCCCATGCAAACTCTCCCAACTTCTCACAAAATACAAAGGCTGCTCAGCTTTCATTAATTTGCCTTCCAAACAGTCTGTATGTTCCAAACACTAGATATTATCACTCCAAACCTCTCTGTGGTATGCTAAATTCTGATTGTCATGCAACTGCCTAGAAATAATCAATTCAAGCTATCACATAGTGGTGTTACCTGTGGATCCATTGTTTACTTCAGTCTAGAAATGTTTATGCAATTGTTTTGATGTTTATTGTATTTTGTCATATTGTTTTATACAAATGAGTCAAAAACAGAAAAATGAAAGTGCTGATAGCAGGGATAAGAAGTATAGGTCATATAAACTTAATACAATTGAGACAAAGACGAAAATCACTTAAGCAGCCTGAAGACAGAGAATCTTTCACCTTAATCAGATTCTCATTGGACTCAGACAGGTCAATTGCACGTTCAATTAATTGTGAAGGAACAGAACACAATTAAAGAACATGTACCAAATGTTGGCAATAAATCATAAATGATTGTGTTTAAAAAACGGAGGTGTAATTAGCGGTTTCATCACCTTTTTAGCTCTCTAGGAATTGAACTCCTACCTCTTTTATATCAAATAAGTCTATTGTCTGGCTTTCTACATTCAACCCTTGTACAAACTTTCAAGAATATATGAAAGGAAAGAACAGCTTGTACTTATGACAAAAAAAGACAAAAACACTGACGTCTAAACTGGCATCAAGCTAACACCATGTATCCAAAATGAATTTACTTATACTATAAAGCAAGTAGAACTTGAATGAGAACATCTGACCATGGGCTTCTCCACGGGACAGAGACCACATGAACAAAAATACAATGACAAAAGCCTAAAAATAACTACCTATGTACAAGGTTACTTATGGCTGTGGCATTTGTCAGAGCAAAAGTCTGGAAACCCAAATGTCTCTCCATAGAGGGCTGTTAAGTAGCCTATGATACACCATAGGGAACCATGTAACCATATAGCAGAATCAAGATCTCTATGAATAAATGTGGAGTCATATATATTCTATAATGCATTGTAAAGCAAAAAAATCAAAGTATAAAATGTTATTAGAGCTCAGCACCTTTGTATAAGAAAAATGGGGGAATGAGTATACAAACACACACACACAATTTTGCTTATTTTTTAAAGAAACACAAATATTGACTAATGGTTTTCTATAGAGAGTGGTGATTATAAGGATTATAAGGTGGAAAAGAAAGGAATAGAAACTTCTCTAAAATATATTTTTGTATATAATTTTGATTTTTGAAGCATGTATATATTTTACATATTTAAAAATTAAGTTAAAAATAAGCCTAAATTTTCCATAGAAAATACAAGGTCTTGTTTCCTTGCCAAAGAAACAGCACTGGATGCCAGCAGATAAAAACCATCTACCATCCCCTAGGTGGATTTCAGAGAGAGATAATGGAATGGAATACTCACCTTCTCAGCAGTAGACGCCATGAGCACTGGTCCTGATGCTAGTGCTCACAAACCTATGTAAAATCACTCAACCTCTCTTTCTTCTAATCTATCAAATAGAGGTAACATTTACCTCATATGAAAAAGGAGTAAATAATTTAAAAGATTTTATGTAAAAATAGGCCTTAAAATCACACACAATTGGAAACAAATGAGTCTAATTGCCTATAAAATTGGTAACCACACAGAGAAAATCAGTATTTAAAATATTTTTGAATACAAAAGTATGATTGTACCTTCTTAGGGGTATATATTCTAAAAGTAAAAAATATCAAATAAACCTTTAACTTAGTTGTTTTACTATTAACATTAATATTAGAATTTTAGTTTTTAAAACTATTTTACAATTACTATTTCAAAGGAGGAGGTTTTAGGCCAAGAATTTTATACCCAGCAAACTTGTTTCCCAAGGCAAAGTTGAAATAGGCTGCCAAACATTCTATTGTGGAAAAAGAAGTCACTAACAATGTACTCTAGGAATCAAAAGAAGAATCATATTTAAGAGCTCAAAAATGTGTCAGTTATGGGATAAAATCACTTCCCTTACTCTGTTTGGGCCACAAACTTAAGAATGTCTGTTGGATTCCATGTCCTCAGATGGATTTCACGTCCCAGGGAAGCTTGGCCCAGCAGTGCTACTCTTGGCTTTTTCTCCCTTATCAATTCCAGAAAACATCCATTCTTGAATTCTGTTCTCTACCCCAGAGTTCAAATAAAAGCTTTTTCCATGTTTGAGTGCCACTTAAGATGACCTATATTACTCTATTCCAGCACTTGCTCTAATAATAGCTAAACTCTTTACATGGTTAAGATGCTGTGCTGGGAGAATCACTAAAATATTTTTCTTTCTTCTTCCATAAAAGTAGAGCTACATAGAGCAATATAATAAGCATTTTCATTGCCAAATAACTCAAGTAATGATTTTCTGCAACTTTAAAATTCATATTGAATGGCCTAAGTCTCAGAGTTGTCTTTTTTTAATTGGTGAAAACCAAATAAAAACTAGTCTATGGAAAATATCATCTCTTTCAAACCCTATCCCATCCTCCACCTCACAGTTACAAATGTCCCTGCATTTACTGTATTTTAAACTTTGAAACAAATACATTTTTAAATGCATAGAAAAAACTATATGATGATACATTAAAATAGAACAACAGCATTTTTCTCTGAATGGTGACATTCTATGTAATTATTTTTTCTTTATACTTTCACATTTTTCAAGTTTTCTGCAAAGCACATGGATCACAAGAATAAAAATAGATGTTTAACTCAGTATACATAATTTTGTATACAGAATATGATCATAACTATGTTTTTAATAGGCAAAAAAAATCAACAGATAAACTTAATCCAGTTTTTCCTGAGTGGTAAGAAAAAGATGATGATTAATTTTCTCTTTCTTCTCTCTGCTTTTCTATATTTTCCAAGTTTTCTGTGATTAATATATATTATTTTTATAATGCTTAGGGTATTTTTGTGGTTGTTTTCGTGGTGGGGCAAATAAGTCAAAATCAGTCACTAATCAGTTGAGTAACAATGAGTAAAAACCAGATTAGTTGTTACTCATTGGAAATGAGGTCAGGGGATAGGAAAGAGGGAAACATCAAGCCACGTTCATTCTCAGACACACTGACCTTGCACACCTACTCCAGCCACATAATGAGCAAAAAACAGAAGTCCTTATTTGATTGATCCTACCAACCTACCTTCTCATCCCCAAATTTTCCACCATGCCATGAAATCAGCACAGCCCAAACACCCACATGAACATTCTTTCTGCCTGACATGTGCATTGAAGAGCTGCATGTTTATTTGCAAATAAAGATGCAGTTGCCCTGTAAAGCCCAGAATTAAGTGCCCTAAACAGATTTTGAGTTTACAGGACTCTTTCTAACTGCATTACTTTTTCCCTAATAAAGTTTCTCCCTTGCTGCCACAGTAGAGAAAAAACATTTTATGACTCGCCTTTAAAAATGATATAGCGGGAAACTAATAGCACAACAAGAAATTTGATTCCCCTGATGGAAAAAACAGCCCTAGCAGACATTACTCTATAGCAACTAATAGCCTGTAAGTACAAATATCTCTGTTTTTTAAAGCATCTGAAGGTAAATGCCTGCTGTGCATTTTGTAAAAAATTGACGAGTTTTCTTTTGCTATTGTGTTAGCCTGGGTGAGCTAAAAGGAAGAGAAGTGGCTGCTCTACCACGGGCTTCAGAACTGTTTTTAATAATACGTATTGCTTCTGCACTACATGATGACAAGGAACATGCAGGGGTGGGTGCTATTACAAGTCCTCACCCTTCCAGTGTTTATACTAGCATTGCACTCGTGATCATTTTTCTTCTGGCTTTGCTGTGAGCAGAATAAGACTTTTTGTTGTTTTATTTTCCCTAATCTCCTTCACTGTGGTATCCAATATTTCTTGGGGCCCTTTGGTGCACTTTGGACCAATGTCTTCAAGAAACTCATCTATGATGCTTTACTAATCTCATTCTTGGATCGTCATTTTCTGTCTCTCCCCCTAGTCCACACTCCAAATGTGAGAGACAGCTTTTCTCATAGCGGGAAAAAAACCTGGGCCTTGGAGCCAGACAGACTTTGATTCTAATCCCAACTCAGCTACTTACTAGAGTTTATGAGTTAGAGCAGGTAACTGAGTATCTCTAAAATTCAACTTCGTCACTTGAAAGATGGATTAATGGCACATCACAAGACTGCCACAAAGAAAACAGATACCCTATATAAGGTTCAGTAGCAGACCTATTGAATGGTAGCTGTTATTCCAATCAGTCACACCATTAACGTTTATCCTCACTGACCTCACCTGTCAAGGTCCTGCCTTGTAAGATATTGCTAAGGGCTTTTTTTTTGAGACGCAGTCTTGCTCTGTCGCCCAGGCTGGAGTGCAATGGCGCTTTCTGGGCTCACTGCAAGCTCCGCCTCCTGGGTTCACGCCATTCTCCTGCCTCAGCCTCCAGAGTAGCTGGGACTACAGGCAGCCGCCACCACGTCCGGCTAATTTTTTTTGTATTTTCAGTAGAGACGGAGTTTCACCGTGTTAGCCAGGATGGTCTCCATCTCCTGACCTCGTGATCCGCCGGCCTTGGCCTCCCAAAGTGCTGGGATTATGGGCGTGAGCCACCGTGCCCGGCCTGCGAAGGGCTTTTCTTACCGCCTTGTTATCTCACTGCTTAGATGAGTTTTGTGTCGTTCTGGGCTCTAGATATGTTCTTGTGTGCCTCCTCTTTTTTTCTTAAAACTCTTAAATATCTTTGGTCTGAATACCAGTCTTTTTCAGTCCCCACTGTTAAACATTCTCTTGCAAAAGGTTTTTTTCTCTTTTTTTCCTGCATTGACTCATGCTTTTTTTTTTTTTTTTTTTTTTTGTCGCACAAATATTTCTTTATTTTTTTTTTTTTTTAATTATACTTTAGGTTTTAGGGTACATGTGCACAATGTGCAGGTTTGTTACATATGTATCCGTGTGCCACGTTGATTTCCTGCACCCATTAACTCGCCATTTAGCATTAGGTATATCTCCTAATGCTGTCCCTCCCCCCTCCCCCCACCCCACAACAGTCCCCGGAATGTGATGTTCCCCTTCCTGTGTCCATGAGTTCTCATTGTTCAATTCCCACCTATGAGTGAGAACATGCAGTGTTTGCTTTTTGTCCTTGCGATAGTTTACTGAGAATGATGTTTTCCAGTTTCATCCATGTCCCTACAAAGGACACGAACTCATCACTTTTTATGGCTGCATAGTATTCCATGGTGTATATGTGCCACATTTTCTTAATCCAGTCTATCGTTGTTGGACATTTGGGTTGGTTCCAACTCTTTGCTATTGTGAATAGTGCCGCAATAAACATACATGTGCATGTGTCTTTATAGCAGCATGATTTATAGTCCTTTGGGTATATACCCAGTAATGGGATGGCTGGGTCAAATGGTATTTCTAGTTCTAGATCCCTGAGGAATCGCCACACTGACTTCCACAATGGTTGAACTAGTTTACAGTCCCACCAACAGTGTAAAAGTGTTCCTATTTCTCCACATCCTCTCCAGCACCTGTTGTTTCCTGCTTTTTTAATGATGGCCATTCTAACTGGTGTGAGATGGTATCTCACTGTGGTTTTGATTTGCATTTCTCTGATGGCCAGTGATGATGAGCATTTCTTCATGTGTTTTTTGGCTGCATAAATGTCTTCTTTTGAGAAGTGTCTGTTCATGTCCTTTGCCCACTTTTTGATGGGGTTGTTTGGACTCATGCTTTTATTCAGCAAACATGACTGAGTGCATGGGACTTCCCAGACCTGTGTGTTCCCTGAACCAAACGCCACATGTTCTCACTCATGGGTGGGAGTTGAACGGTGGGGGCACATGGACACAGGGTGGGGAGCATCATGCAGGGGGGCCTGTCCAGGGGTGGGGGCCTGGGGGAATGACAGCATTGGGAGAAATACCTAATGTAAATGACGAGTTGATGGGTGCAGCAGGCCAGCATGGCACATGTATACCTGTGTGGCAAACCTCCACGTTGTGCACATGTACCCTAGAACTTAAAGTAAAAAAAAAAAAAAAAAAAAAAAAAAAGAATGAAGAGCCTACAAATTATATATATGTTGGTATATAGAACTTGGTATATAATAGTACTGAAAAAGTTACCATTTATTAAATAAAATTGGAATAATAGGATATTTCAGTGGGAAATAAAGTTTATCTCACATGCAAAAATGTTAGTCTTTGTAATAAAATGAATAATGCCGATTCAAAAATAAAAATATTTATTTAAAAATAAATTTTCAGAATCAACAAAAAATGAGCTCTAATTGTGTAATCCTCCAATTTAATAAAGTGTCAATTAAATAGTGCCTTAAAATGATGTCATAATTGGGAAATTTATGAAACACTCCAGTTTTATTAAAATGTACTACAAAATCACTATTGTAATTAAAACACTGTTAGCTTACCTTAGAATTGCAATGGAGGTCAAACTGGTAACATATTTATAATGCTAAAATAAATGCATAATCTTTGGTAGTTCATTTTGTAATTTGGGAGCTAAAAATCCTTCCCAAAGGGAAGAATTTTTTTTTTTGACCTCTAACCTTCTTTTAATTTTTTTTAAATTTTACTTTTGATTCTGGGATACATGTGCAGAATGTGCAGGTTTGTTGCATAGGTGTGCATGTGCCATAGTGGTTTGCTGACCTATCAACCCGTCATCTAGGTTTTAAGCCCCACGTGCATTGGGTGTTTGTCCTAGTGCTTTCCTTCCCCTTGCCTCCCACCCACCCCTCAATAGGCCCTGGTGTGTGTTGTTCCCCTCCCTGTGTCCATGTGTTCTCGTTGTTCAGCTCCCACTTACGAGTGAGAGCGTGCGGTGTTTGGTTTTCTGTTCCTGTGTTAGTTTGCTGAGAATGATGGCTTTCAGCTTCATCTATGTCCCTTCAAAGGACATGATCTCATTCTTTTTATGGCTGCATAGTATTCCATAGTGTATATGTGCTATGTTTTTTTTATCCAGTCTATCACTGATGGGCATTTGGGTTGATTCCAAGTCTTTGCTGTTGTGAATAGTGCTGCAATAAAAAAAAAAGAGCTTCAGCTCAGCAAAAGAAACTAGCATCAGAGCAAACAGGCAACCTAGAGAATAGGAGAAAACTTTTGCAATCCACTCATCTGACAAAGTTCTAATATCCAGAATCTACAAGGCACTTAAACAAATTTACAAGAAAAAAACAAACCCCATCAAAAAGTGGGTGAGGGATATGTACAGAAACTTCTCAAAAGAAGATATTTACATGGACAACAAACATATAAAAAAAAAGCTCATCATCACTGATCATCAGAGAAATGCAAACCAAACCACAATGCGATACCATCTCACACCAGTCAGAATGGCGATTATTAAAAAGTCAGGAAACAATAGATGCTGGTGAGGCTGTGGAGAAATGCGAACCCTTTTACACTGTTGGTGGGAGCATAAATTAGTTCAACCATTGTGGAAGACAGTGTGGTGATTCCTCAAGGATCTAGAACCAGAAATACCATTTGGCCCAGCAATCCCATTACTGGGTATATACCCAGAGGATTATAAATCATTCTACTATAAACACACATGACTCTCCATCACTTTTATCTTCTCTTTGATTATACCTTGTGTATCTAATTCGGTTAATTTGTATTATTTTATATTTATTCACACTGTCATCATCAAGAGAGATATGTAACATCCAAAAAAAAAGGAAAGTGAAGCACCTGCCTGGCTGCCCAGAGCTCGCAGTCTAGAGAGAGAAAGATGAGCACACCCATGGCTATGCCAGAAGTGAGGCTGAACATTTTGTAAGAGATTTTTACTTTGTGAAATCAGTCACAAGACAGTACACTCAACATGACCTGCATAAAGCCTGAAGCCATGCTAAAGCAGAAAATGCCTCAAAACTATCTGATATTTCCAGGTTAATAATAAAAAGAGGAGGTGGTGAAGAAAATACAGTATGACTTCACCTATATGAAATACCTAGAATAGCCAAATTCAGAGCCACAGAAAGTAGATTACAGGTCGCCAGAGGCTAAGAGACAGGGGAGAATGCAGAGTCATTGCTTCACAGGTACTGAGTTTCAGTTTAGGGTAATAAAAAAAGTTTCTGAAACAGTGCTGATGGTTGCACAACACTGGGAATTTAATTAATGGTATGGAATTGTACACTTTAAAATGCCTAAAAGCACAGATTTTATGTTATATATATTTTACCACAATGAAAAAAAACACACAAGGAGGTGAAATCAAACTACAGAGTTAAGGACAGCAAAATATTCCTTCCCACCACATCCCAGACCCGCCTCACTACCTGTGGTTCCATATACACACCTTTCATAGTAATTTAGTCAGTTCATGTTTTCTGAAACTCACTGTGTGTCGGTACCATGTTGAGGGCTGAAAGAAGAATAAAAAACATTTCATGCCTGTGCTCAGACCAGACCCACAGCTCAAAGTGCCACTGGCCTGTATGTCTTGCTCAAATGCTACCTCCTTCAAGAAGCTTCTAAGATCAAAAGGTTGAAATGAATTGCTCTCTCTTCTGTGCCCCCATAGCTTTTGTTGCCCCATTATCTGAGTCCTCATTATAATCCCCCTTGTGTTTTGCCCTTTGCATGTCAGTCTCCGCCCTAAACCATGCCTGCCCAACTCCGGCTCTACCAAACTCCTTCAAGTCTATAGTCAATCTCTTCAACCTCGTGCCCATCCCTTTACATGCTGCATAGGCACAGTAAGCACTCAGTGCTCGGCTTCTGCTATCTGGAGAGCAACATTTTCAGAGCCTGCCAGCAGCCCAATAGCAGGCCCCTCCCATTCAGTTATTAATCACTTAATCCTCTCATCCTTCCTCATGGCACTGCCTTCATAAACTGCTTCTTAACCGGTAGTAAAAAGAGAAAAGGTGACTATTTTTCCTTTGTAAATTAGCCCTAACATCAGGAGTGCTAGGATGTACTCAGCACAGGTCTCCTATTCCCAGCTGATAAAAGGAACACACCTGTGAGTGTTCAATGCACAGTAAGTATTTTAATTCCTGATGAGACCAATCATTATCAATCAAAGAAATAAATGTTGGTAAGATTGAGAAGAGCAGAAAGGGGGAATATTCAACTGCACAAACAGAAAGAATGTTTATAATAAATAACCAGCAGTCCTAGAGAGCTGATTCCTCCTTCATTGAGCTATAACCAAAACACTTATACATGTGAAGACAGAAGAACCTGGATACGTTTATATTTATATTTTAATGTACAAGCCTTTTGTGAGGACAAAACACAGGACAGTTTTGAACCTGTAGTAATAAGAGCTACCTTTTATTAGGTACTTACTACATGTCAGATACTATTATAGCTGACATATATTAGCTTATTGAACCCTCACAACAATCTAGGGAAGACATAAATACTGTCACCCTGAAGACACCAGCACCCAGAGAAGGTAAGTCCCTTGTCCAAGGGTCACACAGCTGGGAAGTGACATAGTCAGGAATAAAACAGGTTTTCTGATTCCAAAGTTAATGTTGTATTCAGTACCCTAAATCAACTCTTTGCTGGTCCCTATTACTTTCTGCTTTTGCCTGTCTTTTTACTTTTGCCAAACACCCAGGGGGTTCATCTTTGATCACTGTCTTTATTTATTCCCTATACAGAATGAATCTGCCTCCAACATACATCCTGAATTTTGACTACATCTCTCCTCCTCCAGTGCTCAAATTCTGGTCCAAGCCATCATCATATCTGGCCTAGATCCCAGCATGGCCTGCCAACTTACTTACTTACTCTGCTTCCATTCTTACTCCCAACACCCTTTTTTTCCATGTGCCAACCAGAGTGATCTTTTTAAAGGATGAATCTGATCTTACCGCTCCTCTGATTAAAACTTCCAAAGTTTCCCATTGACTTTAGAGTAAAATCCTAGCTCTCACCATGACCCACAAAGCCAGCCAGTACCAGAGCTCCCTCTTTGACCTCATCTACTAGTCTCCCCTCCCCTGTATCCCAAATCCCCTCCACTGTCTTTCTCCCTGCCCCTTCCAAACATGCAATTTTGGCTCACTTGCCTAGAATACTCTTCCTGCAAGTCTTCTTTTTTCCTTTGGTAATCTCAGAGGAACTTTTTCCAGCCTTTCTAACTAAAGTGCCAGCTCCTTCCCTGCCACTTCTCCTGGTCATTCTCTGTCCTGTATCACATTTTCATTTTCTTCCTAGTACCTTGGTACTCGTTGGGGTTCTCCAGGGAAACAGCACAAATATGAGATACATATATTTGAGGGTTTGTTATGGAAATTGGCTCACACTATTATGGAGGCCAAGAAGTCCCATGCTCTGCCATCTGCAAGTTGGAGAACCAGGAAAGCTGCTGGTGTCATTCAGTCTAAGCCCAAAGCGTTGAGAACCATGGGCACCACTGGTGTAAGTCCCAGAGTCCAAAGGCCTAAGAATAAAGATCTCTGATGCCTGAGATCAGGAGGAGATGAGTGTCCCAGCTCAAGAGAGAAAGACACAACTTGTTCTTCTTCCACCTTTTGTTCCATCAGAGTGCTCAGTAGTTGGATGATGCCCATCCACATTGGTAAAAGCCATGTGCTTTACTCAGTCTACCCATTTAAATCATAGTCTATTCCAGAAACACCTTCTCAGATACACCTAGAAATAATTACCAGCTACATGGGCACCCTTAGCCCAAGCTGACACACAAAATTAATCATTACAGGAGAGAGGGATCAAGAGGGCTGACTAGATGAAGGTAGTGTATGCCTTCTCCATAGAGAAGAGCTAGAATAGTAAGTAGAAACTCAGATTTTGAACAGATCATGTAGGAGAGAATGTTGGGATTCACCAGAGAAGAGAGGGAAAGCACAGAGGTAAGTAAGAGGGTTCAAGGCAGCTCGCCCAGCCAGGAACCAACTGGAAGCCAAGAAAGCCTTCTGGATGCAGGGAAACAGTAAAAGAGAAACCCCCAGGGTTCCAAAATGGGCTTTTACAATCTTGGCTACCAAAGAAACCTTCAACCCATTAGGCTTTGGGCCTGACATACGGAGCTACCTAAAGTTTACACAGAGATGTTGCTCCAGAATGGGAACCCAGACAAAATCCCACAGGCATCTGAGCCTGGAGAAGGCTCCGCTGGCAGCCATTTTGAAAGCCTTCATACTGGGGATCTACAGACATGGCTGCTGCCACCATGCTGCCCCAAGGAAGGGGAGGGGTGACAAGACCCTCCCACATGCCCCTGAGAGGGTCCCTGCCACCCTTCTGTGGGCTGATGTTGAGACTGAGACAGGAGCAAATCATACTCCCCACAGCTTGTTGCCCACACTGCTTGCCTGGAAGGAACCCCACCTTCTCAGTTTCTAGGCCCAAGGCACCATTTTGTGAGTTTAACACTGGGCTGTGTCCTACCCTCAGCCTGAGGTTGGTCTAACACAGCTGAAGCAACCACCCAGCCAAGGAGAAACAGGGAAACCAGGCTATCCTGTGCATATCATATCTAAGGTGAGAACCATTACTCTGCAATAGGCTGCTGTTTAGACTGAGATGTGAACAGGCTGCACTCCTCACAGTTTCCTGTCCACACTACTTCCCTGAGAGGTGCCTTGCCCTCTCTAGTCCCAGGACCAAAGTGCCATTTTGACAGTTTAACATTGGGCTGCAACACACCTTCAGACTGAGATTGATCTGACATGGCTGCAGCTGCCACCCACCCAAGGAACAACAGGGAAACCAGGCTATTCTATACACATCTAGGACAATATCCATGGCTCTGCAATGGGTTCCTGTTGATATTGAGTCACAAATGAACCACAGTCCCCACAGCTTCTGGCCCATGCTATGCTGCCTGCCTGGGAGGGGTCACATCCTCCCTGGTCACAGGCCCCATGCACCATTTGTGAGTGTAATGCTGGGTTTTATCCCACCTGTGGGCCAAGTTTGACTTGACATGGTTGTGGCTGCCTCCCTGTAGAGGAGACACAGGGAAGCCAGGCTTTCCTATGCATACCTAGGATAATACCCAATGCCCTGTTGTGGACTGCTGTGAAACTGAGACTCATGCTGACAGCACTCCCCACAGCTTCTTGCCCATGCTGCTCGCCTGAGAGGGACCCCACCCTCTCTGACCACAAGCCCACAGCTGGCACCATTTTGAGAGTTTAACACTGGGCTATGCCCCACATTCAGGCCAACTTTGAGATGATGTGACTGCAGCCACCACCCAGCTTGTGGAGGAACAGGGGACAACCAGCTCTCCTAAGCACACTTAGGACAATACCAACCACATTGCTATGGGTGGCTATGGGGTTGGAGATTATCCCACCCAATCCATCACAACTTCCAGTAACATCAACACAGAGTGCTTGGGTCCCACTGGGTTGCTCCACTACCACTACTGCCATTACCCACACAATACTAGCTGCCCAGTGTTGTGCCACCCCCACACTAGGCCCATCTCTCCTACCACTACCTTCTAAGCAAACCACCTGGAGCTGCTCAAGAATCAGTGCTTCAGGACCTGCTAATACCAAGCCAGTATCAGCTGCTGTGGGGTCTAGACACAGGCATACCCACCCAACTTCTGCCACTACTGGGGCCCAAAGACTGGCTCAGTTGGTGTCTAAGTCCCCAGGTAAACTTCATCACAACCTCAACTAACAAGTGTACCCTTAGTCACTGAGAAAATCACAGAGACCACTGATGAGTGTAATGTCAAAGAGATAATACAAAGATCACATTGCCTCAGACACTCAAAATCAAAGACAAAATATCTTAATCAACAACACATATACTTACTTAGGAAAAAATTCTCCCCTACAAAAGCAATTTCAAAAAGTTGCAATAAGCAAGTGCTACATCAGATGTGCAGAAATCAACAGAAGGAAACAAGAAACATGAAAAAGCAGGGAAATATGACACCATCAAAGGACCACAATTTTCCAGCAGTAGACCTCGATCAAAAAGAATTCCTTGAAAATAAAATAAAAAACTCAAAATATTGATTTTAATGAAGTTCAATGAGATTCAAGAGAAATCTCAAAACAAATATGAAGAAATCAGAAAATAAATCCAGCCTATGTATGAGAAATGTATCTAGGAGATAAGACATGTTTTTAAAGACACCAAAAGGAAATTCTGGAAGCAAAAAATTCATTGAAGGAAATGCAAAATACATTGATAAACTTCAATAATAGACAAGGCCAAGCAGAAGAAAGGATCTCATAACTTGAAGAGAGGTATTTTGAAATAATCCAGTCAGACAAAATAAAAGCAAAATAATTGAAAAGAATTTTAAAAACCTGTGAAATATTTGAGACTACATAAAGTAAGTGAACATACAATTACTAGTATTTCTGAGGGGGAAGAGAGAATATTCAGAATGTCTAAAATCAGAGTGAAAGGAAGAATTTTAAAATTAGTGAGAAAAGTGCCTAGTCACCTATAAAGGAAACCCCATCAGACTAACAGTGAACTTTTCAGCAGAACTCTTACAAGCAAGTAGAGAATCAGGTGGAATTTTCAAAGTGCTGAAAGAAGAAAACCGTTAGCAAAAAATTTTGTAGCTTGTCAGAATAAGCTTCATAAACAAAGGAGAAATAAAGTTCTTCCCAGACAAGCAAATGCTAAGGGAATTAGTCACCATTAGACTGTCCCTAGAGGAAATGCTCAAAGCAGTCTTAAACATGGAAACAAAAAGTTGATATTCACCATCATGAAAACCCGGAATTATAAAACTCACAGTTTATATAAAACAATGACACAAAGTGGGAAGAGGAAGGAAACCAATAGCAACACAACAGAATTTCATCAAACCACAAAGACAAAAAGACACTGAAGAGAAAGAAACAATTTATAAAGCAACTTGAAAACAATCAATATGATGACAGGAACAAAGCTTTACATAATATTAACCTTGAGTATAAATAGATTAAGTGCTCCACTTAAAATATACACATGGGCAGAATGGATTAAAAAACATGATCCAACTATATGTCACCTACAAGAAATTCAACTCACCCTTAAAGACATGTATAGACTACAAGTAAAGGAATAGAGAAAGCTATTTCACGTGGACAGAAACCAAAAGTGAGCAGATAAGACAGATTTTAAATCAAAGTCAGACACCTGTATGAGGTAAGACAGACTTTTAATTTAAAAAAAGGAAAAAAAAGGCAAACAAGGTCATTATATAATAATGAAGGATGCAATTCAATAAAAGGATATAACAAAACCTAAATATATATGGACCCAACATTGGAGCACCCAAATTGGAGCACACAAAATAAATATTACTAGACCTAAAAAAAGATATACAGCTGTGTATTAATAGTGTGTGATGGGAGGTTAACATTCCACTCACAACATTAGACAGATCATTGACACAGAAAATGAACAAAGAAACATTGGACTTAAATTGGACTTTTAGACCAAATGGACTTAACAGATATTTACAGAACATTCCATGCAATAACTGCAGGGTATACATTCTTTTCATCCACACATGGAACACCTGAGTAGTGAGATTGTATCAGCAATAAAAAATCTTCCAATTTAAAGAAAAAAAAAAAGCCCTGGACCAGATGGATTCACAGCCAAATTCTACCAAATATACAAAGAACTAATACCAATCCTCCTGAAACTGTTTAAAAAAAAAAATCAAGAAGGAGGGAATTCCCCCTAACTTATTCTATGAGACCAATACCACCCTGATGCCAAAACCAGACAAGGACACACACACACACACAACAGACTAATATCTCTGATGAACATACACATAAAATACTCAAAAAAAATACTAGCAAATTGAATCCAACAGCCCATCAAAAAGATAATACACCATAATCAGGTAGAATTTATCCCAAGGATGCAAGGATGACTCAACATCTGCAAATCAGTAAACACAATACATCACATAAACAGAATTAAGGACAAAAACCATAAGATAATCCCAATAGATGCAGAAAAAGTATTTGATAAAATTCAGCATCTCTTCACATAAAAATTCTCAACAAGCTAGGCATAGAAGGGATATACCTCAACATAATAAAGGCCATATGTGACAAACCAACAGTCAACGTCATACTTAATGGGGAAAAGTTGAAAACAGTTACTCCAAAAACTGGAATAAGACAAAAATGCCCGCTTTAAACACTCTTATTTCACATAGTAATGGAAGTCCCCACCGGAGCAATCAGACAAGGGAAAAAAATAAAAGGCATCCAAATTGGAAAAGATCAAATTATTCTTGTCAAATTATAACTTGTATACATATACATACACAGACCATCACTATATAAACTACTATATATATCATTATAACATAAAATCTTTTAAAAAGTGATATATATAATATGTATATACTGTAATATATAGTGATATATATACACATAGTATATATGCACATATATACACATAGTATATATCTATATATGTAAATATATACACATATATTGTATGTATATGTGTATATCCAGTAGATAATTTTTCAACTCTCACTCCATTCCCACCCTCCCACATTTTGTAGCCTCCAATGTCTATGATCCTACTCTGTATGTCCAGGTGTACCTATTGTTTAGCTCCCACTTACAAATGAGAACATGTAGTATTTGACTTGTAGTCAACATGTAGTATATGACTATTTGACACATAGTATATATGCACATATATACACATAGTATATATGTATATATATCACTATATATTACAGTATATACAGTATATACATATCATTATACTATATAGTGTGTGTATATATATATATACGTGTATATATATATATACGTATATATACGTATATATATATATATACACACATACCACAAATGCTACTAAGCCATAAAAAAGGATAAAATCACATCTTTTACAGCAACATGGATGGAACTGGAGGCCATTATCTTCAGTAAATTAGCTCAGGAACAGAAAGTCAAATACTACATGTTCTCATTTGTAAGTGGGAGCTAAACAATAGGTACACCTGGACATACAGAGTGGAATCATAGACATTGGAGGCCACAAAATGTGGGAGGGTGGGAATGGAGTGAGAGTTGAAAAATTATCTATTGGATATAATGTTCACTGTTTGGGTGATGAGTACACTAAAAGCCTAGACTTCACTACTATGCAATATATGCATACAAGAAACCTACCCTTGTACCCGTAAATATATAAAATATATATACAAATTTTAAAAAACCATCACACTTTTAACTAAATTTTATCAGTTATTTATTTAGATACTCATTGTTGTCTACCCATCTTCACCCTTTAACTAGAACATAAACTTCATGAAGGCAGATACTGTATGTCCAGTGCTTGGAAGAGTGGCTGGTATACACCAGATGTTCAGTGATTACTGATTCAATTAATGTAAGTGGTTCCCTCTATATATCCTTCCATCCCATCTGCACCTAACTCCTACTCGATCCTCTAAACCTAGCTGAGAGATCACTTTTTCTGAAAACACCCTTCCCAGAGGAATCTCAGCTGAATTTCCCTCCCCTCTGCACCCTCTGATCTATTCTATCAGAACATTTCTCAAACTCCATTGTAAATGTCCACCTCCCATACTGGATCATGACCTCCTCTGTCTTTTATCTCTATATCCCTATTCTCTAATATAGTCTGACTACTCAACAGCTACTTGATATATGTTTGTAAAATAATAAACAAATGAATCATTTAAAAATTTTTATGAAGGTAAAAATATTTGTGTGGGAATACTTCTTGAAGTGCTTTTAGAAGAAAATACGCTAAAAAATCTAAACATTCAAAAAAATTATGCTTAATGTCTTAAAGCTTACATTGAGAACAGCAGTCAAGTTGAAAGTCTTCAGTTGGAGGGAGGGAATGCTATAAACGTGAGTAATAATACATAGGAAATAATTAGTAAATCCTGCTTGGTTAATTGACAGGGTGAGATGAATGAGGCCTTCCCAGACATAAATGTCTCAGCCACCGCAGGCAGCCACGGTCATGCTGAAGCCTCATAAAGCCTTTCCCAAAACAGGGCACACTTTTCAAAAAAGGCTGGATAGCTAAAATTCCCTAGATGTTCTGTCTCTATTCACACAGCATGTGTAAACCAACAAATTCTAAATCCTTGGATGCCCTCTCTCTAAACCCATGGCAATAGTCTCTCTCTTGAGAGCAGTCTTTGTCCATATTAACGCATCTTTCAGGCTACACCCATACCCCACTCTTCTGATTTGGGGCTTTGTTTTTTTAAGATGTGTCTGAAGATATCTGATCTCATCAATGTATGGCTGCTTTTTCTAGCTTGTCTTAAAAAGCTCTAGGGATACCTCACTGTTGACCCTACACCACCTATATGACAACAGTCTAGAATTTTTTTTTACTTTTATTATTATACTTTAATTATACTTTAAGTTCTAGGGTACATGTGCACAATGTACAGGTTTGTTACATAGGTGTACATGTGCCATGTTGGTTTGCTGCACCCATTAACTCATCATTACATTAGGTATTTCTCCTAATGCTATCCCTCCTCCAGCCGCCCTCCCCACAACAAGCCCCAGTGTGTGATGTTCCCCGACCTGTGTCCAAGTGTTCTCATTGTTCAGTTCCTACCTAAGAGTGAGAACATGTGGTGGTTGGTTTTCTGTCCTTGTGATAGTTTGCTCAGAATGATGGTTTCCAGCTCCATCCATGTCCCTGCAAGGGCATGAACTCATTCTTTTTTATGACTGCATAGTATTCCATGGTGTATATGTGCCACATTTTCTTAGTCTAGTCTATCATTGATGGATATTTGGGTTGGTTCCAAGTCTTTGCTATTGTGAATAGTGCCACAAAAAACATACATGTGCATGTGCCTTTATAGTATAATGATTTGTAATCCTTTGAGTATATACCCAGTAATAGGATCACTGGGTCAAATGGTATTTCTAGTTCTAGATCCTTGAGGAATCACCACACTGTCTTCCACAATGGTTGAACTAGTTTACACTCCCACCAACAGTGTAAAAGCGTTCCTATTTCTCCACTTTCTCTTCAGCATCTGTTGTTTCCTGACTTTTTAATGATGGCCATTCTAACTGGTGTGAGATGGTATCTCATTGCGGTTTTGATCTGCATTTCTCTGATGACCAGTGATGACGAGCATTTTTTCATATGTCTGTTGGCTACATAAATGTCTTTGTTTCAGAAGTGTCTGTTCATATCCTTTGCCCACTTTTCGATGGGGTTCTTTTTTCTTGTAAATTTAAGTTCTTTGTAGATTCTGGATATTAGTCATTTGTCAGATAGATTGCAAAATTTTTCTCCCATTCTGTAGGTTGCCTGATCACTCTGATGGTAGTTTCTTTTGCTGTGCAGCAATATCTATTTTGGCTTTTGTTGCCATTGCTTTTGGTGTTTTAGTCATGAAATCTTTGCCCATGCCTCTGTCCTGAATGGTATTGCCTAGGTTTTCTTCTAGGGTTTTTATGGTTTTAGGTCTAACATTTAAGTCTTTAATCCATCTTGAATTAATTTTTATGTAAGGTATAAGGAAGGGATCCAGTTTCAGCTTTCTACATATGGCTAGCCAGTTTTCCCAGCACCATTTATTAAATAGGGAATCCTTTCCCCATTGCTTGTTTTTGTCAGGTTTGTCAAAGATCAGATGGTTGTAGATGTGTGGTGTTATTTCTGAGGCCTCTGTTCTGTTCCATTTTTCTATATATATCTGTTTTGGTACAAGTACCACACTGTTTTGGTTACTGTAGCCTTGCAGTATAGTTTGAAGTCAGGTAGCATGAGGCCTCCAGCTTTGTTCTTTTGGCTTAGGATTGACTTGGCAATGCAGGCTCTTTTTTTGGCTCCATATGAATTTCAAAGGAGTTTTTTCCCATTCTGTGAAGAAAGTCATTGGTAGTTTGATGGGGATGGCATTGAATCTATAAATTACCTTGGGCAGTATGGCCATTTTCACAATATTGATTCTTCCTATCCATGACCATGGAATGTTCTTCTATTTGTTTGTGTCCTCCTTTATTTTATTGAGCAGTGGTTTGTAGTTCTCCTTGAAGAGGTCCTTCACATCCCTTGTAATTTGGATTCCTAGGTATTTTGTTCTTTTTGTAGCAATTGTGAATGGGAGTTCACTCATGATTTGGCTATTTGTCTGTTATTAGTGTATAGGAATGCTTGTGATTTTTGTACATTGATTTTGTATCCTGAGACTTTGCTGAAGTTGCTTATCAGCTTAAGGAGATTTTGGGCTGAGACAATGGGGTTTTCTAGATATACAATCATGTCATCTGCAAACAGGGACAATTTGACTTCCTCTTTTCCTAATTGAATACCCTTTATTTCTTTCTCCTGCCTGATTGCCCTGGCCAGAACTTCCAATACTATGTTAAATAGAAGTGGTGAGAGAGGACATCCCTGTCTTCTGCCAGTTTTCAAAGGGAATGCTTCCAGTTTTTGCCCATTCAGTATGATATTGGCTGTGGCTTTGTCATAAATAGCTCTTATTATTTTGAGATATGTCCCATCAACACCTTATTTATTGAGAGTTTTTAGCATGAAGGGCTGTTGAATTTTGTCAAAGGCCTTTTCTGCATCTATTGAGATAATCATGTGGTTTTTGTCATTGGTTCTGTTTACTTGATGGATTACGTTCATTGATTTGCGTATGTTGAACTAGCCTTGCATCCCAGGGATGAAGCCCACTTGATCGTGGTAGATAAGGTTTTTGATGTGCTGCTGGATTCAGTTTGCCAGTATTTTATTGAGGATTTTTGCATTGATGTTCATCAGGTATATTGGTCTAAAATTCTCCTTTTTTGTTGTCTCTGCCAGGCTTTGGTATCAGGATGAGGCTGGCCTCAAAAATGAGTTAGGGAGGATTCCCTCTTTTCCTGTTGATTGGAATAGTTTCAGAAGGAATGGTACCAGCTCCTCTTTGTATCTCTGGTAGAATTCGGCTGTGAATCCATCTGGTCCTGGACATTTTTTGGTTGGCAGGCTATTGATTATTGCCTCAATTTCAGAGCCTGTTATTGGTCTACTCAGAGATTCAACTTCTTCCTGGTTTAGTCTTGGGAGGGTGTTTGTGTCCAGGAATTTATCTATTTCTTCTAGATTTCCTAGCTTATTTGCATAGAGGTGTTTATAGTATTCTCTGGTGGTAGTTTATATTTCTGTGGGATCAGTGGTGATATCCCCTTTATCATTTTTTATTGCATCTATTTAATTCTTCTCTCTTTTCTTCTTTATTCATCTTGCTAGTGGTCTATCAATTTTGTTGATCTTTTCAAAAAACCAGCTCCTGGATTCATTGATTTTTTGAAGGGTTTTTTGTTTCTCTATCTCCTTCAGTTCTGCTCTGATTTTAGTTATTTCTTGCCTTCTGCTAGCTTTTGAATGTGTTTGCTCTTGCTTCTCTAGTTCTTTTCATTGTGATGTTAGGGTGGAAATTTTAAATCTTTCCTGCTTTCTCTTGTGGACATTTAGTGCTATAAATTTCCCTCTACACACTGCCTTAAATATGTCCCAGAGATCCTGGTATGTTGTGTCTTTGTTCTCATTGGTTTCAAAGAACATCTTTATTTCTGCCTTCATGTCGTTATTTACCCAGTAGCCATTCAGGAGCAGGTTGTTCAGTTTCCATGTAGTTGAGTGGTTTTGAGTGAGTTTCTTAACCCTGAGTTCTAATTTGATTGCACTGTGGTCTGAGAGACAGTTTGTTGTGATTTCTATTCTTTTACATTTGCTGAGGAGTGCTTTACTTCCAATTATGTGGTCAATTTTAGAATAAGCGCGATGTGGTACTGAGAAGAATGTATATTCTGTTGATTTGGGGTGGACAGTTCTGTAGATGTCTATGAGGTCCAGTTGGTGCAGAGGTGAATTCAATTCCTGGGTATCTTTGTTAACCTTCTGTCTCCTTGATCTGTCTAATATTGACAGTGGGGTGTTAAAGTCTCCCATTATTATTGTCTGGGAGTCTAAGTCTCTTTCTAGGTCTCTAATGACTTGCTTTATGAATCTGGGTGCTCCGGTATTGGGTGCAAATATATTTAGGATTCTTAGCTCTTCTTGTTGAATTGATCCCTTTACCATTATGTAATGGCCTTCTTTGCCTCTTCTGATCTTTGTTGGTTTAAAGTCTGTTTTTTTAGAGACTAGGATTACAATGCCTGCCTTTTTTTGCTTTCCATTTGCTTGGTAGATCTTCCTCCATCCCTTTATTTTGAGCCTATGTGTGTCTCTGCACATGAGATGGGTCTCCTGAATACAGCACACTGATGGGTCTTGACTCTTTATCCAATTTGCCAGTCTGTGTCTTTTAATTGGAGCATTTAGCCCATTTACATTTAAGGTTAATATTGTTATATGTGAATTTGATCCTGTCTTTATGATGCTAGCTGGTTATTTTGCCCATTAGTTGATGCAGTTTCTTCCTAGTATCAATGGTATTTACAATTTGGCATGTTTTTGCAGTGGCTAGTACCAGTTGTTCCTTTCCATGTTTAGTGCTTCCCTCAGGAGCTCTTGTAAGGCAGGCCTGGTGGTGACAAAATCCCTCAGCATTTTCTTGTCTGTAAAGGATTTTATTTCTCCTTCACTTATGGAGCTTAGTTTGGCTAGATATGAAATTCTGCGTTGAAAATTCTTCTCTTTGAGAACGTTGAATATTGGCCCCCACTCTCTTCTGGCTTGTAGAGTTTCTGCCAAGAGATCAGCTGTTAGTCTGATGGGCTTCCCTTTGTGGGTAACCAGACCTGTCTCCTTGGCTGCCCTTAACACTTTTTCCTTCATTTCAACCTTGGTTAATCTCACAATTATGTGTCTTGATGTTGCTCTTCTCAAGGAGTATCTTTGTGGTGTTGTCTGTATTTCCTGAATTTGAATGTTGGCCTGCCTCAATAGGTTGGGGAAGTTCTCCTGGATAATTTCCTGAAGAGTGTTTTCCAACTTGGTTCCATTCTCCCTGTCACTTTCAGGTACACCAATCAAACGTAGATTTGTCTTTTCACATGGTCCCATATTTCTTGGAGGCTTTGTTCATTTCTTTTTACTCTTTTTTCTCCAAACTTCTCTTCTTGCTTTATTTCATTCATTTGATCTTCAATCACTGATACCCTTTCTTCTACTTGACTGAATCGGCTACTGAAGCTTGTGCATGCGTCTTGTAGTTCTCATGCCATGGTTTTCAGCTCCATCAGGTCATTTAAGGTCTTCTGTACACTGTTTATTCTAGTTAGCCATCGTCTAATCTCTTTTGAAGGTTTTTAGCTTCCTTGTTATGGGTTCAAACATCCTCCTTTAGCTTGGACAAACTTGTTATTACCGACCTTCTGAAGCCTACTTCTGCCAACTCATCAAAGCCATTCTCCATCCAGCTTTGTTCCGTTGCTAGAGAGGAGCTGGAATCCTCTGGAGGAGAAAAGGTACTCTGGTTTATAGAATTTTCAGGTTTTCTGCTCTGGTTTCTCTCCATCTTTGTGGTTTTATCTACCTTTGGTCTTTGATGTTGGTGATCTACAGAAGGGGTTTTGGTGTGGATGTCCTTTTGTTGGTGTTATGCTATTCCTTTCTGTTTGTTAGTTTTCCTTCTAACAGTCAGGTCCCTAAGCTGCAGGTCTGTTGGAGTTTGCTGCAGGTCCACTCCAGACCCTGTTTGCCTGGGTATCACCAACAAAGGCTGCAGAACAGCAAATATTGCAGAACAGCAAATATTGCTGCCTGATCCTTCCTCTGGAAGCTTCATCCCATAGGGGCACCTGCCTGTATGAGGTGTCAGTCAGCCCTTACTGGGAGGTGTCTTCCAGGCTACACAGGGTCAGGGACACACTTGAGGAGGCAGTCTGTTCATTCCCCGAGCTCAAATGCCGTGCTGGGAGAACCACTGCTCTCTTCAGAGCTGTCAGACAGGGACATTTAAGTCTACAGAAGTTTCTGCTGCCTTTTGTTCAGCTATGCCCTGCCCCTAGAGGTGGAGTCAACAGAGGCAGCAGGCCTTGCTGAGCTGCAGTGGGCTCCACCCAGTTTGAGCTTCCCCAGCTGCTTTGTTTACCTATTCAAGCCTCAGCAATGGCAGATGCCCCTCCCCCTGCCAGGCTGCTGCCTTGAAGGTCGATCTCAGACTGCTGTGCTAGCAGTGAGCAAGGCTCCATAGGTGTGGAACCCGCTGAGCTAGGCACTGCATATAATCTCCTGGTGTGCCATTTGCTAAGACTGGACAACAGTCGGGAATTTTTATTTTGTCATTTATTAAATCCCAGTGTTCTCCAGCAAAGATGGATTATTTCCTCTTCCTATCTAACCCTTACCCTTTCCTGCGTCTTTGAGTTGTTGATAGAATTTTTCCCCCTTGATCAATTGTGATTTCATTGTTTGTGCAGTGGCATGCAGTAAATAACCCTTGTCTCCAGGATTGTACTGGCTACCTCCCTAAATTGCATTCTCAGAAGAAATTGCCTCATTTCTCTGAGTTGAATCCATTTAGTCAATTTGGGGGTCAAAAGGCTGGCAGGTTGGGATTTATGAAAGTTCCTACCTACAATTTAGTAGTGAATTCCTCTAACACATCTACCAGACACTACAAAGGTGGATTCTATTTTGCTTGCCCTTCTTGCTACAGATGTTGATGAAACAAGTTATTTCTTTGCCAATACCAAAACCCAGTATATCTCACTTTTATCAATTTAAAACAGAAGTTGCTTCGGGTGGGGGAGATGTTTTTGATTTTGTTAAGTTTTTTTTTTTTCATTCAATTTTGCAGGTTAATAATTGCTTATTGTCGAAAAAAAGAAATGAAAAAAGAAAAAGGCCTTCTTATTGATGGCTTTTTACAATCTCAGCTCCTATGCCAAAAATCAGCCACCTAGACATCACTCCTCATAATTCTGTCACCAAACATTATCTCATGCCCCTCCTTGTCAAGATCTCCTATTCTGTAAGGGGAGTAACAGAAAAGGAGGAATCACAACGTCCTGAGTTGTCCTCAGTGTCAGGACTCTAGAATCTCTCCACAATACTGGTAAGAAGTGAGCAGAATTGAGGAGGAGGTGCTTCTAGCCTGCACATTATCCTGTGGGATTTTATTACAGAAAAGCCTAAAAGACCTTATCTAATGTGGTCTCACAATGTAGACTATGCCATGCCATGATCCTGAAGCTCTGAAATTGATCTTTTAGAAACACAATAAATCCATATACAGATGGTTCCTCAACTTATGTGGTTACAACCCAAAAAACTCATCATAAGTTGAAATTGCATTTAATACCCCTAACATGCCAAACGTTATACCTTAGCCTAGCTTCCCTTAAACATGCTCAAAACACGTGAGCCTACAGTTCAGCAAAATTACCTAACACAAAGCCCACTTTATAATGAACTGATATCTTATGTAATTTGTTGAATACTGTACTGAAGTATCATTTCTATTGAATGCATATTGTTTTCACATCATCATAAAGTCAAAAAAATCGTAAGTCAAACCATTATAAGTTGGGGCTGTCTGTACTCAATTGCTCTTTTGGAGAGACTGAGAGGAAAAAAGGTATCATCAACATGAATGATATTTGGAACATTCTAAATAACATTTCTAACTAGTGAAAAAATATTCTTGTACCCCAAGGTTACTTGAGTCATTTGATTTATAGTCATTGGTATCCAACTTAAAGTTTTAGCTTGATTTGTATAGAGTAGTGATAATTCTTTTTAACATCAGAAGAAAGGGAAGAAAGTTAACATCAAGAATTTGCCAAGTAAAATTTGCCAAGGCTCAATTCAACTCAATAAACATTTACTGATCACCTACTATGATCAGGTGTTGTACAGGATGGTACAGATGTAGAAATGCATAAGACAGTCCTGCTGTCAAGGAGTTCACAATCCATGGAGAGAAACAGACACATAAGGACTTAAATACAACTTGGAGGTGAAATAATAGATATATACACAGGATAATACGGAAACTTGTGAAAGGACATCCAACCCAAGGAAAGGGTCTTGATGGAGCATAAGAATTAGAATCATTATTAAATTCCCTGCTCCTTATAAATTCATATCCAAAAAGACCACAGTAGTTTATGCCTCATCAAATTATTTAAAAATGATTTTGTATGAGCCTTTAAATCATCAAAGCAGAAAAATTGTGTGTGTGTGTGTGTGTGTGTGTGCATCTGCGCACATGCATACTTGGTAAATGTAAGCTTAGATAACAGGTACTTTACTGTACATTTAAAGCATAAGTTGACAGAATTAATCAAATAAGCATTACAACCCACGCTTGTGTAATATGGTAGTATTCTCACATATTTAGAGATAATCATCAATCTGCCCACACAGGCAAGAATCCATAGTGAAATGTACTCATAGATGATGTTAGTTCTGCCTCCTTCATTTCAGAACATTTGCCTTTTAGGAGAAAGACTAGTATGCTCTAGTCTTAGTGAAATGTTTGGTTTAAGTTCTAGCTTTTCTCATTGTTCAATCTCACTTTTTAAGGGAAAGGAAAATAACAATAGTTGAGCACCTGCTATGTGCCAAATATAGCTATTTTTACCTATACATCAATTTATTTTTACTGCAACTCCCCAATGAAGATATTGATCCTAGCCCTTGTACCCACTATAGTATACACATTTTACGGGTGAGGAAATGTAGATTTGGGGAGGTTAGGCACTTGCCACAGGTACACAGTTAGGTCTGATTTATTCTAAACATGTATATCCTGTTTTCCCAAGTACACAAATGATTCTCCAGTGCCAGGTGTGTGCCTTCTATTTCACCTGTATCTCTCCACAGTACATCCCAGAAACAATAGTACCAGTCAATAATAGCTACGTTGGGTTTCCTCTATCTCAACTTTATTAGAAATAATAACTCCTTAATCCCCACCTCCAGCCCCTGTCAACCACCATTCTACTTCCTACCTCTATGAATTTGCCTACTATAGGTCCATCATGTAGGTGGAATCATTCAGTATTTGTCCTTTTGTGCCTGGCTTATTTCACTCAGCATAATGACGTCCTCAAGGCTAACCCATCTTATAGCATGTGTCAGAATTTCCTTCCTTCTCAAGGCTGACTGATATTCCATTTTATGTATATACCACATTTTGTTTATCTATTCATTCATTCATGAACATATGGGTTGCTCCCAGCTTTTATGAATACTGCTATAAACATGCATGTACAAATTAAATTAATGTTCATACAGATGATTGAAGGCTCAAGGATCAAATGACTCAAGTAACCCCCAAATAACAGCTAGGGAGAAGACAGAGGAATTCAAGGTAGTAAGGTAGCATATTAAATTCTGGGAGATGAAATCCCCTCAACTGAAACATTGAGGATAGAATAAAGAAAAGTAGAAACCCAGTGTAAATGCACTCAGGGGACTACTAACTCAAGCAGAGAAGGAAAGTGAGAATCCCAATCCAGCCAAGAGAAGTATAATGGAGGAAGCCCTGATAATACCAGCATTGGGTGTAGGGGCTGTGCACACCCAAACCCCACTGAGAAGAAGATGTGATCCATACCAAAGTAGGCAGACTACAAAGCCGAGATCTGAGCTCTCTGCAGATAAAAACTGACTCTGTATGGATCCCTCTTTGAAGGTGAGAAAGCAGAAGGGTAAGAAATGGTATTTATGAACAATTACTACGGAACCAGAAAAAGTAACACCTGGAGAAAAACTAAACACCTCTGAAGATGATTTTCTACTGCTATGATCTGAACATCCCCCAAAATTCATGTGTTGAAACTTAATTGCCAATATGACAGTATTAAGAGGTGGGACATTTAAGAGGCAATTAAGTCATGAGAATGAAGACCTCATGAATGGGATTAACGACCTTATGAAAGGGCTGGAGGGAACTAGCTAGGCCCTTTTTTTGCTTTTCTGTCCCTTCTGCCATGTGAGGACACAGTGCTCCCCTCCTCTGGAGGATCCAGCAACAAGGTGACATCTTGGAAGCAGAGAGAGAGCCCTGACCAGACACTGAATCTGCTGGCATCTTGATCTTGGACATCAAGTATCCAGAACTGTTTCTATTACTTACAAATTACCCAGTCTGGGATATTTTGTTACAGCAGCACAAACTAAGGCAACTACTAAAACTAGAAGAAAACTATTAAAATTATCATTCTAATTAGAATGTCTAGAGACATAGCCTTTGTGGAACAGAACAAAAAGCCATAAGAAGAAAGATTGAGATGTAAGAATAACAGAATGAGATGAAAATGATAACTTGAGGAAAGGTGGCAAGGACACTATAATGCAATAAGAGGATTTAAACCCACAACAGAGGCAATAAATATCAGAAGCACATTGTATAAAACCAAATCAGTGACTAAGAGAACAAACCCATTATAACAGCTTATGGGAAAGAAACCAGAATAACTGAAAAACAAGAAATATCAAAAACTTAATAAAGGCTGGGCCCAGTGGCTTATGCCTGTGATTCCAGTGTTTTGGGAGGCTGAGGCAGAATCACTTGAGGCCAGCAGTTCAAAACCAGCCTGGACAACATAGTGAGACCTCATCTAAAATAAATTATCCAGATGTGGTGGTGCCCATCTGTAGTCCTAACTATTCAGGAGGCTGAGGTCAGAGGATCACTTCACTTGAGCCCATTTCAAGGATGCAGCAAGCTATGATTGTGCCACTGCACACCAGCCTGGATGACAGAGCAAGACTCTGTTTCAAAAAAAAATAAAAATAAAAAAAGAAGACTTTCCTAAAAAATGGAAACTGAGTTTTCAAATTGAAATAATTTATTAATTAATTTGTCTACTTGCTATTAATGAGTGCCTACTGCATGCCAAGTTTTGCAGGTGAACACAATTGCATTCCAGGAAAAGTAACTTTAAGAAAGACCCACACCTCATTTTTATGTGCTAAAATGTTTGAACGGTTAAATGAGGGTAAAAAATCTTACATATATTGGGTGCCATGTTCACTATCTGGGTGACGGGATCATTAGAAGCCCAAAACCTCAGCATCATGCAATATATCTTTGTAATAAACCTGCACATGTACTACATGAATCTAAAATAAAAATGGAAATTTAAAAATAAATTAATTAAATTAAATTAAATCTAACATATTTCTTAGCAGAAACAAAAGATGAAGGGGTACTGCCTGGAACAAAAACATCTGGCTGGCCTCAAATTCTCTACTGAAATAGGCTATGGAGAGACATGTCCTGAATTTTTAAAGTAATTTTGAGCTAAGAATTTTATACACAACTAAGAATCTTTGCTGATATGAAAACAACAGAAAGACATTCTTAGATACGTAGGGTTCTATAAAATACAACCCCCACAAAATTAAAACATTTAAAGAGATACTCCAGCCAACTGTAAAACTGAATAGGCAAATCTCCTCTCTTCATCAAAATCTTAGGCTGAATGCAAGTTTTTGCTCCTAGTCCTAAAACAAATTGTAGTGGCAGTAAGAAAAAGAATATATTCCTCCAAGTCCTAAGACTTAGAGGGAGGGATACCAACAGACCAAAGGTCCTAATTAGTTTCTGAAAGATGGAAGAAGTCAAATTGGATGAACTCGCAGAAATGCCACTGCCTGATGCATCCACTAAGGAAGGCTGCAAGGAGCAGGGAGCCTTTCTTCTTGGATGAACTCTTCCAAGTCAGCAGCAATCCAGAACAGAAGATGAGGGACAGGAATTCAGGAATTGACGTCATTGATTGAAGAAGTGTACAGATGGCATTTGTTCATAGGCTGAAGTCACAGAAATACTATCTGAAGGAACTAAGCAATCCAAATTGTGCAGGCTGAGGCTTTTGTGTAGGGGCTGGCAGCCCAGAGGTGAGACCATCAGGGGTCAAAGGAAGGGGTCTGCCTGCTTTCAGATTCCTATTTGTACATCCTAATATGAAGATTTCTAATAGATAAGACCTAACCACATATACCGATGCATTCTCAGCTCTCATTCAGTTCTGTACTGACTGAAGAAATCTACCCAACTACCCATTAAACAACAATCTTTCTATCATAAATATAAATGTATAACCAAGGATTACTAGACATTTGGGAAAAAACAGACAGACCATAAGACAAACTAGTATAAAAATTAACCTGAAGGATGTATTAATGTAAGGAAATATTTTAAAGAATTAAAAATGTATAATTAGGCCAGGTGTAGAAGACACATGCCTGTAATCCCAGCACTTCAGGAGGACTGCTTAAGGCCAGGAGTTTGAGGCCAGCCTGTACAACATAGTGAGATCCCATCTCTAAAAAAATATTAAAAAATTAGTTGGGCATGCTGGTGCACACCTATAGTTACAGCTACTTGGGAAGCTGGGGTGGAAGGATCCCTTGAGCCCAGGAGTTGATAGTGAGCTATGATCTCACCACTGCATCACTACATCTGAGACCCTGTCTCAAAAAAAAAAAAAAAGCATAAAATTAACATTAGAGAATATATTGTTCCAGATGATAAGATTATACTTCTGAAAATGGAATAAGAATAGAATTAATGGAATTTAAAAATATGATAGTTGAAATATTCAGTAAAATGACTTGACAAAAACATTTAAAAAAAATACTGTATTGAAAAGTGAAACGTCAAAGCTTAGAAAAAAGAAGAGAGAACATAAAACAGGATCAATTCAAAAGGGCCATATACATCCAGTGGAAGTTCTGGAAAGGAACTTCCACTAGAAGTCTGAGAATATGAAAGTCACAAATAAATCACAGAAATAATTGAAGATGATTTTCCAAAATGCAAGTAATCACAGCTGATATGGTTTGGTTGTGTTCCCAACCAAATCTCATCTTCAATTGTAATCCTAATTATAATCCCCATGTGTTGGAGGAGGGACCTCATGGGAGGTGATTAGATTATGGGGGCAGTCCCCCCATGCTATTTTTGTGACAGTGAGTGAGTTCACAGGAGATCTGATGGTTTTATAAGGGGCTTTTCCCCCTTCACTCTGCACTTCTCCTTGCTGCCACCATGTGAAGAAGGATGTGTTTGCTTCCCTTTCTGCCATGATTGTAAGTTTCCTGAGGCCTCCCCAGGCCTGCAGAACTGTGAGTCAATTAAACCTCTTTCCCTTATAAATTACCCAGTCTTGGGTATGTCTTTATTAGCAGCATGAGAACGGACTACTACAACAGCTTACCTAATACTTAAGAATGCTAAATCTAAAAACAAGATCTAGAATTAGGGGAAAAAGGAGTTACTTGCAATGAATAGATTAAAATTTAAAAATTGACCATGTATTATTGCGATTTGGAATACTAGAAAACAATGAAACACTGCTTTCAAAGTTCAAAAGAAAAAATGATTTTGAATGTGGGAATCTGTACTGAGGCAAACTATCAATCAAGTGCAAGAGCAAAATAAAAGACATTTTCAGACAAGCCTTAACTCAAAAAGTTTATCTTCTATAAACATTTTCTGAAAAAATTGAGACTATACCCCACTAAAACAAAGTAGAGAAAAAAATAATTATTACAGGAAAAGATACAGGATTCTAGAAACGGTACAATCAATTAAAAATACAATTTTTTTAAATCCCAGGCTGATAGCTGTGGAGCAGGCCTATAAAGACATTTGGTATCTCAATAAGTGGTTTGCTTTAAAAAGCTGAATGAGCTTAGGAGTATGATGAAGAAAGCATATGTTCTTTCAGGCAACAAGAAACAGAAAAGGAAGGCAATCATAAACTTTCAGTAAAGCAATGCATATTCCTAGACCATTATATTCCAAATAGGAAGCAAAAAAAAAAAAAGGCATGATTTTGAAAAAAATTCTGGTTGACCTTGAAGCTTGGAGTATCTTCCTCTGTATGGCCCAAGTTTAGTGGTATATGACATAGTATTTTCTAAGGGTCTAATAATACCTATTAGTTCTATAGTAAATATTATAATGCTGCTCAATATTAATTTTACTCAATTGAAATATAACATAATGCACACGTTATAAACCTTATCAATAAAAATGTATTGGTATGGTTGGCCAGCTGAGAAGTAGAGGAAGGAGATACAGTAGAAAGAGTTAAGGCACTAAGTTTCTCATCTTACAAAGTATAGATTTAAAAATTTAATACATCACAATAAGGAGAAAAGAAGTACTGGATTTTTTTTTTTAAAGGCAATGGAAGTGAATTACATCCTCCTTTTAGTAAGATGTCAACCATTTAGTATAGTTTAGGTCAAAAAATTGAGAAATTGAGGTAAATACTTATTTATATTTATGTTTTCAGGGTGCTAACAGAACTGGGTTAGGGGATGGTATGGCTTGGATGTTTGACCCCTACAAATCTCATATGGAAATGTAATATACGGGGTTGGAGGTGGGGTCCAATGGGAGGTGGATCCTAAAGGCAAATCCCTCGTGAATGACTTAGTGCCATCTCCTTGGTGATGAGTTCTCACTCAGTTAGTTCATGCAAGATCTAGTTATTTACAAGTATGTAGCACCTCTCCCCTCTCTCTTGCTTCCCCTCTTGCCATGTGATATACCTGCTCCTGCTTCACCTTTCACCATAAGTAAAAGCTCCCTGAGGCCTCCCCAGAATCCAAGCAGATGCCAGTGCCATGCTTATACACGCTGCAGAACTGTGAATCAATTAAACTCTTTATTTATAAATTTCCTAGTCTTGGATATTTCTTTATAGCGACACAAAAATGGGCTAACACAGAAAGTTGGTACCAAGGAATAGGGCATTGCTATAAAGACACCTAAAAATGTGGAAGCACCTTTGAAATTGGGTAACAGGCAGAGGTTGGAAGAGTTTGGAGGGCTCAGAAGAAGACAAGAAGGTCCAGGCATGGTGGCTCATGCCTGTAATCCCAGCTCTTTAGGAGGCCAAGGTGGGTGGATCACCTGATGTCAACAGTTCAAGACCAGCCTGGCCAACACGGTGAAACCCCATCTCCACTAAAAATACAAAAATTAACCAGGCATAGTGGCAGGCGCCTGTAATCTCAGCTATTCAGGAGTCCGAGGCATGAGAATCACTTGAATCCAGGATGCGGAGTTTGCAGTGAGCTGACATCACACCACAGCACTCCAGGCTGGGCAATAGAGCGAGACTCAGTCTCAAAAAATTGTAAGAAGAAGACAGGAAGATGAGTGAAAGTCTGGAACTTCTTATAGATTGGTCAAATTGTCGTGGCCAAAATGCTGATTGAGATATGGACAGTGAAAATCAAACTGATGAGGTCCCAGATGGAAATAAGAAACTTACTGGGAACTGGAGCAAAGGTCACCCATGTATGCCCTAGCAAACAGTTTGGCTGCATTATGTCCATGTCCTAGGGCTCTGTGGAAATTTGAACTTAAGAGTAATGGCCTTGGGTATCTGGTGGAAGAAATTTCTAACCAGCAAAGCATTCAAGATGTTACCTAGCTGCTTCTAACAGCCTATGATCAGATGCAGGAGCAAAGGAATGACTTGAAGTTGAAGCTTATATTTAAAACAGAAACAGCATAAAAGTTTGGAAAATTTGCAGACTGGCCCTGTGACAGAGAAAGAATTCAAGCAGGCTGCAGAGGAACCACTTGCTAGAGAGATTGTCATTACTAAAAGAGAGCCAAGTGCTAATATTCAAGACAGCAAGGAAAAGGCCTCCAAGGCATTTCAGAGATCTTTGAGGCAGCCCTTTCCATCACAGTTCAGAGGCCTAGAAGGAAACAATGGTTTCAGGGGCCAGGTCCAGGGCTGTACTGCCCTGCACAGCCTTGGGATACTGCTATCCACATCCTAGCCACTTCAGCTCCAGCCAGGACTCAAAGAGCCCCAGGTATAGCTCCAGCTGCTGCTTTACAGAGTGCAGTCTCCCATAAGTTTTGGTGGCTTCCAGTACTGTTAAGCCTGCAGACACACAATATGCAAGAGTGAAGGAGGCTTGGCACCTCCTCAGATGTATGAGAAAGCCTGGGTACCCAGGCAGAAGACTGCCACAGGGGCAGAGCCCCCACAGAGAAACTACTAGGGTAGTGCTGAAAGGAAATGTGAGGTTGGAGGCCTACACAGAGTCCCCACTGGAACACTGCCTAGTGGAGCTGTGGGAAAGGAGCCACTGCCCTTCAGACCCCAGAATGGTAGAGCCACTGGCAGTTTGCATCCTGAGCCTGGAAAAGGCACAGACACTCAACTTCAGCCCATGAGAACAGCTACATGGGCTGCACCTGCAAAGCTACAGAGGTGGAGCTGCCCAAGGCCTTGGGATCCCACCCCTTGGACCAGTGTGCCCTGGATGCAGGACATAAATTCAAGGAATATTTTGGAGCTTTAAGATTGAATGACCATGCCACTGGATTCCAGATTTGCATGGGGCCTATTATCCCTTTCTTTTGACCAGGTTCTCCCTTTTGGAATAAAACTGTTTACTCAATGCCTATGCCACCATTGTATCTTGGGAGTAAATGACTTATTTTGATTTTACAGGCTCACAGGTGGAAGGAGGTGAGTCTCAGTTGGAACTTTTGGACTTTGGCTTGATGCTGGAATGAGTTAGGACTTCAGGGGACTATTGAGAAGGGATGATTATACTTTGCAATGAGATTTGTGAGGTCAGGGACAGAATGATGTGGTTTGAATATATGTCCCCTCCAAATCTTATGTTGAAATGTGAATCCCAGTGTTGTAGGTGGGGCCTGGTGTGAGATAATTGGATCATGGGGGTGGACCTCTCACGAATGGCTTAGCATCATCCCCTTGGTGATGAGTGAGTTCTCACTCTCTTAGTTCATGGGAGAGCTGGTTGTTTAAAAGTATGTGGCACTTCCCCTCTCTCTCTTGCTCTCACTTTTATCATGTGATGAATCTGCTTCTGCTTTACCTCCAGCCATGAGTAAAAGTTTCTGAGGCCTCCCTAGAAGCCAAGCAGATGCCAGGAGAGCATGCTTGCCCAGCCCGCAGAACTGTGAACCAATTAAACCTCTTTTTTTAAATGAATTACTCAGTCTCAGGTGTTTCTTTGTTTTTGTTTTTGAGACAGGATCTCACTCTGTTGCCTGGGCCAGAGTGCAGTGGCATGGTCATAGCTCACTGCAGCCTTAGAACACCTGGGCTCAAGTGATCTTCCCACCTCAGCCTCCCAAGTAGCTGAGACTACAGGCATGCACTACTGCGCCCAGCTAATTTTTTATTTTTTTGTAGAGACAGGGCCTTGCTATGTTCCCCAGGATGCTCTTGAACTCTTAACCTCAAGTGATCCTCCTACCTCAGCCTCCCAAAATGCTGGGATTACAGTTGTGAGCCGCTGCACCTGGCTTGATATTTCTTTATAGTGACACAAAAAAACAGACTAACACAGGGAGAGTGCTGTGCTAATATTTTAATTTGCAAATACATCTACTATAATAACAATAATATAACAGGAAGTACACATTTACCACTCTACTGGCCCAAGACGCAATTGCCCACTGGTTCTATCCAGTCCCCGCTTAGCCCCATCTTTGTTAAGGGCAAGCTTTCTCTTCAGACCATCATCTCAGCCCACCAGGGGTTATCTTTTCCCCAGTCTGTATCCCCAAGTTATGATTGGGACAGGGAAAAAGGCTGAATGGGCTCTCCATTGCCCTGACAAGTGTCACTTCAACCCAGACACTCATGGCTAACAGGCTGACCACTGGCTGTTGGTGACAGCAATAAGCAGGACAGCTGAGTGACCTACACGATTCCCTGATACTCTCCCCAGAAAGTCCCTGTCATCATTCCCAGCCACCAGCCCAACCTAGAGGGTTTCCAACTCTTTCCTCCCTACTCCCTCCTTCAAAGGTGCCTCTCCTTCCCCAATTCAGACTGATGTAGTTTATGGAAACACGAAAATTCATTTTGCAAGCCTGCTTTCAAACTTTGTATCTGACTCTTTCATCTAACACTTTTACAAGCAGCTTCCTTAGTTGCTGTTTCTGAAGTGCAAGCCCACAGATCAGAGTGCTGGGAACGGGAAAAACCCTGAAGACCTGCATCAGAGACATTAATGAGTCTAGTGAGGAAGAGAGACACACAGATATAATCCAACTGTGACACGAACAACAAAAACAAGAATTGCAACACTGTGCAGATTTTAAATTCAAGAATTCTCATACCAGGTGTGGTGGCTCATACCTGTAATCCTAATACTTTGGGAGGCCGAGGTAGGAGGATCACTTGAGCTCAGGAGTTTAAGAGCAGACTGGGCAACATAGTGAGACCTTGTCTTTACAAACAAATTTTACAAAGCAGTCTAGCATGGTGGCATGTGCATGTAGTCCCACCTACTTGGAAGGCTGATGTTGGAGGATCGCTTAAGCCTGGGAGGTCAAGGCGGCAGTCAGTTGCAGTCACGCCACTACCGCCCAGTCTGGGCAACAGAGCCAGAACCTATCTCAAAAAAAAAAGAAAGAAAGAAAAAGAAAAAATAAAGAAAAATGCTTCTACCCTACCATATTAGCTGTAAGCATAGAAAAACACTTGGAATGTCTCTAGGAACCTGACATGTATCTCTATCTATATATCTATCTCACTATAGATATGAAATTATTATTTTAGGAGAGTATAAGGTTCACAAGCTTTTGAGTTAAAGTGGGAGTGACTTTGTACCCTTCCTAAACAAATGCTAAAATTAAATTCTTCTGGTACTGTGGATAAAGAAGTCCATTTTAAAAGTATATTGAAGCCTCTCTGTATTTTCCTCTTTCTCTTTCCCTTTTCCCCCTTCCCATTCTGACCTGAAGAATTCACTCCAAAAGCCCCAGATGGGGGAGAAATTTGCAAAGCCCCAGAGTGAAGCGTTGTAGCCTTCCCAGGGTGCAGAGGGCATTCCCATGAGTGTGTGAGGGTGTGAGGAGGGGAAAGAGTGGAGAATAGCTGGATGCTTTGTAGAGCCCACGTGCAGTGAGGAAGGGGAAGGGGAAGGAGAAGGAGAAGGAGAAGGGGTGGCGGCCCAGCCCAGCCCGTGATTCTGGAGAGTTAGTGGGGCCAGGAGGGTGGTGGTGCAGAGAATCAGAGCCCTGGCTGCATGAGGAGGTAGGTCTTGTGTATATGTGAGGGGCAGCCCAGCCCGTACCGTCAGAGTCTGAGCAGGGTAAGAATGATATCTATGTAGGAAAGAGGTCCAGTGTGGGGTGTCAGAGCCCAAGTGGAGTGAAGAGAACAGCCAGACAGAGGGCCAGAGCATCAGAAGACGCACAAGTGGGATGTGAGACATCTGTGCAGACCAGAGCAGTGGCAGATGCAGCACAGTGTCAGAACCCAGCAGGAAGAGAGGGTGTCTATGCAGAGTGGAACAGCCATGGTGAGGGGAGAGTGGTGTAGACTGGGAGGCTGATGAAATATATAACACAGTAAAGAGATTGGGAATCATCTCCTCACCATCACAGCAGGAAGCTGCAAATACAGAAACAGAGAAAACTAGAATAAACTCTGTGGTATTAGACTGGAATTGGAGATAGCAGTGTGAACTCATAGTCTTTAATATGTATAGCTGATATTGAAGCAAATATAAGTGTGTTTGCGTGTACACACACATACATATAGTCTCTAGCTCTGTCCACTGAGTGGGTCTGGAAGCAGTAACACCCCAGTAGCAATGAGAACATCCAGGGCCCAGATCTTGATTTCTAAATATCATCTGCCATAAAACAAAATAAAAGAAACAAAATGAAACTAGGGCTCCTTAGGAAATAGCTGATTCTAGGGGAGAAAACATAACAGGATCCTGGAATATCTTTTTGCACCAGAAAGCAAGGGAGGGCTCAGCAAATGACGACACGTGAAAAGGACAGAGAAGCGAGTTTGAAAGGGCTTCCACTACCCCAATCTGAGACAGTTTGAACATAGTGATAATGATAGTAATGGATTACAACCCATTTAATAAAACAGAAATCCATGAGTCCCATGCCCAAATAAATAAATGAGTGAATGGACGGACAAATAAATAAATAAATGGAAGGTTTAATAAGGAGTATATTTACGTAATCTCAACATTTCTCACCACGAAATACTTATTAATTACAGAATGAAAATGTCAGCTGCACAGTGGAGAAGCCTGATGGGCTTCACCTTCATCAAGTTACCAAAGTAAACATCATGAGAAATGAGACATGAAATTGAAATCACGCACCACCTGATGGGATATAATAAGAAGATCTCAGCTTCACATTCATGATATTTCTGCCAGAAGTGCATCACCTGAATGTGATCATGAGGAAACATGAGACAAAGGCAAATTGAGGGACATGCTGCAAAATCACTGTCCTGTCACCTTCAAAGATGTCAAGGTTATGAAAACCTAGAAAAGATTAAAGAACTGTTTCAAACTAAAGGGTTTTGAAGGGACATAACAAATGCAATGGGAAACTCTGACTGTCATCCTTTTACTATGAAGGATGTGAAAATTGGGGAAATTGGTAGAATGCAAATGCATTGTGAGAAGTAGAGGTAGTAATACATTGGTATTAATTTCCTGATTTTGATGGTTCTATTGAGATAATATGGGACACTCTATAAAATACCTGGGGTGTAATCCTGAGTGTTCATCAAGATCACCTAGATGACTTGTTAAGATGCAGATTGCTGGACCCTATATCAGAGTTTCTGATTCAGGAAGTCTGCAGTGAGACCCAAAAATGTGTACCTCTGAAAAGTTATCAGGGGACACCAATGCTGTTGATTCAGAGACCACTTGAGAGACACTGATGAAGGAGAATATTTGTATTTATTTTTTAAAAAGCATACTGCCTTCAGGAGCCATAGGCTGTTGTTCAGCAACTTACTCTCAAGTGGTTCAGAAAAAGATAAGTTATTTGTAATGTACTTGGAAGTTTTGTTTAATTTTGAAATTGTTTCAATAAACAAACAACCTCATTGATGCCAAAGCCTCCAAATCAGAATTTAGGAGAACTGGACAGCAAGGCTGTTGTGAGTGAGCACTGCCAAGTATGCCCTTTCTTAACAGGTATGGCAAAGTGAAGTAAATGAGATAGGATGGGAGCCATTTAAGATACCTAAGAGAACACAACATTTTCAGGTTGTTAAACATTCATTGACAACTGATATGCCAAATGCAAACACTCCGTCTCTAAACACTAAAGTAGGTGTCCTCTATGAAGCGCCACTTTGAGTTTTCAGTGGCCATTTCTCTTCATGTCTCCACGTTTCCCCTTTTCCATTTTGCTGCTGCCTCTAGTTCTAAATTAGAAGATAAAGAAATACATTCCAATGAAAGGGCTGATACTCTTCCTAAAAATCATTTGATACTATGGTAAGGGGCTGGCAAGAAAATAAAATCCAACCATTCTTTAATCTCCTACCTTTCCAAAAGGTGTGCTGATTCCTCTGCTTATCATTCATGTGAACTTATCCCACTTACCTAACTTCTCTGTGTCTCAGTTACCTCATTTGTAAAATGGGCATAAAAATACGACCTATACTCACTGGAGTGTAATGAGGATTAAATAAATGTAATGGAGACTGATAATGTCTAACATATTGTAAGCCTTTAATAAATGTTATATGCTATTGTTGTTTCATTTTGTCAAAATGAAATGTTCTTTGGACTTGAGAATTGTCATCCCTGCACCCACCATACTCCCCTTACCACTTGATATTTGAAGCTAAAGACCTCTGGGTAGAAATTCAGCAAATTTGCATAGAAACTAAGGAGCTCCCAGGAGAGAAGATACCAAGATGCTGAACAATGTTTCTCTCGAGGTTCAATATTTTTAGAATATCTTTAATGATTCTAATGGCTCCAACTCAGGTTAGAGAGGCAGCAAATTGTGTTGGTAGGAAGTTGGTACTCTGAATATACATGCTAGACTTTGAATCCAGTTTCTACCATTTGCTGTCTGACCTTGAGTAAGTTACTTAGCCTCTGTGTGCCTCAGTTTAGTTTCCCCCTTTGTAAAACAGGGAAAATGGTAATAGTATCTACTTCATGGGGCTGTTGGGAAGACAAACAAGACAATTTATACCAAGTGGTTGACAGAGTGCTTGACATATAATAAATACTTAGTAAAATGTGATTGCTATTGCATTATCTTGAAACCACCATTGCAAAATTATTAATATAACTGAGACAGTGAAAGAGATCTGACCTAACCAGCTCCATTTTGCTTCTAACCTCCAAGCTGTGGCTTGTTCATTCCTGAGCATAGGCCAAACTAACTTCGGGAGGAACTTAATTTGTAGTTTATAGTTTAAAACAAAGACTGTATAACAGCCCTTTACCAAAACAAACCCCTTCTTCCCTGGTGACTAGACTGCCTTTGTAGGACTAACAAATTAGCCAAAAAATTAGAAATTATGCTTTAGGAGTCATGCAGCTGGAGGCTACAAGATTCTGACCCTCCCCAAATTGCTCCTGGGGATAACGACACTATTTGTAAAACCTAAAACCAGTGGCTTGAGATATTTTGCAGACCCTGCACTTGATGGATCGGGTGGCACCACCCAAATAAACTGGCTCATCTGATCTTCTGGCCCCCACACAGGAATTGACTCAGTGCTAGAAGACAGCATCAACTCCCTATGATTTCATCTCCAACCCAACCAATCAGCACTTCTGACTCACTGGCTAACCCCCTTCACCCACCAAATTACCCTTAAAAAATCTGATCATTGAATGCTTGGGGAGACTGATTTGAATAATAACAAAACTCCAGTCTCCTGCACAGGCAGCTCTGCATGAATTACTCTTTCTCTATTGCAATTCTTATCTTGATAAAGTTAGCTCTCTCTTAGCAGTGGGCAAGGTGAACCCATTGGATGGTTACAATCAGTGGGCAAAAAAGAGCAACCAGTGTCCTCCGGGGTAGTCATGAATGCTGTTTGACACATATTTCTGTCTAATTTCTGGGCATAAGGTGTGGCCATGTGACTAGCTCTAGTCAATGACATGATGTCACTTCTGTAGGAGAGGGAGAAAACTTTTTCTCTGTTCTCTTAAATTCTGTGCCTGGGGCCTGGAAATTAAACTGACAAAAGACAGATTAACAAGAGAAACATTTTATTTAAGCACACAAGAGCTTTACAGAAAAGAAAGAAAGGCTTGCAAGCTTATATACCATGTTAACAAAGCACAATAAATTGTAAAAGAGTGACAAGAGAGGAAAAAGTGTCTGGGCTTCTAGGGGTTATAAATTGTGTGAAGATAAATATATGGAAGAAACTAATGGAAGATAAGGTTATGTTAGTAATGTTAGTTATGCAGAGTCATTGGTGAGTCTCCAGTGATAAGAGTTGGTAAATCTCTGGTGATTAAGAGTTGTTCTCCTCTTCCTGGTATGGGAGAGAGGAGGGGGAACACCTTCACAAAGGAAAATGTATGCCCTGCTTTCAGGAAGAAAGGTGGAGGAGAGAGGGATCCTCCTCTGTCTGTTGTTTCTTAATTGCCTTCAGATCAAAGTAATTCTTAGGCCAAAGTAGCCTTTTGGGGGTGGCATATTCAGATCCCCTTCACCTCTAAGCTAAAACATTTAGTTACCAGTGCAAGTCCCTCCAGAACTGTTTCCCCCGGCACAGTGACCAATGTAAGCCAAAAATAAAATCCTGAGTCCCCCAACTGACTGAATGGACCCTCTCTGGACCAAGAGAGTCCTCGAAGGCTGAATTCCTGCCCATGACAAAAAGGGAAGTCAGACACACCTCGGTATACCCCCGCCTTTTGGAGTTTGGCACAACTGACCAGCATTAAGGTTAAAATAGAGATCCTAAGACTGACAAAACAGACTCCTTATAGCAATAAAATATACTATATTTCAACCTGACTGGTATAGCATCACATGATAGCAAGCCTTGAAAACAATAAAAATATTTTATCCCCAAATATATTTCTTTAACATATTTTGAAGTAGCCCTGCAAAGCCCTCTCTTGTGGGAGAAATTTGCAACTATGGGGAATCTCATTCTTTTTCTAGGTCTTTTCTGGATCCAGGAGGGATTTAGCTAAGAGTCTGACGCCTCATAAGGTAAGAAGAGAGATATTTACCATCTGTTCTCTCTGGAAGTCTGCTACTTAGGGGCTTTGTCTACATAACAAGAACCTTGACTTCCACATCTGCCCTTATCTTAACTCAAGCATTTCTTTCTACTGATTTCAACCCTTTAGACAAATCTTAACTCTTTCAATCAATTGCCAACCAAAATCCTTTAAATCTACCTATGACCTGTAAGTCCTACCCTGCTTCGAGATGTTTCACCTTTCTGGGCCAAACCTATATATACCTTACATGTATTGATTTATGTCATTGCCTGTAACTTCTGTCTCCCTAAAATGTGTAAAACCAAGATGTTACCTGACAACCACAGGCACATTTTCTCAGGACCTCTTGAGATTGTACCCCAGGCCATGATCACTCATAATGGCTCAGAATAAACTTCATTAAATAGTTCACAGATTTGGCTTTTTGCACCTATATCAGCAACTTTCTAGGTGGTGGCTACTCAGTCAGCTTGGGGCCCTGAGTAATTCCAGTAAAAGCAGAGCTACTCCTGTGACCTGCAAAGGGCACACAGTGTGAACAAGTGCAAGAAACAAACCTTCATTATTTTAAGGTACAGAAATTTGGAAGTTGTTTGTTACCACAGCATAACCTACCCCATCCTGACTGATTGACTACAACTACCACCACCCACAGCCAAGGGAAAGCTCACCTGCAAGAGGAAGAAATTAGTGTCATTGACTTGGGCTGGGGTTAGAGGTTGCTTTTTCTGATCATAGTGTGTGGCTGACACTGAATACTCTCTTCTTAATCAATAGACATTAGTTAACTCATTATCCCAAAGCTTGGTGTCCCATATGCATAGATCACCACAGAATACTATCAATACTGAAAGCTATATCTCCCACCCCTCCCGCCTCCTGTGCCCACCTCTCCTTCTCTACTGAATGTGCTCTAGCACATGAGGATAATACAAAATGTCAGGTGTAAATCAAGTTGCTGTTAAAGAAAATACAAAAGAAAAGCTTACTGTGTCCTAATGTTTACAAAAACACATGGATAAAGACCACTGTCAAAAACAGGTACCCACAAACCTGTGGGCAGAGAGCATGAGCCATGCCTGCATCCTCGGTTGGTGGGGAAAACCAGCACTTCAATATACTGTGCCCCAAAGGCTTCCTTCTTTCTTCATCTGCCCATCTTCCCACTGATGTTTCAATTGCTTATTTCATGCGGCTCCCCAAAGATGTTTTCAACACAGTCTTAACAACCATCACATCAATACATTTTAAAAGTAATTATAAGAAAGGGGCCACTAGAGAATGTGCTGTCCATGCTCTCCAGCTACCCCTTTAGCTACATTCCTTTAGCTACATTCCAGCCTCCAAATATTGTCTCAGAAAACTTTTGCAGGGACCTAATTTAATATCCCAGAATTCTGGAACCAGAAGGAGATGCTGAACTCCAAAAAATGCCAAGCAAGAAGCGCATCAAAATGATTTAATATTAACAAAGCTGACACCACTCCACCCCAAGGGAAAAGATGGCTACTTAGCATTTCCTCATCTCCTCAATTCCATGCACAAGCAATTGCTTCAGGAAAAACAGACCCAGGAATCTCTAGCATATTCTACTTCCAGATAGCCTGCCACCCCCACAGGCAGTGTTTCCAATCAGGGTGTGAGTGAATGGAGATGATAAAGTTCTTCCCTAGAAATAAAGAGGCTCCATTTGCAGAGAAATGGAACAGGGTGAGAAAGGGATCATAAGAATCGGCAGTTTGTTCCCCAGGCAAGGTTAACAAAAATCAGTTAAAGCCACCATTTCAAGGTTAAGGCAGGAGACAAACAGGCATGATGCTATAAATACAGTGTCCCTTTGGGCACCGAGGCATGGATCATAGCAAGCCCAGGGCTAAATGAGACATGGTGGGTGCCCATCACTCTGGGGCCTGATGGATTGACAGGCAGACAAATATGAAATGCAAGCCTCTCAGCCAGGCCATGCCTGGGTGAAATCTCATTAAAGCACACATCAAAGATTGCACAGCAGGGGCAGAAAGTAAAACACAGAGCCACAGCCAGCCTTCGGGGTAAGAAAGGAGGGCCACAACCTGATAAAGAAGCTCAGAGAGGTAGCATTAGTCAGGAACCATGCCTAGCTTCCCACTTGCCTTCAATAATAGCAGACTCGCCCCAGGGCCATTCTGCTTCACCACTTTGGGAGGTCTGCATAAATTAATATCTCAGTATAACAAGAACCACCTCACTCACTGTGTGCCATCCACCATGCCAAGTGCTTTGTGTGTATTCTCTCATTTCATTATCCCAGGGGCCCGATAAGGCAGGTCTCACCAATCCCACTTCACAGATGCAAAACCCAGAGATCAGGAGAGTTTAGTCACATGTTCAAGATCACATAGTTGGTAAAACCAGGGTTTGAACTCAGATATTTCCAACTCCAAAGCTTATGCTTTTATCCCTAATACTGCTGTTCTCAGCTCTTGCAGCATCCCAAGGAACCTGGGTCCTCCTAGCCATCACTCTTCATGCTATCGAGGCAGGAACAGCACACAGACTGCTGCTCCCCTCCTGTGCTCATTAGTCAGGAATTCATGGCCATGCATCCTGCTGGGCTCAGCCTCCACTGCAGAACCCTGCTGAGAGCCATGCTTGTAAGCAGCTGCTGCCAGCCCATCTGAGGGCTGCATGAGCAAACATAACGGACACACTTGGTTAGTAGTGAGTGAAGTGGAAGTAGAGGCCAGCAAATGCGATTTTTCTCATAGTGGGGAAGAGAGTATCTCTGAGAAAAAGATACTCCTAACCCCTTTTGCCATGTGTGTCCCTCTCTCCATTCCCACAGCTGTCAGCCTGGCTCATGGGCTCTTTGTCTCCTTGGACCACACTGTGGCCATGTAAGTCCTAGCATAAATCCAAGCACACCTCTCTCCAGCTCATCCTTCAGGGGGTCTCCAGTGCTCCAGGGTGAAGGGAATCCTCCTTAGCTAGAAACCTCCTCCCAGGAAAGGCCCTTGGCTGCCTTGGCCACCTGGAGAAGGCCCTCTCCGCTTACAAGATTCAGCAAGATTCAGCTCAAGGATATGGACAGACATACACCAAGTTATTGATATCGATGACCTCCCAAATTGAGATTAGAAGAGGCTAGAGGGAAATTGTCAACACTGCAATTATTCAGCTCTGTATTGTTTAAATATTTATCATGGTTTAAAAAGTCATGACAGAATCAAAAAGTAAAAAACATATAAAGGTGGAAAAATGATATACATTCCCAGATGCCTCCCCGCTCCGCACCTGGGTGTATAAGACTCAGCATCCAGAATTTTTGACTGCACTTTGGCTGCCCCAGTTAGATTTCTCACTCCTTGAAAGCAAGAACTCTCTTTCACATCATCAAATCTGTAGCACAACTGTCACTTATTAAAACCATTTGTTTTCTTAGAATCACGTTAACCACGTGGCTGATGTCCTCTCTCATGATAGTCAGGAGCCTTTGCAAAGGACTACCCAAAGCCACCACAGAATCCTCCAAAATAGAGCTAGTAACCTAGACAAGAAAGATCAGACCAGTGCGATCCATGAAACTGTACAGGACACATGATCCATTTCTTCAATAAACAGCACAGGAGAGAAAAAGATTCTTGGCCGGGCACAGTGGCTCACGCTTGTAATCCCAGCACTTTGGGAGGCCGAGGCGGGCAGATCACGAGGTCAGGAGATCGAGACCACGATGAAACCCCGTCTCTACTAAAAATACAAAAAATTAGCCGGGCGTGGTGGTGGGCACCTGTAGTCCCAGCTACTCCGAGAGGCTGAGGCAGGAGAATGGCGTGAACCCGGGAGGCGGAGCTTGCAGTGAGCCCAGACTGCGCCACTGCACTACAGCCTGGGCAACAGAGCGAGACTCCATCACAAAAAAAAAAAAAAAAAAAAAAAGAAAAGAAAAAGATTCTTAAAGGAGACTTAAGAACTTTAACAACCAAATTCAGCATGTGCATATTTTTAGATCTTAACAAAACAACTCCAAAGAGACATTTGAGACAATTAGGGGAATTTGAACAATGATGGGGTAGTGGAGGGTGTGAAGAATCATTGTTAATTTTGTTAGGTGTGATAAATAGTGATTATGTTTTAAAAAAAAAAAAGTCCATATTGACATCTGTAATTCCAGCACTTTGGGAGGCTGAGGCAGGCAGATCACTTGAGGTCAGGAGTTCGAAACCAGCCTGGCCAACATGGTGAAGCCCCATCTCTACTAAAAACACAAAAATTAGCTGGGCATGGTGGCACGTGCCTGTAATTCCAGCTACTTGGGAGGCCAAGGCAGGAGAACCACTTGAACCTGAGGTGGAGGTTGCAGTGAGCCGAGGTCGCGCCACTGCCCTCCAGCCTGGGCGACAGAGACAGAGTAAAAAAAAAACACAGTCTATATTGGATATGGGTAAAATCATGTCTAAAAATTGCTTTAAAATACTCCAGTATTTAAAAAAAAAAAGAGTACCAGGATAAGCAGATGAAACAAGATTAGGAAAATGTGTTGCTAATTGCTGAAGCTGAATGAGCAGTTATGGGGTCTTGATTCTGCTCTCTTTTTATGTCTTTTGAAAGATTTTCATACTGAAAAGTTTTAAAAGTAAACTTAAATGAGCTTCTAATTTAACACTGTGTGTGCGTGCGTGTGTGTGTGTACACACACAGAGACACACAGTCCATGAACTGTCTGCCTCAGAATAACCTGGTATCCTTGTTAAAATGCAGATTCTCCAGGTCTCTCTGACACCCCCACCCACTCCCAGGCTCTAATACACCCATGTTTCTGGTAGGAGGATTCCACTAAGAATATCTATAAAGCCTACTTGCCAGGAGCAGCCTCAGTATACACCCAGTGCCCCGTGTTATTACTGACACTGCCCTTTACCCTCAAGAGTGTCCCAGTCCAGACAACACTGTAGCTAGTCACCCAAGTCAGAGTGAGCCATGCTGTTTCATGTTCTCCTCTCTTGCTGCCCCCACCTGCATCTGCTGAACCCCACTTACCTACCAAAGCCCAGCTCAAGCACAGCCCCCAAGACCTTCTCTAATGGCTCCAAGTGAGATCATTCCTCCACCCTTTAACCACTGACCTGCAGCCTGAGGGCACATAGTGCTGTCCTCTAGCATACCCACCCGGATGGCCATCCCATGCTTGCGTGTCACTAGCCAGGGAACTCTTTAAAGGCAAGGACCAGGCCAGGTGCGTTGGCTCACGCCTGCAATCCTAGCACTTTGGGAGGCCAAGGCGGGTGGATTACCTGGGGTCAGGAGTTCAAGACCACCCTGGACAACATGGCGAAGCCTTGTCTCTACTAAAAATACAAAAATTAGCCAGGCATGGTGGCGGGTGTCTATAATCCCAGCTACTTGGGAGGCTGAGGCAGGAGAATTGCTTTAACCGGGAGTGTGGGTGGGTGGGAGGCGGGTGGGGGTGTGGAGGTTGCAATGAGCCGAGATCACACCACTGCACTCCAGCCTGGGTAAAAAAGTGAAACTCCATCTCAAAAAAAAAAAAAAGTACCATGCCTTATGTACCTCCTTCTCCCCAGTGCCTGGCACAGAATGGATGTTTAGGAAAATGTTTATCCAGTGAATTATTAAGCAAAGGAATTAATAAATAGAGTCATTGTGCTGGGCATCTCATAGAAACGTCTATGTTTATTTAAATTCTTTTTTTTTTTTTTTTGAGATGGAGTTTTGCTTTTGTCACCCAGGCTGGAGTGCAGTGGCACAATCTCGGCCCACTGCAACCTCTGCCTCCCAGGTTCAAGCAATTCTCCTGCCTCAGCCTCCCAAGTAGCTGGGATTACAGGTGCCCGCCACCACGCCTGACTAATTTTTGTATTTTTGGTAGAGACGGGGTGTTACCATGTTGGTCAGGCTGGTCTCGAACTCCTGACCTCAGGCGATCTGCCTGCCTTGGCCTCCCAAAGTGCTGGAATTACAGGGCTGAGCCACTGTACCCAGCTAAATTCTTATGTATCATCATGATTAATGGCCCCAACCTTTTTGGCACCAGGGACTAGTTTCATGGAAGACAGTTTTTCCATGGTCTGGGGGTTGGGGGTGATGGTTTGGGATGATTCAAGCACATTGCATTTATTGTGCACTTTATTTCTATTATTATTACATTGTAATATATAATGAAATAATTATACAACTCACCATAATGTAGTCAGCGAGAGCCCTCAGCTTGTTTTCCTCCATCTAGATGGTCTCATCTAGGGGTGATGGGAGACAGTGACAGATCATCAGGCATTAGATTCTTATAAGGAGCGTGCAACCTAGATCCTTCACATGCACATTTCACAATAAGGTTTATGCTCCTATAACAATCTGATGCCGTTGCTGATCTGAAAAGAAGTGGAGCTCAGGCACTAAAGTGAGCAATGGGGAGTGGCTGTAAATACAGATGAAGTTTCTTTCACTCATCTGCTGCTCACCTCCTGCTATATGGCCTAGTTCCTAACGGGCCACAGACCTGTACCCGTTCATGGCCCAGGGGCTGGGGACCTCCAGTCGTGATGAAATGTTAGGCTGTCTTAATTTAAAATTTCTAGTGTAAAATCTGGGCAAAGCATTGGGGAAATTTGATACATTATCAGGCAGAAAGAAATTAGAATTCCAAAAATCATGTGTACACTAATTGTAACTATAAAAACATATCTTATTATTATTTTCATAAGAACAAAACCCAAAAGGTAACATGCAAAAAAAAAAAAAAAAAAAAGTAGTAGGGATCTAGAAGGCTGCAGTTCTGCTTTCCAAATATTCTTTTTTTGTTTGTGTTCCTTAATAAGGAAGAAGAAGAAAGAGGAGGACAAAATGGAGATTCCAGACTGTTTTGGTCTGGTTGTAGTTAACCTGCATGACTAATTCTAGCACCACAGATCCTTGCCAAGGCCTCCATCCACCAGCCCAATGGGGAAAGTCTCCATTTCCTGTCCCTGGGGTGAGGGGGCATGGCCAGGAATGGAAATGGGTTCGTTTTCCACATAGCACACAGGGCTTCCCCTAGCTTGATCAAGTCTGGCAAGACCTGCCACCCGGAAGACAGGGAAGTCTTAATAAATGTACATGTTCTGCTCTCCCTATGCAGGCAAGTGCATACCAGGTATTTAAAAGAACAAAGAGCTTAAACAGTCACTTTGTTTCGACTGAACTGGAGAATTCGGGGCTTTCTATTCATCCTGCAAGGAGCCTACTCAAGTATTAACAGATACCAATCTAGTAAACTGTGCAGCAAGCACCATTATTTTCTTCTCAATCTATTTTACCTGCCACATTTCCCAGGGGCAGATTGGAAAATATGTGGTAATTATATATTGATATAGTGTGGGAACAGGTTATATACGGACCTTTTGTACCTAGCTTCCTTATTAACCAACTAAAATGTGCTCTGTGGGATCCTTCTTTGCCCTTTAAGAAATCTCCTGAGCTGAGCTCTTATTTTGCTGTTTATGATTTTCTCCTAAACTGTGAGCTTTATGAGGACCTCACATGAACCACACCGAGATGGGACTTTGAGGCACAGCCCTGGTGTCCTCCTTGCTGGGCAAGGATTCAATCCAAAGCCAGCCTCCACCTTCAGTGAACAGGTGACTTCCACACAAAGACACAAGAACAGCTTCACCAGGCTGGCTGCCTGCTTCCTGCACCACCTAATTAAGGAAGAGTTAATCAGCATGAAAAGTACTTATTAGGAAACAGTACACTGGATCATACTTGTGGGCTTTCACAAGAAATAAATTACTTGTTTTTTTTTTTAGAGGAACATAGCAACAAGTTTCACGGTAGGCTTTCCTCACCAACACTAATGATAATAGCACCCAGTGAAGAAGCTACAGGAGACAGTGAACAGCCACCTCTGGGTCTTTACTTGGATGAGTCTCTAGAATGTTTAAGCAGAAGGAGGGAGAGGCAGCTAGCCTCATGTCAAAGACGTTCATGGTGAGGGGCAAGGAGGAGAGCAAGTGGTGAGCCATGAGCACTTTGGGCCTGCTCCCCGGGATCAAGTGATCTCTGTGAATCTCAGCGCTAAGAGAAAGTGAAGAAGTCATGTAACCCACGTACCAAGGGCCTGCTAGCCTGTTCCAAGGTTGTCCTGTCACTCAGCATTTCCTGTGGGTATGATGATGCCAAATTCCAGCTGGGGCCAACTCTTCCCAGCTTCCCTGACCTCAGGGCCACCCATCAAAGGTGGCAAACGACAGGTCACTGAATGGGGCGTCATCTGACCTGTGCTCTCCCAGGAGCTCTGATGCTCCACTAGCAAGCTGGCCTTCTGCCGGGCTTCTGTCTTTGTGCCCTTTCTGATCGGAAAATGAGAAAGGAGGGACACAGTGCGAGATCATTTAGGTCCCATCCAGCTGTAACCAGGGACCGCATACAGGAAAACCCACTGAAATCAGCTGCCTTTTGCTAGCCTAGTCTCGTCTGTCTATATGGCTCTCTTGTCAAAAGATATCCCGAGGAGGCTGAGCTGAATGACTGCGCAGGGAGTAGAGCTGACTTCTGTCAGGTAGATCTGAAAAGGGCACAAAGGAAAGGAAACTTGCCCGTAGACGTGGGACTCTGCCAACTAAAAATTCAAGTCCAGAATTCATCATCTAACTTACTAAATACAACCTTTTCCAACACCACCCCATGCCACCCTCAAAAAATAAAAACCAAGCAGTATAACTGTAGCAATAAAGTAATTAGGGAAGCACACTCTCTCTAAAATGAAACCACCAATACTGTAACTTCCAGCTAAATTTAATTACCATCTAATTTCCTTTACAATAGATGACCTAGTTTTTGGACAATATTCTCAGAAAAGAGATTATATGTGGGTGTAAAAATCTGTCCTATCTTGGGAAAGCAGAGAGACCATTTACTGGCCTCACCGAATCCATCCAGATATAAATATGTGCAAGGCGAATGGATAAGATGCAGCCTCGCTGAAGGAACACACTCTGTTCTTATACAAAGGCTAAAACAGCAAGTGGTCCAACGATTATGCCTCTAACAAAAAGCAATTCCACAGAGACCCAAGAGCTATTTGTCAGACTTGCCGACTGACTTCCAGAGGCCAGCCCTGAACATCTTGTAGGAAGAGCCAGGCTGTGTCTCTGCCCGTCACCTCCTGCATGTGCAGACCCCACCCATGCACCCCAATTCCCAGGTTCCAGGACAAGGCACTGGCACAGAGTAGCCCCACATAATGGGATCTGCAGAGGCCTCTCACGCCTCAGAAAGTCCCCTACCTGAAAGGAAAGCAGGGATGCATGCCCAAGGATGCATCTGTCTCACCCTCCCTTCTCACCAAACTTGTCCCGAGCTCAGCACAGTGAATGGTGATATGTGAATGACAATGAATGGTGAGATGCTCAGTGAATGAGTAACAAAGCGAAACTGGAGCATCCCAATCCCAGGCAGCCAGAACAACCCTGAGGACACTATCAGCTGCCCCTCCATTTATTATTTCCCATAATTAAAAGTTGGGGAGAAATGAACATCCTGCCCTCAAGGAGTTCAGAGCCTAGATGGGAAATAAATATGTAAACAAGTAATCGCAGAAGCATAATAAGTTCTATGGCAGGAGACTCCAGGGTGTTATAGGGGGACTAGGTAGGAGGGAGAGGAGTCAGAGAAGGGGAGTCAGGGTGGCTCCCCAGAGCCCAGCACCTTGATGCCCAGATCTAGGTGCACAGGGATGGGGAGGGATGGGAGAGATAGAACACTCCAGGCAAAGATATCCGCAAGTGCAAAGGCTGCAGAGAGGGGATGGCAGTGTGAGAAGCAAAGGGTTCCATGGCCTGGGTGTGGGAGAGATAAGAAGAGGTAGACCAGGCTTCTGTGAAGCCAATGTTGGGAGGTGCAGGCAATGGTATTGATACCTGATCTCGTGACTTTGGAGGGACATTGAGAGGTTTTAGGCAGGCCAGTGACAAGTTCAGTTTTGTGTTTAAGAACGATGGCACTGAAATGACATGATGTCTGGGTATTGCAAAATATAAAAACGTGTTACTCAAGCAAAATATAAAAACCAAAAGGGAGACTGATTTTTTAAAATGATGAACTGTTGATAATGAAGACAAGTGATGGGCATGTGAGGGTTCATGATATTATTCATTCTATTTTTGTGTAAGTTTAAACTTTTCATAGTAGATATATTTTTAATCACATGAATTATTAAAAAAATAAGATCTGAAGAAGTCCTATTAAATTCATACTTTTTTTCAATGTTAACTATCCTAATTTAGTAGCCAAAAACTAATGGGAGAGTATTTGGGTATTTTTTTCCACATTTACAAAATATCACTGTGCTGCAGGATGGAGACTAAATTGGGAGAAAGAAGAGAGAAGACAGGAGCCATTAGGGGGCCTCGGTAGGGCCACAGGTGAGGAATGGCGGTGCTTATACCAACCCAGTGGCAGAGCAGATGAAGGGACGGAGCTAAAACGCTCAGAAGGTGAAATGGCCAGAACTCAGTGACTGACTCGACATGAATGAATCGTGCATTCAATCACTCTCTCCGCAAAGATTTAGGGCCAACTGCTTTGCCAGGAACTGTGGAAGAATAAAAAGGCAGGACCAAGAGATAAGACATCAGCATAGCTCTCTGTGACAGTAACAAGATGAAATAAGCTAAAAGGATAAAAACAGTTTTGCAAAGGAGTAAAAAGTAAAAAGCTATAAGTAAACATTAGCTTAAAACACGCTGGAATGAAAACCAACAAAATCAAAAAATGCTGGAAAATAAATTTGATGAGTTGAACAGTGCACTTAAAATGTTAGAACTGTAAGAGAGCCAAGATAAAATAAACACTAAGATCACATCATAAAAGACAAATAATACAATAAAAACTACAGATAAAAAGGCAAAAGTAAATAATATTAGCTAATGGAACATATTAAAAAGATTAAATAGTGAAATAAAATCATTTAGGATGCATAAATTTTGCTAAAAGCACATTCTAACCAAAAGGTAATACTGGAAATACAGGCTGCAATACAGAAACCAGCACAGAGGTGAGCAGCCCAGGCCATCTGATCAACCTCACCACCCATCACCACTGTGGAGCTCTCTGAGCCCAGCCTGTACTTGCAAGTTCCCAAATCTACCACAGTTTCCTTAAAGGACACTGCCTGGGGGAACTGGGGATTATACCACACAAGCCACAGAAAACCCTCATAAAAATCCTCTTTGGATATCTGTTCCTCTCCTCAAAGCTTCCCACCCACAGCACCTGCCAAAAATCTCTCTTTCTCTCATCCTCCCTCTCCGCTATACTATTCACTCCCATGCACACTAGCCTCTCTGCTCCAGTACCCTTGCTTCTGATAAGAGAACCTCCTGGCCTCACCTCTTAGGGAAGGACAGCTCAATGTGAGCCTCTGAATTCTCATCTTGCCAGAAAGTGCCCCCTGGAATGGAATGGATGAAATTCTCCACTTCATTACACACACATATGGCAAGATTCCCTCAACACCGGGTTCTTGGAGGAACAAGTACTACCACTCTTCCCAATGTGGCTCAGGGCCTATGCCTGAGGCCAGCACACAGTCCATGCTCAGTTAACACCTGTGGTAGGTTAAAAAACGAAAGAAAGAAAAAAGAATCTGTAAACTTCAAGCTGGGTAGGGCTCAAATATCTAACAAACTGAATCCCACAGCAGAGGGTCCCAGCTTCCAACTGATTTCTAATCAGAGCCCCCCAGGGCTCTTATCTATCACATGGGCACCTCCAGCTCCTCCCAGAAGGCACATAAGGTAACAGCAGAGATGCCCTTACTCAACGGCCACAGAAACAATGAAAGAAGTAAATAACAATGCTGCTGTGTGACCTCAAGGGGAGAGGGCTTCCAGGCAGTGATCAAGGAGGGCTTAATGGAGGAGGGGGAATTGAGCCAAAGACTTGGAAAATGGTTAGGCTGTGTGGATAGAGGGAGAACATGTCAGGATTCCTGGGAATGAACAGGATATGAGCTCACATGCAGAGAGACCACTTCAGCCCTCTACCCCAAAGGCAGACCCCTTGCTCCAGGTTTCTGGCAGAAAGCCAGCCAGAGTCCTGCAGGCAGCATTCTGTCCAAGTTGGAGGAAGTTCCCCAAACTGAACAGTAGAAACTTTGCAGGAGCTGCTGAACTGCCATAAGGCAGGGCCACTGATCTTCTGGCCAAATCACACCTTCCTTTATGATGCAGAAATCCACTCCTGGGCTTTCAGCACACCCTCCAACACGAGGCTATGCAGGCAGCTGCTGCATTTGCATTTGGACAAGCATAAGTGTAAGAAGCCATCACACTCTATTTCCTGAAAGAACACAGTAATTCCAGTTGCCTCTTCCGTAAGGCACTTCCTGTGACGTTTGAATAGACAACAACAGTTTGCAGCATTATCCTCCTTAGCAAGGATTTGCCTAACCTCTTGTATGAGCTGGATTTCAGTTCTCACTGCCATTTGGATTAAGTAAATCATTACACACACTTATTACCACCAGGACAATTGCTGGCTTTTTATTTTTTTCAATTCCAGGGAGAGTGGGAACCTTCTTGGTCTGAGCTTTAGAGAAGACTTGAGGGGGGGTTATCTTATTTCATTCAGGCTGCTATAATAGAATACCAAAAGAATGGGTGTGCCGGGCACGGTGGCTTATGCCTGTAATCCCAGCACTTTGAGAGGCCGAGGCAGGTGGTTCACAAAGTCAGGAGATTGAGATCACCCTGGCTAACACGGTGAAACCCCGTCTCTGCTAAAAATACAAAAAATTAGCCGGGCATGGTGGTGGGCACCTGTACTCCCAGCTACTCGGGAGGCTGAGGCAGGAGAATGGCATGAACCCAGGAAAGGCAGAGCTTGCAGTGAGCCGAGATTGCGCCACTGCACTCCAGTCTGGGCAAAAGAGCAAGACTCCATCTCAAAAAAAAAAAAAAAAGAATGGGTGCCTTATGAGTAACAAACATTTATTTCTTACAGTTCCAGAGGCTGAGAAGTCCAAGAAGTCAAGGCACCACTAGATTCAGTGTCTGGTGAAAGACCATGTCCTGGTTTTTGGATGACTGTCTTCTCATTGTGTCCCCATGTGGTGGATAAGGGAACACTTTTGGGTCTCTTTTATAAGAGCAGTCATTTCATTCATGAGGGCTCTGCACTTATGACCTAAACACCTCCCAAAAGCCTCACCACTTAACACCATCCCCTTGAGGATTAGGTTTCAACACATGAGTTTGGGGGTACACAAGCATTCCATCCCTAGCAGGGGTTCCTCATGTCTATAGCCTTGCATTCCTCTGGAAGAAGATGCTACTCTGAAATTCTTCCTGTTTGCTCCAACCGAAATGCCAATATCACAGATATCTGATAGCAAAGTGAATATGGAACAGCCTCCAATACAGAATTTTCAGGAAATGGTTGAGAACCAGTTTTGTAACTCTTGAGCCCCTTACTCAGTGGCCTTTATTTGCTTTGGGAATATAAAATTCTGAGAGTGGAGGAAGGGGAAATGTGTGAAGCAGTTGCTTTGAAGAGAACTATCATGATGCTGGGAGTCCCACCCTAACCCTTCCATGCAGAGGAAGCAGGACTTGCTTTCTGGAGAAGGTGCTTCTGTTGATCCATTCAAAGACCATGAAGAGCATCCCTGTGGTGAGGGAACACTGTGCCCTGGACAGAAAACTGAGCAGGCAGCCGCTGCATTTGGCTTGTAGCAGCTGGAAAGAGCACACAGCTGGGCTTGGTCTGAACCTCTAGGGTTTACTGGGACAGGATGCAGACCCTGAGGGAAAGCTAGCCTGGAGCCATTTTAAATCCTGCCCAAAGGCTGCCCAGGAGCATGTGGAGAGTGTGAGATGCTGTGTAGAGGAATGTCAGAGAACAGGGATGAGGGCAGCATGGCGGGAAGGAATTGCACAGCCTGTATCAAGGTAGTGTCAGTGGGCTTCCCAGGCAGAGGGGTTTCCAGCAAACTCCAGGTCAGGAGTTCAAGACCAGCCTGGCCAACATAGTGAAACCCTGTCTCTACTAAAAACAAAAATTAGCTGGGCGAGGTGGTGCACGCCGGTAGTCTCAGCTACTCGGGAGGCTGAGGCAGGAGAATCGCTTGAACCAGGGAGGCGGAGGTTGCAGTGAGCCGAGATCAAGCTACTGCACTCAAGTCTGGCGACAGAGCGAGACTCTGTCTCAATCAATCAATTAATCAATCAATAAAATTACTTCTCGAAGTTGATGCAGCTACAATGGCTAGAACTGCAGCCCCCCATATTCACATCCGCGTGAGTGAGAGTCAGCTCAAAATATCTGCCAGGCCTGGGAGTACGACACAGATGGCAGTTCAGCAGGGAGATTTGCTGTCCCTCCTTCCCCTCCTCCCTCCCCATCTTCCTCCCCCAGTGATTGGGAACAGCAGTTATCCGGTACAGAGAGAAGAGCAGACGAAGCAAGAAGGACATGGCTCTGCTCTTACAAAGGGTCAGCCACAGTGGGGGTCCAGCCACAGGAGGCACAAAATCTCATGCTAATTATATTCAGAGATTTGATTATTGTTGAGGTCTGGAGATTCTATTTTCTGAACTGTGTTTGCAATTAGTATAACTATTGGTTTGCTGCCTAAGAGTGAGCAGAAAAGCCACAGACCTGCCCAAATTTTTATCATAGGCAAGAGAAACTCACTCCCCACCCCAGCCTACCTGGTGAAATTTAAAAGGGCAATGAGATATATTTGGTTATATCCCCAAAGTTAAGTTTGTTTGACACGCAATAAAAACCATGATTCACTATTGCTATCAACACAGTCCAAAACTAATTCTTTAAAGCTTTTTTTAAATGTCATACATCTTTTGACCCACAAATTCACGTCTAGGGCCGGGTGCAGTGGCTCACGCCTATAATCTCAACACTTTGGAAGGCCGACACGACACGGGTGGATCACTTGAGGTCAGGAGTTCAAGACCAGCCTGGCCAACATGATGAAACCCCTCTCTACTAAAAATACAAAAATCAGCCAGGCGTGGTGGCGGGCGCCTGTAATTTCAGCTACTTGGGAGGCTGAGGTAGGAGAATCACTTGAACCCGTGAGGCGGAGGTTGCAGTGAGCCAAGATAGTGCCACTGCACTCCAGCCAGGGCAACAGTGAGACTCCGTCTCAAAAAAAAAAAAAAAAAAAAAGAAGAATCATGTCTAGAATTTATCCTATGATAATTCTACAATCCAGACTATACAAAAATATTTAGCAAGAAGGGTATTAAATGCAGCATTGTCCATGTGGCAGATATTGTAGTTCAATACAGCCAGCACCAATTTCAGGCCTCTTGTCTGCTGTACAGTAAAGGTATAAAAGCTAAATGTTCATTTCACAGCCTCACTTGCAGCTAAGACTGGTCCTATGACAGACTTCTGACCAATGAAAGAGAGACAAGTCTGCAGATGCTGTCTTTCTGCCTTCTTCTCGAAGCTGATGCAGCTACAATGGCTAGAACTGCAGCCCCCATCTTCAGCTCTTGAGTAAATGGCAAGGGAACTGCAGAGAATTCAGCACTGACGTGATGAGCCACTAAACCTGCCAACTCTCACTCTCTTCAGATCTCCTGTTAGATGAGAATTAACTTCTATTTGCTTAAGACACTGTAGTTGGGTTTTCTGTCACTTGAAGCCAAATGCAATCCATGGTAGCACATGCACATTCGCAGGCACACACTCACACACATACATCACAAGACACGCACATACATGCTATGAAAGAAAGGGTGTGGGGGGATATACCAAAATGTATAGTGGTGAAATTGTATGTCATTTTTGTATTCTTCTCTTTTCCTATTGGTATTTTGTAAATTATCTAAAGTGAACATGTATTGTTTTCACGGAAATAAAGTTATAAAAACCATTTTTTGATAGTGAGGCCCTGCCTGTGCTAACTGAAATGTAGACCTGGTTCTTGGTCCTCAGAGAGCTTTGTTCTATGTTCTTTGCTCTAGACTGGTTCAGCATACGCCTACTCTAAACCATGGCTATGAAATGGAACCAGGTGAGACTACTTAAAACACTACTAAAAAAAGGCTGAGATGAACCAGGCGCAGTGGCTTATGCCTGTGATCTCGGCACTTTGGGAGGCCGAGGCAGGAGGATCACAAGGTCAAGAGATGGAGACCAGCCTGGCCAACATGGTGAAACCCCGACTGTACTAAAAATACAAAAATTAGCTGGGCGTGGTGGCACACGCCAGTAGTTCCAGCTATTCGGGAGGCTGAGGCAGGAGAATCGCTTGAACCAGGGAGGCAGAGGTTGCAGTGAGCCAAAAACGAACCACTGCACTCCAGCCTGAGAGAGACTAGAGTGCAGAGTGAGACTCCGTCTAAATAAATAAATAAACAAATAAATAAAAGCTGAGATGAAATAAGGGCAAGGTTCATCAGAGAGAAAGGGCCACATATTTATCATATCTTAGGTGAAATGTGCAAGGCCTTGGAATTAACAAGTGTTATGGCAGAAAGGAGAGACAAATTAAGGATGGTGGAGCCTCTGGGCTGCAGTGACTCAACAGCAGTTGACAGAACTAGGGAGCTGGGGAGGGGAGCCAGTTTTGAGGTGGGCAGAACTCAGGAGCTCAATTTCGAACATGCTGTGCTTAAGGTAGATGGTGGGGCCTCCCAGGGGTGAAATGGAGCTGTCTGATGATAGTCCCTTCACCCAGTAAACCCTTCCTGAGCAACGAATACATGTGCTCATACATGTATTCATAGCATAATACAGAATTATGTATACATAATATGTTTACATAGCATAATACAGAATTATGCTAATCATGAGGCTACACACAAAGACAAATAAAAGATGGCAATTGATGTATTCAACAGCCTGCAGTCTAGAAAGAAAGAGAAAATGTGAACACCAATTGTACAGCAGTATATAAAGAAGAGCTACAATTTATAGTAAGGAAGCACAGTTTATACTGACTAGATACCAAGACTTCACAATGATGGTGGACCTTGAACTGAAGCCTGTTGGGTAACACGGTATTTCGAGAGGCAAGGAAGGCAAGGAAGAGATTGACAGGTTAAAGAAATCACATGATCCAAGGCACGAAGATGCAAAGAGCCGTGCATGCTCCAACTGACAACAGCATAGACTTTGTGAAGAGGTGTGGTGGGAGATGGAGATGGGGCCAGCTGGGGAATGATGCAACCTCAAAGCCAAAGAATCCAAACTGTAGCCAGCAGGAAGCCACTGATAAGACTCCAACAGGGTAGAGGCATGACTATAACTGTTGTTGAGAAAGATAACCCCAGTTGTGGAGGGTGAACCTAAGAGACAAGCTGTTAGAGGCAGAGAAACCAGTTATAAAGCCATTGTAATCATCCAGGCAAGAGATAAGAAAACCTTGAACTTGGAGTGTTCAAGGGAAGAGAAAGGAGAAATTGGGAAGACACAGAATGATAGGAGCTTGTGGCTCACTGAGGGGAGAGGAGGGATTTTTGAGTGAAAAAGAAAGATGAGTAGAAAATGCTTAGGGTGTCTAGCCTGAGAGCCTGAGAGGGTGAAGCAGTTTCACTAACAAAATCTTTGCACATTTAATCCTGTCTTGGTGTCTGCTTCCAGAAGTCCTGGACTAACACAGGCTTTTTGGAAGAAGGGCCTACATATTAGCTCAATTCCTGGTATCTAACAGATGTTCAATAAATGAATAAATACAGAAATGAGGGAATCAATCAATGAATAGAGACAAAGTTCCAATAAAGACTTTCAAGACAATAAAAAGAACACAGAAATCACAAAAGAAAACTTCTCTTCCTAATCCTCCTTCTAGAATCAACCCACCTGCTTCCCCTGATTTATCTAAATCCTTCATTTTTCAACCAGTTCCTCTGGCAAAAAACTAACACAGCCTTTGCAACCCCACGGAGTGCTTCCCCGATACTCCCCTGTTCATTACTCAGTGCCCTGAAAAGCCCTTCACTAACAAATTAGTCTCCCCGTGCCCCTGAAAGAAGCCCCTGTTGTTAGATTGGCAGACGGATGCTTTTTCCTACTTGACAGACGGACCAAGTTCACACACCGCAAGTCAGTCCAGGCATCTGTTGGGTTAAAGCTTCTGGAGGACCATGAGACTTTCTCCTATGTACTTAACCAACTATTTCAGCACCTTTGTCTTATTTCAGAAGCCAAGCTGAATCTTCCTGAGCAAGGAGTTGCAGATTTGGTGGATTTATGCTCAGCATGTCAAGGCCCAGAAACTCATTATGTCACAGAAAATCATTTGTTCAGTAAAACCACAAAAGCATAAACAAAAAAAGAAACCAATGAGCCACGTGGCAAGAAAAGTATATAAAACAGCAGGAATCACACACACTCCAATCCCATTAGGAAAATAGGAGGTGATTACAAGCAAAAAAAGAAACAAATGGCTTTAATGCACTTCTGTGGAATGGCTGCAGTTCTTCCCTGAGCCGTTGCTTATGAAAATAAATTTACTGATTTCTGGCAAGCTAGGCTATATATATACACACATAATATATATACATTATATATATACACATAATATATATATATACACATAATATATATACATTATATATATATACATAATATATATATACATAATATATATATACATAATATATATATACATAATATATATATATATACATAATATATATACATAATATATATATATACACATAATATATATATATATGTGACTTAATACAGTCTAAACAGGCCCATCTAAACATCTAAAATATGATGCTTCGACTATGATATTAATCAAGTCCAGGCCATTGCTTCAATCACTATGTGGCCTGGGAAGTTTCATGAGAAAAAAGCTACTCCATACACAACCCTAAACCATTCTGCTGGCCAAGGCCAGTCTTCCTACCAAGCCTATGTGTGCCATACACAATTGTCAGTGGACAATTTTCCCAACTTGGAAAATCAATACAAAAACTTTTGTGCTTTAAATATGGTTAATCATTATGCATCCAAACCATTTTTTAATTTATGCCATGTCATGACTGAGTTATGTCTCTCTCAAAATTCATATGTTGAAGTCCTAACCCCCCAGTACCTCAGAATATGACTGTATTTAGAGATAGGGTCTTTAAAGAGGTAATTAAGTGAAAATGGTCATTAGGGTGAGCCCTAATTCAATATGACTGGTGTCCTTATAAGAGAAAACTTGGGCACAGACATGAACAAAGGAAAATCATGTGAAGACATAAGGAGAAGATGGCCTTCTACAAGCCAAGGAGAGAGGCCTCAAAACATACCAATCCTGCTGACACCTTGATCTTGGACTTCAAGCCTCCAGGACTGTGAGACAATACATGTCTGTTGCTTAAGCTACAGCCTGTAATACTTTGTTATTTCAGCCATGGCAACCTAATACATGCCACATTTCCTTTTAGTAACTTTGCAACTCCAATAGAACATAAGCCCAGGAGCACGGGGATTTTTGTAGGATTGGATTACTGCGGTCTTCCCAGCATGTAAAATAATGCCTGGGACAGAATTGACACTTGAAATGGTTAATTTTAGGTGTCAGCTCAACTGGATTAAGATATATCTAGATAACTGGTAAAGTATTTCTGGGCATGACAATGAGGGTGTTTCCTGAGAAGACTGGCATATAAGTTGGTAGACTGAGTAGAGAAGATCCACCCTCAACATGGTGGGCACCATCCAATTGGCTGGGGGCCTGGATAGAACAAAAAGGCAGAGAAAAGGTGAATTTGTGCTCTCGCTCGCTGTCTCTCTCTCCCTGCCCTCCTGCCCACACCCACCCCACCCCTGCTCAGGGCTGGGACACCCTTCTTTCTCCTGTCCTTTGACATCAGAACTTTAGGTCGTCCAGCCTTTAGACTCCAGGACTTGCAACGGCAGCAATTTTCCCACCCCCCTGCCCCCACTCCAGGTTCACAAACCTTTGGCCTTTTACTGAGAGTTCAACTATTGGCTTCCAGGTTCTGAGACTTTGGAACTTGGACTGAGTCATGTCACCAGCTTCCTCAAGTCTCCAGCTTGCAGAAAGCCTATCATGGAACTTCTGAGTCTCCATAATGATCACATGAGCTAATTCCCCTAATAAATTCCCTCTCATATATATGCATGGCATATATATATATATATGTATATATGTATACATATGTGTGTATATATATGTGTATATATATACACACACACACACACATATATAATATATATGGTCATTAGGATGAGCCCTAATTCATATATATATGCCATATGGCATATATATTCTACTGGTTCTGTCTCTCTGGCTCTCCCTGACACAACACTCAATAAATATCTGTTGAAAAAATGGATATAAGAAACTTGAAGCTTTGCTAGTAAGATTGGGAACAAGGCAAAAATGTCCCCCCTCACCACTGCTTTTCAATATTATTCTGAAAGTCCTAGCTGAGGCAATAATAAATGGAAATGAAAGGCATATAGAATGAGAAAGAAGAAATAAAATGTTGTATGCAGATGACATAATTTTCTATGTAGAAAAATCTGAAAGAATTGACAAAAAACCTCCTGAAACTAATAGGCAATTATGGCAAGGTTGCACAATACAAGGTTAATATTCAAAGGTTAATCATTTTCCTATATCCCAGCAATGAACAAGTGGACTTAAAAACAATACATTTATATTAGCACACAAAAATATGAAATACTTAGGTACAAATCTAGCAAAATATATACAAGATCTACATGAGGAAAACTACAAAACTGATGAAGACATCAAAGAAAAACTAAGTAAATGGAGAGTTATTCCATGTTCATGGATAGAAAGACTCAATATTGTCAAAATATCAATTATTTTCAACTGATCTACAGATTCAAGGCAATCTCAATCAAAATCTCAGCAGATGATTTTGAAGATATTAACAATTCCACAATTCCACAATTGTGCTTGGTATTTACCCAAAGGGGTTGAAACTTATGCTCATATAAAAACCTGCACATAGATGTGTATAACAGTTTTATTCATAATTGCCAAAACCCGGAAGCAACCAAGATGTCCTTCAGCAGGGGAATGGATACACAGTGGTATATCTAGACAATGAAATATTATTTGGCACTAATTCTAAAGTTTATACAAAAAGACAAAAGATCCAAAATAGTCAAAATAATACTGAAGAAGATCAAAGTTGGAGGAATGACACTGCTCGGCTTAAAGAATTACAGTACTAAAAGTAAACTAAAACAAGTCAACTTGATGACAAAGGCTACACTAATCAAAACAGTGTGGTATGGGCCAAAAAAAAAAATAGAGAAATAGATAAATGGAACAGAATAGAGAGCTCAGAAATAGACCTACATAAATATGGTCACTGGTTTATGGCAAAACGAAAGGCAACACATGGAGAAAAGATAGTATTTTCAACAAATGTTTATAGAAAAACCGACACCCGCATGAAAAATAAAAAAGAATTTAGACACAGACGTTACAACCTTCACAAATCTAACTCGAATAGATCAAAGACCTAAATATAAAATGCAAAACTGTAAAACTCTCAGAAGATGACATAGGAGAAAATCGAGATGACCTGGGTTTGGCAAAGACTTTTTAGATAAAACATCAAAGGAACAATCCATGAAAGAAAAGGCTGATAAGCTGGATTTCAGTAAAATTCAAATTTTCTGCTCTGTGAAAGTCACCATCAAGAGAGTAAGAAGAGCCACAGACTGGGAGAAAATATTTGTCAAACACGTGTCTCTTAAAGGACTAATATCCAAAATATACAAAGAACTCTTAAAACTCAACAATAAGAAAACAAAACAATCTAATTTTTTAAATGGCCTGAAGACCTAACCAGATACCTCACCAAAGAAGATATACAGATTGCAGATAAGCATATGAAAAGATGTATCCATCATTTGTTATCAGGGAAATGTAAGCTAAGACAATAATAAAATACCACAACACACCTATTAGAAGGGCCTAAATCCAAAACACTGAGAACACCAAATGCTGGCAAGGATGTAAAGCAACAGAAACTCTCATTCATTACTAGGTGGGAATGCAAAATAGTAGTCACTTTGGAAAACAGTTTAGCAGTTTCTTACAAAACTAAATATACCCTTAATATAAAATTCTGCAATTGTGCTTAGTATTTACCCAAAGGAGTTGAAACTTATGCTTATACAAAAACCTGTACATAGATGTGTATAACAGTTTTATTCATAATTGCCAAAACCTGGAAGCAACCAAGATGTCCTTCAGTGGGGGAACGGATACACAGTGGTATATCTAGACAATGAAATATTATTTGGTACTAAAATGAAACAGGTTATCAAGCCTTGAAAAGAATAGAGGGAACTTTTATGCATATTATCACTCAGTGAAAGAAGCCAGTCTTAAAAGGCTACATACTGAATCATTCCAACTATATGACGTTCCGGGAAAGATAAAACTATGGACACAGTAAAAAAAAAGACCAGTGGTTGTCAGGAATTAAAGGGAGAAGGAGGAATGAATAAGCAGAACACAGAGGATTTTTAGGACAGAAAAATTTTATGTATGATTCCATAATGGTGGATACCTGTCATTATAAATTCATCCAAACTCATAAAATGTGCAACACCAGGAATGAGTCTTAAGGTGAATTATTGACTTTGTGTGATAATGATTTGTCAATGTCAGTTCATCAGTTGTAACATATGTGCCACTCTGGTAGGGAATGTTGACAATGGGAGAGGCTATGCATGTATGGGGCAGGAGATATATGGAAAATCTCTAATTTCTTCTCAATTTTGCTGTGAACCTAAAATAGCTCTACAAAATAGTATATTTAGAAAATAAAAGAATAGAGACTTACATACCATCCACCTAAAATATTAGTTCTGAACTCCTTTTCCTCTCCTATTCCACTCAAGTCAAATCCTGGTTATATTGTTGAAAAACTGGTTTAGAGAATCCAAACCACCAATCACTGCAATGGGCTGTATTCATTTCTGCCCGGCAAATATACAGTCCAGTCAAATGTGTTCTCTAAATCTGCTTCCTCTTGGATACAAGAGGCATGAACCATCAGTGAGGAAATCCCTAAGATTATTTATATACCCAAAGGACTATAAATCATGCTGCTATAAAGACACATGCACATGTATGTTTATTGCGGCACTATTCACAATAACAAAGACTTGGAACCAACCCAAATGTCCAACAACGATAGACTGGATTAAGAAAATGTGGCACATATACACCATGGAATACTATGCAGCCATAAAAAATGATGAGTTCATGTCCTTTGTAGGGACATGGATGAAACTGGAAAACATCATTCTCAGTAAACTATTGCAAGGACAAAAAACCAAACACCACATGTTCTCACTCATAGGTGGGAATTGAACAATGAGAACTCATGGACACAGGAAGGGGAACATCACACTTCTGGGGACTGTTGTGGGGTGGGGGGAGGGGGGAGGGACAGCATTAGGAGATATACCTAACGCTAAATAACGAATTAATGGGTGCAGCAAAACAACATGGCACATGGATACATATGCAACAAACCTGCACATTGTGTACATGTACCCTAAAACCTAAAGTATAATAATAATAAAAAAAAAACATTATTTATGGAAGTGGGACCTACTGTTATTTCTGTTCCCATCTCCAGAAGGTTTAAGTCAGATACCTTCCAGAATAGTCTAAATGTGGAGGCAGGAAGAGGGGTGGAGAAGATAAAAGACTTTTGGATTAAAAGTGAGGAGTTGGCCAGGCGCAGTAGCTGACGCCTGTAATCCCAGCACTTTGGGAGGCCAAGGCGGGTGGATCACCCTCATGAGGTCAGGAGTTCAAGACCAGCCTGGCCAACATGGTGAAACCCCGTCTCTACTAAAAATACAAAAAAATTAGCCAGGCATGGTGGTGCACGCCTATAGTCCCAGCTACTCGGGAGGCTGAGGCAGAAAAATCACTTGAACCCAGGAGGCTGAGGTTGCGGTGAGCTGAGATGGCACCACTGCATTCCAGCCTGGGCAACAGAGTGAGACTCCATCTCAAAAAAAAAAAAAAAAAAAAAAAAAGTGAGGAGTTCTGGGCCATTGATGAAAAACTACTTAACCTTTCCAGACCTTGATTTATCATTTGTAAAATTAGAATAATATTTTCCTTACATCCTTTACAAGTTTATAATGAGAAAAAAAGGAGAAAACAGAACAAAAATTGCTAATGAAAGCACAAAGTTCTAAGAATATTTAAATAACACTAACTCTAATTAAATCAGAGTACACAGTCCATATTTAGGCATAGGAGAAAAGAAAGACTAGAAGGAAACACACCCAGTCAGTTATCTCTGGCAGATAATGGTCGTTATCTCTGAATGGTAACATAAGGGTGATTTTCATTTCCTCATTTCTTCTTTCCATGTTTTTCTAATTTTTAAATAATAAACATAGTAGTGTGTTAAGCAGAAAAAATAGTCTAAAAGAAAAATGTGTGGGTCAGTGAGATCCCACTTTCTCCCTTGGTTACATTGGTTGCCTTCTGGACATTTTATTGCTCTGTTTCTAAGTGTTACACTTAGAAGCTGGGTAAAAGAAATAAAAGAAGGTCAGCTTCAAACCAATCAATTTCTGTTGCATGTTAGCACTCCTTTGAAAGGATTTGATAGAAAGAGGCGGCTGAAACCTCGTGGCTGGAATAAGGCTTAGACAGCATGTTTGCATTTCAACCATTCAGGCTGCCCTCACTCCCTGCTACTACGATTTAACTCTACCATGCTGTTTCATCTCATTTGGGAACCACATATGAAGTTGTTATGGAAATTACTTAATAGAAAAAAATGTTCATAGATTCTCAGGTAAAGAGGTACAGTGTAGAAGTTCCAGAGGTAAAGAGGTACGATGTAGAAGTTTTGTGCATATGTGATTTGTAAAGTGGTACTGCATACTCAGACTCAATACATCAGCAATGGATTGGCTGCTGACCATAATGGTAACAAAAACATATACTTTTATGGGAACAAAACGTATACTTTTATCACTGAACTAAATACTTCTTGAGCCCCCACAATGTGCTAAATAGAATGATGACAAAGACAGACTCAATCCCCTGGCACCTAACACAGTGTCTGAATATATAGAGGCTCCCAATCAACGATTGCTGAATGACTGTATGAACCTCTTGTGCCTGACTGTCCTCACAAATGTGGGCAGGACTGTCCCTGAAGGGACTGGAACCCCCAGTCACCCTAAGGAAAAGAGGCAGGTTATCATGGGTGAGTCAGTTGTATGTCCCTTTCACCAACACCACTACCTCCCAAATAAGGGGGAAACTTTATCCCTTCAGAATCAAATTAAAATCAAAGATAAAGTAGAGGAATAAATGTCTCAAAAGCTAAACTGAGCATCACAGGCATAATATTAGATGATCCTAAGGAATACTGTTAATTTTGTGGAGGGGGGAGTGATAATGTTGTTTTACACTTTTTAAAAAGTGTTTATATATTGAAGCATGTAAGAATGAAGTAACATGAAGCCTGGTATTGTTTCTGAAGCATCTGGGAAGGAGGGTGGGCAGTGGAAAAATTAGGGACCTAGGACACAAAAGCCGTGGGATCAGCGAGACTGGCCACATGTTGGTTATGAGGGAAGCTGGGTGATAGGAACAGGCAGGAATGCCAGTGGTTCCTACACTTGTCTGTGCATCAAAACCAGCCAGGGAGTGTCAAATACACTGATACCTGCGTTCCACCCACAGAGACAGTGATTTACATGGTCTGGGAAAGCGACTCGGCTTTGGAATTTTTAAAAGATCCCCCAAGTGATTCTAATATGCAGGAAACACTATTCTCTATACTTCTGAGATTCAGTAAATTGCAGAACAAAAGTGTCTTTTAATGTAACAGGCACAAAAGGGTAGTTAAGTATAAGAAGAGGGGCAAGGGGCAGCCCCTGCCTCCCGCATTGTCTGAGGATGAAGGCCTCGCTTGTCTCCCCTCTAAGTCCTTTGGTCGCAGCCTCCTCTGCCAGCAGCTGTCTCCCCATCTCTTTGTTTCTGACTCGGGGTACAGTCCACATTCAATGGCACAACCACAACAACCCACTGTCCCCTACAAATGGCACCACCCTCAAGCCCACAGAAGGACCCCTTGATTGTAGCTATTCCCCCTGACACTTCCAGTGAGCCTGGACTCCACAATGAAGCCATCTTTCCTCCCTCCCTCTTCTACTTTACCACCCTCACCCCATTCTCACTCCTCTCTTTCTTTTGTGACAGTGAATTATCCACTTTTGCCTCCCACTAGGAAGGTGAGACCAGGGCTTCCTAACAGCCTCATGATTGAGTTTAATCATCCTTGGATGGAAGGATGTTTTTTTACCAACTCATTTCCAGCAGGACCTGCAAACCCCTCTCACCTGGTTTTCCAAAGACTCCCACAGGCAGACCCATCTTATGGGATAATGCTTTATTTTAAGCAGAATGTCTCAATAATAGGTTCCATGTTCTCAGCTGTGCTCATGGTGGGGCTGTGATTTTCCTTCATGAAAATGCTATTATTACAGAACTACAGGGTCTCCATCCTCCCAACAAGTCTTCTATTATTTGTGGGGAAATGCTGCTTTAGAGAGGGATTTGCATGTGGTTCTCTCAAGTGAGCCAAGCATGGCTGATAAAAAATGCCCTACAAACCATAACTTCAGCAAGCCTCCCTGACATTCACCAAACACCTAGCTGTGTGGACAGAAGTTCACTGCAAAGGTGAAAAGACCCCCCCAGTGAAAGAGAAGACCCAGAGAATGGAATTCTGACTACACCTGTGGCTCCTTTATTCTTCTAAGCCACCTGTGAGGCCATCTGGGCCCTCAAGAAGGGCAGGGAAACAACAGGTATTAAGGACCCACTGTGTGCAGCTGCTCTGCACAAAAGCAAGGACTAAAAGTCAACAAGGAAAGCAGGTAGAGTTGGGTGTGCAATAGGGTGTGGTGGGGACTGCAGCCTACACGCTGTAGAAAGAAGGCAACCACTACATAGTTTCAGACCACTGTTTGATGTGGAAATATTGATTCAGTGTAGCCATGTCTATTTTTTTCCAGAGAAGTTGGGGGCCTGGAATTTCAAGGGAAATCTCTCCATTTTTTAAAATCATGGTAAATAATTCTATTCCTGATGGCAAACAGTGTACGCTCCAAACCCCCTGGTCTCCAATCTGCTACCTTGGCTTGATCTATGTTTCTCTCCGCTCCTTCCCTGAACATCCACACCCTCTAATCCTCCCTGCCTTTGTCCTGCTGCCTCCCCTGCCAGTCCCCAGCCCGGGGCACCCCATGCAGACTCCTGTCTCTCTTGCTGAACTGAAAACACCCCTCAGCATATCTGCCTGGGAGGCATCACCATGCCTGATTGCCTTAGCATCCTCAGAACCTTCTTGTGCCTGGCACACAGGCGGTGAAGTTGTGTGTGCTAAATGAGGGAACAGACGAACTGCATTTCCTTTACTCCTCACCCCACCCCAGGATTCTCATCCCCATCTCACAGAAGAGGAAACTCAGGCTCAGCCAGGATGAGGTACCAGTCTCAAACCCCACAGCTGGTGGAAGGCTGAGCTGGAGGTACAGCCCGCGGCCGTCTAACCCCAAGCCTCTGCTCTTTGGGCTGCCTCCTCGTGTGTCATTTTTCTCCTCCCAGCCTTCAGGAGCCCTGAACCACGTGCAAGCATTTTGTACCTACGGGAAACCGCTGTCCTAGCTTGAGGTAGGAACAAACAGCCTATTAAAAGCATATAAAAATTCCCCCTCCACTTTTCATCCTAACGTGTCACCAGGCCACTCGCTGACTTATTTACTGTTGTAGACTGCGTCCCCTTGCTGGGTCAGGGCCTGAAGTGGGTGAGCAAGTCCATATATTTTAAATGCCCATAAAATATCTAACAGCATGTTAACTGGAGTCCTCTGCCCTCCAGTTAGGAGTTTTCAAACCACACAAAACATCTATTCTGCCTTTGACCTTTTAGTATTTAAAACTATCACCAAAACATTGCCCTCCAAAAACAACAACAAAACAACAACAACAACAACAACAACAAAAACAGAACAGCTTGTTCACATTATCCCTGAACACTCGTGCACACGCTGGAGGTCCTGCGTCCCTCTGGGATGCTCTTACGGCCTCCAGGGCGTACGTGGGAGTCGGCTCAAACCCTTCTCTGAGAACAGACGCACCCCTGCTCCCAGGAAACTGACCTGCCGGCTTCAGCTCTAAGCCCCCAAATCACACAAAAGCAAAAGCGCGGGGTCCCTCAACACCCCGTCTGCGATCTGCCGGGGCGCTTCCTGCTGCGGGCTGCGAACGCCCTCGGCTGCGCAAATCCAAGTGCCTGGCCTGCCACCTTGTGGACACCAGGAGTAAAACCTCCGGTGGGCTGGCTCCAGTGCCCTCTGCCCACCTTATCTCTGTGCACCTGAAAGAAAGGCTGCGAGAGACGCGAATGCAGGCGAGAAGCGGATTCGTTCGGCAAAATTAGCCCGTGAGGAGGATTTGGGGAGCATTTTTTTCTCCGTATAATTAAGACTTTTTATGTCAGGGGTGATGCAAGTTTTAAATGCCCCAAATCCAAACCACAGACTCACCTTTAACTTTGGGGTTAACGCTAGTGTTAACTAAGAGTTTTTTTCCTTTTTCTTTGAGAGGGAGTTTTCGCTCTTGTCGCCCAGGCTGGAGTGCAATGGCGCGATCTTGCCTCACTTCAACCTCCGCTTCCCGGGTTCAAGCAATTTTCCTGCCTCAGCCTCTCGACTAGCTGGGATTACAGGCACATGCCACCATGCCTGGCTAATTTTTGTATTTGTAGTAGAGACGGGGTTTCACCATGTTGCCCAGGCTGAACTCCTGACCTGAAGTGATCTCCTGACCTCAAGTGATCCGCCCACCTCGGCCTCCCAAAGTGCTGGGATTACAGGCGTGAGCCACCGCACCCGGCCAAGAGTTTCTTAAACTCTAAGCAGTGTCAAAATCTCCCAGGGAGGTTTTGAAAATGTCAATGCCCCACTCACTCCAATCTATTTACTCAGAATCTAGGTGCCGCATCTTTATTTTTTTAACTTAATCTACCTTTATTGTAATTTTTAAAAATAACATGAAATTTACCACCTTAACTAGTTTCAAGCATACAGTTCAGTAGCGTTAAGTATTTTCACATTATCAAGAAAATACTTTTTCTTCCTGCAAAACTGAAACTCTTTTAAACAACTCCTCCCCTTCCACCTTCCCCAGGCCCCTAATTACCACCATTCCACTTTGTTTCTGTGAATTTGACTGTTCTAGGTACCTCATATAATCATACAATATTGTCTTTGTGTGACTGGCTGATTTCACTTAGCATAATGTCCTCAAATCTCATCCATGTTGTAGCATGAGACAGGATTTCCTTCCTTTTTATGGCTGAACAATAGTTATCTGTGTTACATACCACTTTTTATTCATCTGTCAATGGACACTTGGGTTATTTCTGCCTCTCAGCTTTTTTTTTCCTATGAACATGGATTTACTGTAAATATCTCGTTGAGGTCCTGCTTCAATTCTTTTGAATATATACCTAGAAGCGGGATTGCTGGATCATCTGGTAATTCTATTTGGTACCTTTAGTTTTAACAGGCCCCAGGGTGATTCTGATACACAGAACCACCGGTGTGGCCCACTCCTTCACCACTCAGGTGGGGAATCCAGGGTCCAGGATGCATATGGGGATGCATTTGTGAGGTTTTGCTCCATCACTGCCTGCCTAATGAATAAACTTGGGTTCTATGTAGTTCCAATTACTCAACCTGCTAATAGCCTAGAGGAGACAGACAACAAATCAGCAAACAAAATAATTTCAAAGAGTGATTAGTGCTATAACAAAAGCAAGCCAGAACACAGTAACCATATGATAACAAGGCTAACGTGATTCTCATTTACAGCTCAGCAAAATGAGGCACAGAGCAGTTAAGGCCTAGCTGAATACGGCACAGCCAGCCTATGGTAGAGCCAGGAATGGAAGCCAGGCAGTTGAGCCCGCTTAAGGCAGGCAACATCTCAACTGAGACCAGAATGGCAAGGAGGACTCAGCCAAACAACGGTTCTGGGGCAGACCATTCCCTGGCACCAAATGCAAAGAGGTTGCAGAAACTGAAAGAAGACCAAAGTGGCTGCAGCAGCAGGGAAGTCAGAGAGAAAGAGGGGAGCACATGGAAAGGCAACAGGTCATGAAAGATCTCACTGGGGCAGGCACCGTGGCTCATGCCTGCAATCCCAGCACTTTGGGAGGCCAAGGCCTCCCAAATCACAAGGTCAGGTGATGGAGACCATCCTGGCTAACACGGTGAAACCCCGTCTCTACCAAAAATTCAAAAAATTAGCAGGGCATGGTGGCACGTGCCTATAATCCCAGATACTCAGGAGGCTGAGGCAGGAGAATCTCTTGAACCTGAGAGGCAGAGGTTGCAGTAAACCAAGATCATGCCACTGCACTCCAGCCTGGGTAACAGAGTGAGACTCCGTCTCAAAAAAATAAAAAAGATATTGGCCAGAATGAGGAGATTGGGTTTTATTCTGCTGTCTCTGGGAAGCCGGTGGAGCATTTCAGCAGGGTAGAGACTTCGGCCTTTGCTTTCCTGTCAATACCCATCCCCAGTGCTGCATTTGAGACACGGCTGCAACAAGAAACTGAGGTCTGATGGGGACCCTAAGAGTCTAAGTTTCCAAGTTTTTGCATTCCTTATTTCACTAATATTTCACGACAACCTAGACTTTCTGAGGCTAGACAGTCACATTCATTTCTTCTACTCATGAGCCTCTTCACACTGAGGTCTGCTCTCTTCAGCAGCCAGCACTTAACTGACAACCTATAGCCACCTTAGCCACAGACTCGGTAATTCGCTTTTACCTCCCCACCCCACCCTCATACCTGTGGCCCTAGGGACACACTTGATCTTTCTGGAGCCCTGGTTTCCCAACACAGAAGAACAAGACTACTTGTCCTCACTTAGGGAGATCCATGAAGACCTATAATTGTTGCAGGCAGGTTCATGAGTGTGAATTAGAAACTGCCGCCAGTTAAAGGAAGAAAAAGAGGCAACCGAGGAAATAGATGTGTTAGTATTTTTACCATGAAATATTGATTACATCTACATCAACCGGAGAAGATTAAAAGAATTATTTTGCATGAAGCATTTGCCCTCCTCAAAGGCACTGCTATTATCAGGTCTGTAAGAAACTGCTCATCCCTGAAGCCTTCACGGTGTAACAATCTTTGCCTTTTATCTTGACCAATTCACCTCATCACAGAAAGTGCCAAATCTGCTATACTGAATCTTGTTTAATGGTGGGAGGCACTTCCCAACCATGCTCTGATTTCCTTGTAGGGAATCACCTTGGCCCTCACTGTGTGCAGTCTTTGTGGGACAATAAAACCATGTGCCTGCCCTCCCAGAGTGGAAGCTGGAGGGGCCCCATGAGGCTCCTACTGCTCTATCCTTCCTCTTGCCAGCTTGATGCAGGGCAGTCCTATGACCTTGGCTCAGCCAATAGAATACTTGCTTCCCTGAGATGTTGAATCTTGACAGTGGCACAAAGATGGACAAGAAATTAGGATCCATTGATTCCTATGGAGCCCTGGAGAGAACAATGAGCAGAGCCCACTATAAGATGTTCTGGAACAATCTGGTGCCCACCTGCTCCAAGTTCTTCAGCCATCACTTCCATTATTTGACCCTGTAAACCTTCTTAAAAGTTCATTAGTCCTTTTTTTACTAAAGGCTGCCAAACTTTATATTACTTGCAACTAAGAAACTCGACTGGATACAATGAACATTCAGGGATCACAGTTAGGTATCAGTAAGCATCCACTATCTGTTAAAAATGAACATTCACCTGCTACCCAAAAATACAGTGGCAAAAAAAAAAAAAATGGAGGCATCATTTTTCACTCACAGAAGAAATCCAAAAGTGGGTTTTCTCCAGGGCTGGCGTGGTGCCCTATGGTGTTAGCGATGACCCAGGCTTCTTACTTTCTGCTCCACCGTCTTCCACTCAGATTCCATCCATGAGGCCTCCTCACCATCCCAGGACTGTCACTGGGACTCGTTATCCTAGCCATGTTCCAGGCAGGGAGGAGGGAGAGGGGAAAAGGAACAGGTCTCTTGCCAGCCAGGTGAATCCCCTTGAAGGAACTTTGCTGGAAGTGACTTCCACTCACACTTCATTGACCACCCCAACCTCAAGGAAAGCTAACAAATGTGTTTCTTTTTTTAAGCAGGGCATCTTGAAAAATGCAAAAAGAGATTTTAAATGTTCTCACCACAAAAAGATAAGTATGTGAGACAATACTTATGTTAATTAGCTTCATTTAGCCATTCCATGATGGACATGTATTTCAAAACCCACTCTACATGATAAACATATACAATTTTTATTTTTCAATTAAAAACAAATTAAAATGTTTAAAATTAGAAATTTTGAAGTTAAAAAATAAGTTGGACGAATTGCCATACTCAAATATACAGGGAACTTATCCTAAAAAAACAAGAGAGCATGGATACTGGGTAGGCAACTGGCAATCTCTTTCACACACTGCTTTCTGGACAGCTGCTAAGGAAAGATATTCTGAGGACCATCACCCATCTTTCATCTTATTTTCCCCTCAACCTTTCTTGGTCGATCCTGTCTAAAAAGATTCCCTAGTCAAAATTCTGGTTTTGAGGAAAATGACAGGAAATTTTCCATTTCCGTGGACCTCACTTGGAATCATGGTTCCACTAGTTCTTTATTAAGTGACTTTGAAGAAGACACTTAATTCTTCCGAACCTTAGTTGCCCAAAATGTAAAGTCTGCCTCAGTCAAGGACTGACCCAGGCAACAACCTGCAGTCCCTTCGAAGTTAAAGATGATGTGAAATTAGCATTTCTTTTTATTATTATTGTACTTTAAGTTTTAGGGTACATATGCACAATGTGCAGGTTTGTTACATATATATCCATGTGACATGTTGGTGTGCTGCACCCATTAACTCATCATTTAGCATTAGGTGTATCTCCCAGTGCTATCCCTTCCCCCTGCCCCCACCCCACAACAGTCCCCGGAGTGTGATGTTCCCCTTCCTGTGTCCATGTGTTCTCATTGTTCAATTCCCACCTATGAGTGAGAACATGCGGCGTTTGGTTTTTTGTCCTTGGGATAGTTTACTGAGAATGATTTCCAGTTTCTTCCGTGTCCCTACAAAGGACAGGAACTCATCATTTTTTATGGCTGCATAGTATTCCATGGTGTATATGTGCCACATTTTCTTAATCCAGTCTATCGTTGTTGGACATTTGGGTTGGTTCCAAGTCTTTGCTATTGTGAATAGTGCCGCAATAAACATACGTGTGCATGTGTCTTTATAGCAGCATGATTTATAGTCCTTTGGGTATATACCCAGTAATGGGATGGCTGGGTCAAATGGTATTTCTAGTTCTAGATCCGTGAGGAATTGCCACACTGGAATCACCACACTGACTTTGGCAACAAAAGCCAAAATTGACGAATGGGATCTAATTAAACTAAAGAGCTTCTGCACAGCAAAAGAAACTACCATCAGAGTGAACAGGCAACCTACAAAACGGGAGAAAATTTTCGCAACCTACTCATCTGACAAAGGGCTAATATCCAGAGTCTACAATGAACTCAAACAAATTTACAAGAAAAAAACAAACAACCCCATCAAAAAGTGGGTGAAGGACATGAACAGACACTTCTCAAAAGAAGACATTTATGCAGCCAAAAAAACACATGCAAAAATGCTCATCATCACTGGCCATCAGAGAAATGCAAATCAAAACCACAATGAGATACCATCTCACACCAGTTAGGATGGACATCATTAAAAAGTCAGGAAACAACAGGTGCTTGAGAGGAGGTAGAGAAATAGGAACGCTTTTACACTGTTGGTGGGACTGTAAACTAGTTCAACCCCTGCGGAAATTAGCATTTCTAGTAGTCGGAATGTTCAACTGTCTTGCAATGAGCAGCAGAGTAAAAAAGATATACAGGTCGTGAAGTGGACAGAGCTTTCACAGGGTTTGAATTGTGCCTTGAGTTCAGATAGAAATGTGTCTCCTTGGATTTCCTTGGAAGTTAAAGAGAAAAAGCTACTATGACTCAAGAGGTAAACTCACCTAAGGGAGCTGGCGAGGAGGGAGTTAATTGCATCTTTATGGCCAAAATATTTCTAAGTCCCTCTTGGAAGACAATTCTCCATGTGTCTGACTGCCTTTGCGGGAGACTATCTTTCCCAGGATATTTGTATAGAGAGCAGCCTTGGAAGACAGAAATTGTGCCTCCCTCCAGAGCAAAGAGCAAGGTTATTTATTGTCCACATCATAAAGATGACATCTGCCTCTGGAGTTAAGCCCAGCCATACTTATTGCCTGTTAGAAAAGATTTGGATTCCCTGAGCTCAGGGTACCTCTGTAACACAACTCACTGCATGCACAGGCATTACCTGGCCTTCTCCACATTGCCCTGATACAAATGTTGATATTCTGGTTACTGCTAATGTGAAATATAGTAAAGTTCTTTGTCTCTGACCCAGGAGTCCACCAGCATCCATGAAACTGTGGCAGGTTAACTTGTCAGCTGGCAAGTGGGGTAAAATCCCAGACCATTCACAGTCTTAATGTCCCTTTCTTCCTTGTCACCGCCCCCTGTCCCTGACCTACCTCCCAGATGTAAACACTGGGTCCTTAGCACCCAATCAATCCTCGGAAATATATTTTTAACACTTGCAGTTAAATTATAGAAATCTCAAAGTAATTATCTGTGTATTTTAAAGAACTCCCCAGATGCTGAAATAATTCTTCCAGGCACTTAGTCCCTTGCTATGTCCAAATCTTTGGCATGACATGGTTAAAGAATACTTGCCATATCCATGGACCTTTCTCATAGGACTCACCCACATAAGGCACAAATAGGAGACTGTGTGTCAACCCAAGACTCCAGAAGAGATCTAAGAGTAATGGAAGATGTGTATTTATCTCCCGCTTTCATCTTCCCACATTATCTGTCCAAACAGTCGATAGCTGATTTTTTTTTCCAAGAACTGGAAAGTTAAAGGAATGCAACTGTAAATAATAGGCTAAGCTGATGGTGGGTGAAATGGTCCAGGCTGTTTGACTTTTCAATATTAAAAACCTTCGGTCACCCCAAATACACACAAAGAATGATCAGGTAAAAAATAATCTTCTCTTGTTCATGCCCAGCAATCTGTTGTCATCTGCCAGGGCTACAGCAGAAATCAAACACTGAACAGTAATAAAAAATGATAGCAATCGCCTCTGCTGATTCCATTCATTTCCGACCCATCTGTGCCCCAGGTAGATCGGAAATTCAGCCCTCAGAGAGCACGAGCGTGTGCGTTTCAGCCGCCGAACTCTAGCCTGGCCCTTCTCTCCCTTATTAGAGGAGTCCAAAGACAAAGCCAACTTTTTCAGATTCTATCTAAGAGAAATAATAAAAGACTAATTCCATAAGCACATTCCCACTGGCAAACAGCTTCCCGCTTTCCCTAAGAGAAGGGCTTTGCCCTACCATCACCAAATGTCAGAGCTGAATAGAAACTTGGAAATCTCCTTGTTCAAGCCCACATTTTCATATGAAGAAGGTGAGGCTCAGAGTGGGCTACTGGCTCATCTAGAGCACACAGCAGCATCTGTCACCCCAGCCATCACTCTTTCTACAGCTGCCCTACTGCCCTAACTTCCCACTGCCTCAGGGCCTTAGCACTTGCTGTTCCCTCTGGAATGCTCTTCCCATATCTGCATGACAGTTCCTTCACCTCTTCCAAATCTTGATTTAAATTTTATGGTGAGCCTTTCCCTGCCCTTCCTATTTCATTTTTGAGACAGAGTCTTGCTCTGTCACCCAGGCTGGAGTACAGTGGCGCAATCTCAGCTCACTGCAACCTCTGCCTCCTGGGTTCAAGGGATTCTCGTGCCTCAGCCTCCCAAGGTTCCCAAGGAACCAGCCCAGCTAATTTTTGTATTTTTAGTAGAGACGGAGTTTTACCATGTTGGCCAGGCTGGTCTCAAACTCCTGACTTCAAGTGATCCACCCACCTCGGCCTCCCAGAGTGCTGGGATTACAAGCATGAGCCACTGTGCCCGGCCTGCCTTTCCTATTTTAAAATTGCCCCCCTATGCACACTTGCTATCTTCTTCTCTGCTTTATTTTCTCAATAGATCAACTTCTAACATATTCTATAATTTGCTTGTTTATTGTCTGTCTTTCCACATTAGAATTAAGCTCTATGTGGACAGGGATTTTTGCATGGATGGCTAGCCATCTTAGGTGTTCAATTAATGTTTACTGGGGAAATTAATAAACTGCCTCCATAAGCCTTCATCTAGAGGTCACAAAACCAAATTCCTACAGGGAATGCGCAGGAAAACACAAGGGTGACGTGAGTTCTGTGACAAACTAGAGAGCTCATGCCACCATGTAAAGAGGACAGCGACTACTTAGCCCAGCCAATCATTGCCATGAGACATGTTGCTTTAATTTCTATTAAAAATAAACCTGAAGCCAGGCGCGATGGCTCACGCCTGTAATCCCAGCACTTTGGGAGGCCCAGGTGGGCGGATCACAAGGTCAGGAGATTGAGACCATCCTGGCTAACATGGTGAAACCCCGTCTCTACTAAAAATACAAAAAATTAGCCGGGTGTGGTGGTGGGCACCTGTAGTCCCAGCTGCTCGGGAGGCTGAGGCAGGAGAATGGAGTGAACCTGGGAGGCGGAGCTTGCAGTGAGCCGAGATTACACCACTGCACTCCAGCCTGGGCGACAGAGAGACTCTGTCTCAAAAAAATAAATAAATAAATAAACAAAGAAACAAACCTGAAATTGGCATTTTGGGAAGAGCAATGAAATCCGCTCATTTTTATATATGAGAAAAAGTGTTTGAATTGGATAATGAGCACTTCATGCCATTCAAACCAAGCAAAGTGTTTAAACAATACAGCTTTATGAGCTCTCTGCGACCCAAACTACCCAAAAATGGCTAGAATGGAGAAGACGGGGAGAAGGAGACACATCAAAAGAGTTTCTCCTCTTCCCCTGTGTGACTCTGCAAAGCTGAGATTTAGGAACAGATTGCTCGGGTTTTACCTAGCCTAGAAAGCTAAGCAATTAATTGATGAGCTGATTCAGGAAGGTTCAGAACAGATTATTGCACACCAGCAGTTTCCCAAATATGATAGAAAGTCTCGCTCTCAGAGGGAAGAAACGCAAGCGGTTCCTCAGTATGTATTTGGTGAGATCCACTCTACCCTCGTATGACATTGGCCAAGTTTCAATCAAATAGTTTGGGGTTTTTTTGTTTTTGATTTTCTAATTGCTGAACAATCTCCCTTCTTTTACTTACTTCAACTTATTTCCATATTCTTCAACTCAGAACTGAAATGCAATAGACTTTTCTGATACCAAATATGAATATACATGATTAAAATCTTTTTAATTGATAAATATAAATTGTATATATTTATCATGTATGGCATGATGGTTGATCAAATGTTAATGGTTTGCTAGACCATTTTCCCAAGAAAATAGAAGAGTCAGAAGCTTTGCCTGAATAAACAAAGTGTATTTTTTGTCACCAGGGAAGAATCAGCCAGATCAGCCTGGAGCTCCCCCACCATCCTCCAGGCTATGTGGAAGCTTCTCAAGTGGAGGAAGGGATCCAACGGCTTCCCGTGCCGGCCACAGCCAAGTCAGCAGGCCACAGCCCAGGGCACCCAGGACCAGCAGGGACATTGACTGGTGCCCATTCCCCAACTTCATCCTCAATCCAGACTCCAGCACAGTAGTTCGCTAGTCCAGCAGGCTTCATCTGGGACAAGTGCATCCCAGGGGAACTAGACACCTCACCAAGGATCTGCAGCCATGGATAATGTTAGGGAAATCAAATTCCAGATTTCCCACGAAAACATCCCCACTCTCCCTAACACAGACCCTCCTGTGGCCTCCTAGATGGTAGAGGCTTCTTGCTGGTCTGCGGGTACCCCCTCCCATTCCCTACTTTTACCAACCCCTGGGCTCGCTTTACAGTAAACGCCTACCCTCCCACCCTGCCTGTCTCTTCCCATGGGGCTTTATCCAAGCGTCATGGGTCCAGGTATTTCCAGACCAGGGGAAAGTGGGAATGTCAATGTCTAGGCCAGGCACTCATTGAGGCTGCTTGTCTTTCTTGGTGTTAAACATATTCTGTTAAAGACAAACTGTGGGGTTAAAGACAAGGTATTTCAGTCATGTTTGAAAGTTCTGAATTCAAATACTCAGAACTTCGACTTTGTGTCCTCTCATCTAGCCCCAACTTGCATCAAATAAATTAGGGCTGCAGAGACCTGAGCAAAGCCAAAAAAGTGACCCAGGCCTTACTTCACCAGGGCTACAAGCACCAAGTGAGACTCCACATCCCACTTAGCTCTTTGTTTGTGAGAGTCAGAACCAGAAGCAAGAGGGTCATATCACAGAGATATATACTTAAATTGGATCCAGAGGTCAGAAGCTTTCCGGCACTAAACAGCTAACTTTAGCTGATGGGTTTGACATGGTAAATATTTTCCATAAATTAAAAGCTTCAATTCCACAGTTTATAAATACATTTAAAGTTTTTGCATTTGAGAAAAAGATTGTATTGGCAAAGATATTTTGCAATGACTGATATTTTTATCTTCTCAATCACTTACCACTATATCAGGTTAAAGATGCCTTTAAATGAAAAATTAAGTATAATAATAATTTAATGTGGATTGATACTTTCCAGCATAATTTTTAAAAATTAAGAGAGTGAATAAGTATGACAACTAGATAACAAATCTTTTGCAATGTGGGTTATTTTCAATTCATTGCTTTTAATAAAATTGAAGAATTTGAGTTGTCAAATGATAGATTATTAAAATTATTAAAATAATTTTTGTGATATAGCACTATGTGATTGTTGTTATATAACCATGAAGGGATTTAAAATGCATATACACAAATAATAAACCCCTTCTATTACTATTTATTTTGTAACGGATACCATGATTTTATTACAAAATAAATAGTATGTATGAATTTTTATTTCTATAAAAACAAGAATACAATTGATGCTGCACCCTATCTCTTTCAAGCAATAAGTAATATTCATCCATAAATACAGTATTTGTTAAATCATGTCATTTAAGAGATACATTTCCAAAACATTTTTTACATTTTATGACTAATATCAAAATTGCAATGTTACTGTGATAATAGTACACTCATAGTGGATTTGCGTACTAATTATAAAAATAACCCATTCAAAAATAATTTTTAATAGAGTTTAGTGATCACAGCACATAAAAAAGAATTCAATTTTAATCAATGCTTTTTTTATTTAGAAGAACATGCTAGGATGATCAATAAAAAACTTTCAAGCTTAAAGAATTATATAGTAGGATAAGATTTTGTGGAGTCAGTGGGATATGTAAATTCAATGAAAGAAAGTAAAGGTGTAAAATGTTCAAATGCTAAAGAAGAACTTACTTATGTATTTATAAATGGATAGTGATGGGCATCAAAGCCTTATGGTATTTAGATTTCATTGGCTAAATTTGAAAGCATAATGTAAGAAATTTATTTTTAAAGGTCAATATTTAAAGTTATGTCAGAGGTTACATGCTTTGCATTATGTTCATTTTTTAGACGTGATAAAGATATTTATTGTCTTAGGATAGGAGAATGTCCTTATTCATAGGAAATGCATGCTAAAGTATTAGGAATCAATGTCAGAATGTCTGCAACTGACTTTCAAATGTTCTATCACGTGGAAAAAAAACAACAGAGAGATAGGGCAATGATGCAAAATGTTAACAATTGTTGGCTATAGATGAAGGGTATATGAGTAGCCATTGCACTATTCTTTCAACTTTTCTGTAGACTTGATATTTGTATTATGAAAGTTGAAGGGAGAGATATATCTTTTGAAAACTTAGAAACTTACTATAAAAACTTTGTGTCAACTTTGAGATAGGCAAGAGATTTGTAGTTTTTTAAAATATTTTGGGAGTATTCAAGCAAATCATTTGAAGACCACTGAGTTAACCAGGCTAGACCCTGCTTTCTAAACTTTTCTCCCTTATGTACCAGCCACCCATGATTTTCCTCCATAGTCATATATTGACTGGACTATGATGAACGTAATGTTTTTATTCAATTGACACCTTTTTTAACTTAAAAGTTAATTTTGAGAAAAAATATATCATTAGCACCAGTAGAAAGTTGTTATGACAATTACTTGTCATAAAGAGAAGATAAGCATCAATCAATAAATTGAAAACAAGATGATGTTTTCAATTGCTGGCTAGATTCTGTCATTTACACAATAAATCTAAGCCTGAAACCTTCTCTCTCTGATTTAAAAAAGGATGGGATTCTGCATGGGCCCACAGAGGCAACCTCTGGGGTCCTGAACTGGGTGCCACATATGGCACCACACTACCTCCGTGCCACCTGGCCAGCCGGGCAAACCATTCCCATCTAGACATGGGGCACCCATCAGTCCCCAGGAATCTCCTTCAAACAAGAGTGAACTGTATCTCCTGCATCTTCATAATCTTAACAGTAATATCCACTATTATTATTGCAACTATACTTTAAGGAACACGTAGTATACACTTTGACAATATAATTATTCCTTATAGAGCAACCCTGTAATATAATTATTCATATTTTATATTTGAGGAAAGTAAAGATCAGAGAAGTTAAGTTACTTACCCCATGTCACACAGCTAGTGGATGGCAGACCCAGAATTCAATCTCACATTTGCCTGAGCTGCTAGAACATCTCTGCTCACCAGAAGACTTGCTAAAGAGGAGCACCTTGCTCAAAGTCATTCAAGGTCCCAGGATGTTAAAATGGGACACAGTGTGCATCTCACTACATCTTTGAGGGAGAGAGTGGCATAGAGGCTTGAACAGGGCCTGGAGTCAGACGGACCAAGTTCAAGTTCTAACTTTGGTAATGGATTCTGACTCACATAACCACCCTAGACCTGTTTCCTTATGCATAAAAGGAGGTGAATATTGACTAGATTAGGGGTCTCTAACTTTGATCATAAACTCCATTTTTTTAAAAGAGCACATATTGCCAGTATCTATGCATTTATTTATCCATATAAGCCATAAATATGCACTTTAAGAAACATTGCATATATTATTAAAAAGCAGAAAAATAAAATATTTAAAAGGATGAGATAAAGGTGAAATAGCAATATGAAATGTTCTGTTGATTGTGATGGCTGGATACTATCATCAGCTAATACCTCAAGGCACAATATGAACTGGGGCAAGACTAACTTATCCTGATAACATTAGATGACAATCTATAGATCAAATATCTTGATAGTTTCAAGACATCTTTGGTTGACTTCTGGGTTTAATAGAACTGTATTCATTTCTCCCTCATGATGAGGGCTGGTGGAGGGGACAAGACTGCCACATCCTTCATATTCACTTGAACTCGTATTAGAGTCATTAGCTTCAGATTGTGGTGTCTTTGCAGAATGTCCATTTTGTGAGGGACAGTTTTACCCAAACAGGGAAATAGAATTCACAAACCTACTTAAGTAGGCACGTATTTTTGTTTCCTGAGGTGGCCATCACTGAGTACAAACTGGATGGCTTAAAACAAGAGAAATTCATTTTCTCACAGTCTGGAGGCTGGCAGTCTGAAATCAAGGTGCCAGCAGGGTCATGCTCCCCAACAAACCTGCAGGGGAGAATCTTTCATTGCTTTTTCTAACTTCTGTTGGTTGCCAGCAATCCTTGACACCAACATTTGTTGAGCCAACCTCAGCTTGAGCGATCCTTGGCTTGTCAGTGTATCACTCCAATCTCTGCCTCCATCACCTCATTGCTGTCTTCTGTGTGTCTCTGTGTTTGTGTCTCCTCTTTTTATGATGATACTAGTCCTATTGTATTAAGAGCCTACCCTACTCTATTATGGCCTCGTCTTAACAATTGCATCTGTAATGACCTTATTTCCAAGTAAGATCTGAGGTACTGGGTATTAGGACTTCACCATATCTTTCTGTGGGACACAATTCAGCCCAATCAGCATATATAAATATGCTGAAGGAAAACAGAACAAGGAGGCAGCTTTGTCCATATTCTAGAACCTCCATCCTTGCCTCAGTGACCTTCTGATGCATACAGCACATGAAGGTACCATGCCCGTGTATTTATTAATCTTTTTAAATTTTTTTAATGTAGTGTAGAATAGGAAACCTGCAAAGGAATGGCCAGAGATAGAGGGGGGAAAGGCCATGAGTGTGTGACTTCACTCAGTTAAGGGAGGTGAATGCTTCAAGAAGGGAGGGTCAGCTGAGATAGCCGGAGCCAAGGGGTCACTATGATAATGGCTTGGAGGTATCCACAGGATTAATAACAGGAAGGTCACAGTGGCCCTTCGTTTCATTTACTTTATACTAACATTTTCTTCCCCGACTTTTATCTGTAACCTTGTACATCCTGTAGAGACCTTTGTCCTAGAGAATCCCAAAGGTTTCTTCCATCTTAAAAATATGTAATGACCCTATGAACATCCCTTCTCCAGAAGTCACTTCCGAAATGACTAAGAAATCAGATGCTGTGAATTAGTATTAAATGGAACCATATAAGAATTTTGAGAGGGCAGAAAGGGGAGGCATCAAAAGGACACTCGAATCTATTATCATATTTATTTGTATCTTAATAGCACGTCTACAAGGAAAATATATAGAACAATATCATCCACACTGTGTTGAAAGAAACTGACAGCCTTATCAGTAATTATTATAATTATTAAAATTTACCATTTACCATGTGGAAAGCAGGAGAGTATACTGGTTAATGGTACTGAGTTTGGAGCCAGACTGTCCAGTACAAATCCCAGCTCTGCCACTTACTAGGCTTTATAACTTTGAATTACTTAATCTTTTTGTGCCTCAGCTTCCTCATCTATGAAATCTGTAATAAGAGTACTACCTCATAGGGTTATTTTGCAAATAAATATATGTGAAGTTCTTAAAACAGTGCCTAGCACATAAGAGCTATGTAAGGGTTAGTTACTGTTGCTATGATGATGATGATGATGACGATGATGATTATTGCAATCCTCTGAACTAACATTATGCTGAACATTTTGCTTACCTTACCTTTTCTCATCATCTCTAAATAACAGTGGTTAAGAGAATGGGCTGAGGGATCAAACAGAGTGACTTTGAATATACGCCTTGCCACTTGCTAGCTAGGTCACACTGGACGAGTCATTTAACATTTCCAAGCTGGAGTTTCCTCAGAGCCCTGTCAAACAATCCATGTAATCCATTTAGTGTAGCACCTGGTGTATAGTCAATGCTCAATTAATGAAAGCTCTTATAATTCATGACCCAATGAAATAAGTACGCTTACATCCATTTTTCCAACTGTTAAGTCACTTACTGATCTAGAGTCTCATAGATGATGTATATTTGAACCTGGCCTAAACATCAAGTCAGTTATCTGTAACTTGTGCTCTGGTCAGCCCAGTTTATGCTGAAAATTTCCAGCCTCTTAGATAATTTTGTCATTCAGTCAACTCTTCAGATCTCTCTCATTTTCATGAACACCATATGCCAGTCATTGATTGACAGGGGTTTCTCAGAGTAGCAGAAGTTATAAGCATCGAGTTTCATCAGAGCAATGGAAGTCACAATGTCTTTCTTAAAAGTAAAATGCTAGCCTGCCTTGGCACTGTGGGAAAACAAAATCTTAAATTTCAATTGAATGGAGGGAATCTTGAACTGCTTCTCGACCCAGCCCTGAAGTTGACTAATGTGTGGCTTTGGCCAAACAGATTATCTGGTCTCTAAGGCCCCTTTGAATTCCAAAAATTCTACAGTTTTATGAATTTACCATCTAGGTGGGGATATAAGACCAAGATACATAATAAGGTAATTATAGAACAGCTTAAAGCAGTTTGCAATCCAGGGATATAGGCTTTATGGAGGTTAGGATGGCCTTTAATTGATGGTTTCAATAGTAATTTCTAAAATGCTATTTTAGAGTCATGAGAATATCCTGACACTGTTCTAAAAGCACAGATTTCTGGGCCCCATCCCTGATAAATCACAATCTCCAGAGAATCTGTATTCTTTAAAATCTCCAATGATTCTTGAGCTGCAGCGTGTTTGGAAGGCAATGTATTAATCAATGGACTCTACCTCTAGTCACTTAGATATAATTAGGATGGTGGTTCAGCGAACAATATTTTTTAAAAGCTCTTCAGGTGGTTCTGTTGTATCCAGAGTTGAAAACCACTGGGTTAGATCACTGAATGGTTGGAAATTTTTCTTTAAAAAAAGAATCAGAGCCGGGGGCACAATGGCTCACACCCATAATCCCAGCACTTTGGGAAGAGGCCGAGGCGGGCAGATCGCTTGAGCCCAGGAGTGCAAGACCAGCCTGGGCAAGATGGCCAACCCGTTTCCATTAAAAAAAAAAAAAAAATACAAAAAATTAGCCACACGTGGTGGCGCAGGCCTGTAGTCCCAGCTACTTAGGGGGCTGAGGTGGAAGGTTAGCTTGAGCCCAGGAGACTGAGGCTGCAGTGAGCCGTGACTGCACCAGTGAACTCCAGCCTGGGTGACAGAGTGAGACTATCTCAAAAAACAAAAAGGGTCAGATATTTGTACACCCATGTTCACAGCAGAATTCACAATACTCGAAATGTGAAAGCAACCCAAGCATTCATCAATGGGTGAAAGGAAAAACGAAACGTGGTATACACAGACAAAAGAATATTATCCAGCCTTAAAAGAACAGAAATTCTGACACATGCCACAACGTGAGTGAACCTTGAAGACATTATGCTAAGTGAAATAAGCCAGTCACAAAAAGACAAATACTGTATGATTCCACTTATATGAAATACCTAGAATGGTCAATCTCAGAAACAAAGTAGAATGGTGGTTACCAGGACCTGGGGAGACAGAGACATGGCGAGGTGTTGTTGACTGGGTATGGAGTCTCAGTTCTGCAAGATGAAAAGAGTTCTGGAGACTGATTGCATAACAATGTGAATATACTTAACACTACTAAAGTGCACACATGGTTATGATGGTAGATTAATGTTCTATTTGTTTTATCATAGTTTAAGTATTTTTTTTTTAAGACAGGGATGGTAGACATCTCATAGCACACCTCACCCCCACCAAACATTGCTCATTGATAACTGCACGCTTCCACGCAGAGCGCAGATCCTCACGCTCCCTGACCCTGGAGAGAACAGTGTGAGGAAAGATGGGGAGAAAGTGAGGTAATGAAAGTTATGAGAATTTGTGTTTGGGAGAGGGCATGAGGGAGTGAGAGTAAGGAAAAATGAAGGCGATTGTCCTCCAAAGATGCTAGGGAGGAAAAAAGGCCCAACAGACAAAGTCCCCTCAAACACAGTGTGCACAATTGAGTCTTCAAAATACTCCTCAGTGAGCAGAAGGCCAGTGCTCCTATGCTGGAACCGCATTCCCCTATTGTTTACTAGGGCACCAATTGGCCACAAAGGCAGCAAGGTCTATGGGAAGGAGCTAGAGCAAATACCCAGAGACCCAAGTTCAAAACTTCTGCCTCTGTCCCTGGGCCACTTGGGCCACTGGTGCCTCCACCCCTCCATCCTCAGATCCCCCTCCAGGCTGCTGCAGGCACAATTCCAGTCACACAGAAGCTCATCAGTCCCTGCTGTGTGACAGACCAGTAGAGGCCCAGGGAGGGGGAGATGCACCACAAGGCTGAGTGCTGTCTGAGCCGTGAACCACTTCATAAAGGGCGAGGTGTCCGCCGGACACTTGGCTAAGCGAGGCTTCCACCTTCAAGGGGCTTTTTGAAAAGAAGATGAACCAACACCTTTAAATGAGTCACACCCTCTCCAGGTGTTCTCTCCCCTTCTGGCTCACAATCCCTTTTGTCTTTTAAAACCAGACAAGACAAATGCAGTATTATTCTCTTCAATAATTGGGTTCCCCTTCCCTAACTAGCAAAGCCAAAAATCTATGAGGAAGAAAGCATGTGGTTCAAATTGAGAGCGTGGGGGGAGTGTATCTGCTTAGAGGCGGTTGGGTTGCTCCCAAAATAATCATTACTACAAAGGCGAATCAGTGCTTGAAGATTTACTCCCTGCTTTTGCACTAATTAGTGTGCAAGGGGGAGCAGGGGGGGATGAGACACAAACAGCAGCCACCAGCTGCGAAGATTTGTTATGTTAATTAATAACGTGATTAGACAGGAAAACCGCAGGCAGGTCTGATCTGTCCCCGGGTGCCCAGACTGGTCCTGAAAGACCCAGGGAATGGGAGAGGAAGAGTCACTGTCTCCCCTTGGGCCGTCCTCCTGCCCCCCACACCAGGGCTCAGCACTGGAGCCCAAAGAGAGACCAGGAGCCCTCACATCTTTTCAAGTGGGCACCAAGAAGCAACACCCATTCCCAATCCCAACACCTGCTTGAGGTCCCTGGAAACAAAATTGCCTGGAGAGGATTCTCTGTCACTGCCGCAATCATTTTGCTAGCTCAAGCCACCACCAGAAAGCTTTCCCTTGGTGTCATGCTGTATTTTATGTTGCCTTTAAGTGTAGGTTTCTAAGAGAGGATAAACGGGTTTAGTGAGCACAACACCAAGGGGAAATATGGAGCAGAGATGAGAGTCAGCGATAAAGAATGACGGAGCTCTATTATTAGTGAAGTCACTCTGCTTTTAAAAGGGGCCTGCACGTCTGGGCAGCCATTAAGTGCACTCAGAAACAGCTTGATGTGCTTGCTTTAAACTTGTTCATTTTTTTCTTCAACCACAGAAGCTGTCGTGCCAATATACCCGCTTCTTGAGGTTGTGAAGGCAATTTGTCTGCTTGCTGCCTTCCCTCGTGTCTGGGGGTAGCTGCAGCAGGCTGGCAAATGCTATGACACCAAGTCCCCATGCAGTGCCGGGGGCTAGAGCCCCTATAATTGCCTCCCTTGTTCCCTGGAAACTGTCCTTTCAAATGCAGGCAGCTCCACTAGACGCTGGGGGACGCGCCATTGGAATCATGAGATTTTCTAGTGGGAAAGCAACTATGAAGCAGCAGATGATCTGGCAGACCCCCTTCAGAGGCGATGGAATGACAGACAGGAGCAGTGATGGTACAGAGGCACAGACAAACAGAAGCAGAGCCGGACAGGAGCTCAGGGCTCCCACGCCTGCCCCCGCACACTCTCTCAGCCATGTGCTGAGGGAGTCTGATTCTGCTCCCGTCCTTGTGATTTGCTTGGGAATCTCTATGTGTGCCTCTGGTTGGCTTCAGCAAACTTGGAAAGGAGGATCCAGGGCTGGAAATCATTTCTTCATTGGGTTCACATTGCTTGAGGCCCTGCCCTCCACCAGAGATGAAGCTAAGTTCTGGGGACACAGAAGAGGGAACTCGTAGTCTAGTGGGAACAGCAATCCACAAACCCAGAATCCCCCTATAATTGCCATGGCAGAAGAGGTGGACACTGGGCCCCTGGAAAGGACGCAGTAGGCTGCTTTCTGAGCTGGAAAAGGCTCTCTGGAGGAGCTGATGTTTGTGCTAAGCCACAAACCCCTTCTCTGAGCAATAACCTATTCCCTGGTCTTCCTGGGCTGAGGGCACTAACCCCTCTTGGGATTTCAGCACCTTCATACTCGCCCTTTGGCTGCTTGGGACCCAAAGCTCTGCTCTTCTGGGAAAGCCTTCTCATCCTTTCTCATCTTCTTCAAAACATGCTTCCTGTTTTATTGGAAAACATACTAAGACTAGATGGCAATGGTTGTACATCTCAATAAATGTACTCAAAATCATTGAATTGTACACTTGAGTGAACTGCACAGTGTGTAAATGATAGCTCAACAAAGCTGTTTTTAAAAACTTCCAAACATTTTTTATGTTGTGGCATACAAAAAACAATGATAGCATTGGTATCATACCCTGGGTAAGCTAAAAGAAATTTAGAGTTTAGTGAAAAAAAATCATTATTCTTTATATCATTATAAGAAAAGTAAAATATAAAAGTTTCAGACAGGTATTAAATTTTGAATTTATATAATATTTCCAAATAAAATATTTTCAAATATTGAAGTAGATAAACTTGAATTTGTGTCCATGAACATACTTTGTACAACCTCTCTGCAATGGATAAGGTGCTCATTCTCTTGGGGGACACAGGTTTGGAAGTGGTTCCACGTAATCTTTGAACAACACTTCTTCATGGCTATCCCTTTAAATTCTTGGTGGTCTCCCTTAACAAGAAACTTTACTCACACAAGGAGGTAATACAAATTTTAAAATCATTTTTATAACCTTCAAAAATCTACACTGAAATTACAACGAAATGATCCAATAACTCTTTTCTTTCATTGACAAACAAGGAATATTGACATTTTTGTGATCATGCAAATAGATTTCAAATTCAATCAAATTTTTCATGCCAAGTACTTCAACATAATAACATGTACATTTGCAAAATGTACATGAATTATTAGGATAGTCAGCCTACACAGAGCTGGCTTGGATGCCACTGAAAGGTATAGAAGCTACAAAAAATAGTTATCCAGGGTATGTGAAGACACTTGGAGTTAATGCCCACTAGGACACAGTGAGCAGCCCATGCCTTGCACAACCTACCCTGCTCTCTGGACACCTGCAACGCTGGCTCCTCCAGCCACTTTCTAGGCCCTCATCCTCAGTGGGCAGTGGTGGTCCTACAGCCGCCTTCCTATGTGGATGTCCAGGAAATACGGCAAGCGGTGGATGGGCTCTGAGCAGGACTGTGGGGCATGTCCGTGGACCCCACTCCATTCAGACACCCTGAGAGACACCTGAGACCCCATCTATCACCCCAAGGGATGAGGAGATCCTGATCTTGGGGCATAGGCTGAGCTGATGCCTGAGAACACCTCCTATGTTTGAACTCCAGAAAACCTACCAGCATTTGCTAAGTCTTCAGCCACCCTGAGACAATAGCGACTTTGAGGGCTTGCAGGGGACTCCCTGGAGAGGGAATGTGTTCCTAGTGAGAGGAACAGGGGGTTAAAAACACAAACTTGGAAAAATCTGTATTTAAGATGTGGGTGGACAAGTACCAGCTTGGGGAGAAAATAGAAGGGGAGGAAAACCAAATGCTGAGCGATCACAGAAATCAAAGGCAGGAAGCAGTTAATCGAAAGAGGAAGTAAAGTCTTAGGAGAAGGAGGAGAAGTGAGGCTGTGGGAAGTTGGTGGAGCAGCGGGCATCTCAGAAGACAGAGGCTCAGGAAAGAGGTGTAAAGTGGGGAGTTGGGGGTGCAGGCTGGTAACCTCGAAAGTCACATGGCAAATGGAAGCATGGCTTTCTCATTTATTGGCTCAAGGGAAGGAGCTTATGAAGGGCACAGCTGCTGGTGTGGGGGAAAAGGGAGACTCAAGGACCTGGGAGGCACGAGTCAGGGATCCATAAAGAAAGGTCTTCCTGGGAAGAAAAGCGTTGCTGTGCCTCTGACTTGGGAGCAAATGTTTTCCTGTTGGGATGACAAAGAGGAGACTCAAGGAGCCAACAGCCACCATCTAATCAGTTGGTGCAACAGATGGAGACAGCTGGTCCATGGCAATGTTCCTTCATTATTCATGTGCCAGCATTTTCTGGACAGCTGCTATGTGCCAGGCCCAGAGACAACTGAGACATAGGTCTTTTCCATTAGGAGATCAGAGTAAAGGGGAGGAAGCGAAGTATCAGATCATCACAGACCCAGCAGGAATGATGGGGAGATTACAGAAAGCAGCCGTAAGTCATGGAAGGAGCACCCACTTAGAGGGCTAAGGCAGGCTGCCCCAAGGAGGCAGAATCCTAGCCAAGACTTAAGGAGTTAAACAGGAGGGGAAATGTTCCAGGGAACTGCCCAGGGGCAAAATAGAGCATGGTCATTTGGGAAGTGAAATGTTCAGTTTGGATGGAGGGTGGATGGCAAAATGTAGAAAGGTGAAAGGCAGTGGCCCAAAAGATGAGGCAGGAACCCTGTCATGAAGAAGCTTGTTGCCTGAGGGGTTGTGTTCTGCCTATGGCTCTTCCCAGACTTTGTAATAAAGAGGGTAAGCTAAAGGATAAAGTATTTCTCTGTCCTCCTTGACTCTTAGGACATAGAGATCCATAATCTACAGAGAAAAATAATGAGGTATCGAGACTTTCAGATAAAAAGGTGTTTAAAACAGCTGGACAAATTGCTCCCAGAGATGAAAGCCTTTACAGATAGTGTTAATTGTATTTAGTAGTTAGTTGTCCTGGTTCTTATCTTTCTTTGGAAAGGATTATACAGAAAGCATATAAGCCGTAACTACTTTTCTTTAAACACCATTTTGGTATCTTATTTCTCAGCTCAAGAATCTTCTGTAGCTCCCCAGTGCCTTCACCATCAAGTCAGAGCTTCCCTGTTAGTTAGGATTCTCCATTTTTTTTTCCTAATGCATACCTCCCCATCAGCTATCTCAATATCAACACATGTATTAATTGCCTTAAAAGACGAAGACCCTGCACTATGAATTTACATGTTGTTGTTTGAGGGAGTTTCATAGCCTAAGAAAGCAAAAATGTTGGAAGAGTGGGACTGCCTCAGGAGTTCAGAGGGTACCATGAGGTGCCCTACACCCCGTCCATCCCCGACTCTCTGCCTTTAGACAAGGTTTGAGGACTGTGGCTGATAAAGGAAGTGACATCAATGAAATAAGGAGGAATACCTAATCATGAAAATGGAGAGTCTGTAAAGCATCATTGTAAAGAGCATGAGCCCAGGAGCCACACATCAAGTGACCTTCAGCAATTTGGGTAACCCCTGAGCCTCAGTTTCCCACCTGAAACTGATGATCATATCTACCTTGTAGGGTTATTATGGAAAGTAAGTTAAGTAAGACACTATAGGCAAAGCACTCAACACGATGCCTAGCAGATAGCTGTCAATCAACAGTAGCTATTAATGTTAATGATGTTCATAAAGACCATTGTGAAAAAGGGTAGAGGCATGGTAGTTAGATATCTGTCTTGGGGATGTACTGCCTGGGCTTATAGCCCCTGCCCTTCTACCTAGCAGCTATGTGGCCTTAAGCAAGTCGCATAAACCTCTCTGTTCCTCATTTTCTTTATCCATAAAATGGGAATCATAGTATCTACCCCATATGTCACTGTAAGAATATTAGTGTGGTACCAGCACTGGGTCTAAAAGGTGAAGGAAACTGAAATCTAGAACAAGGTGAAAGAGAGAAAAGCTGTGCACCTCTCTCTAGGCTTAAATAGCTGCTGCCCGCCCTCAGTTCTCAGTCATGTCGGCATGTAAATAGACAGACAGTGAGACAAGAGAATATAAATCCCAGAAGTAGATCCAAATACATATGGAACATTATGACATCCTCTCAAATCAGCAGAGAAAAATGGACTGTTCAACAAATGAGGTTGGGACCATCAGGTGGCCATCTGGAAGAGCTGGCTCTGCCTTCATCTTCTGCAATGGGAAGGAGCGAACCTAGCAGAGAGGAACAGGAATGCACCAGAGACGTTTGCTCTCCATGCTTTGTCATCTTTGAAGTAGCACCTATTCAAAAGTATTACCCACTCTAAAAAGTCAAAGAAAAAAAGATAGATAAATAAATAGTTCTCCAGAAGTGATGAAAGATGGATTGTCTGGGAGAAGGGCCAGTAATCTTAGGAGGTTGGCTTCTCTAGCAAGTACATGCACCCTTCTTCCAAGAGGCTACAAAACACATGCACAGCCAGGGACAACATTGCAGAAGCTGGAAAAGGGCTCTAGGGGACTGTGCAGTCCCTCTTGCCTATCACTGTACTTTGGGCAAAAACTTCAATGCAAATTCAAGCATTATTTGGGAAGGGAATACAGTGTATGTGCCTACTTTTCTAGATCGGCAGAGATGGGAGCTACTGAAAGAGAAGGACCCTGGTCATGGAGGTTTGAGGAGGTACAGGACACAGGATCTGGGGATGCCACTAAAGCTGTCAGATCCATATGAAGCCAGAACAGTGGCAGGGCAGAGGGAGCTGATGGGATCTCAAAAAGAAGCCCTAAGCATTCCTTGAGAGAGGGCAGGGAAAGGAGATGTGTTTCCCCAAGTTCATTCTTTTGCTAGGACTCGTATTTGAGGAGCCTAGTCTTCCAAAGATGCTGGAGGCTGCATGTCATGGCCTCAGAAAAAGCTCTCAGCTCCCTTGTCCTCAGCAGTGATTTAAGTTAAATTGTACAACTGGCAACAGTTGACAACACTCTCCAGATCTGAAAGACAAGCCTGGTCCTTCACTCCCACTGAGTCTACCCAGGGGAATTATCCATCCTAAGGCCCCCTTCCTAAGTGTGCTTCTGACAAGCCTTCTCCCAATTGTCCCAGCCTTTGATTTGTATTTGTACCTCCCACTCACACATCCTAAGAAGATTCAACTCAAGTGTAACCCTGAATGGGTTACAGGTTACAAGCAAAAAAAAAAAAAAAAAAAAAAAAAAAAAAAGTGCAAAATCAATGCAGCCCATAAACTCTCATTCCCTTGCCTCTTCGCACAGCTCTGGAGATAAGAGTCTAACTCAATTGTTGCAGGATTCACAGCTGAGGAATTTTTTTTATTAACTTTTCTCCTGATTATAAAAGGAGAACTCTATTTCTTGCCCTTCTGGGTCTTACCCTGTAGATTAGACACAATGACAGCATCCTCACAGAAAAACCAGGAAATACAGAATAAAATATACGAAAAAGAATTCAGACACCAATTATCCTACCACCCAAGATAACAATATTATTGTATTAGTGTGAATTTCTAGTCCTTTCAATAAAGCATGGTTGATACAATTTAAATGATATTATATATTGAGCATACTGTTAATATGATAATATCAATATCAAATTATATTTTGTATCATTTGCCAATAGACTTAAATTCTTTATAATTTTTGGTGGTTACATATTATTCCATCCCAAGGATATGCTGATATGTTGAAATTTATTTGGCCAATCCTATAATAGATACTTTTCAAGGTCAATTTTTTTTTAATATAAATAATGGTATAATAATAACATTTTGCCTGAATCCTGACTCACCTATCAGATCACTACCCTAGGATTAATTCCCAAAATTTAAGAATGCAAGGCCAAAGAGTAGGAGCATTTTTAAGGCAATGTGTAATACCACACTGACTTCAAGAAAAGTTTTACCCGTTAAACTCCCCCAACCAACTATAGAACTTTTGCTCTCTATATCAAACTTTGAACCACTTCCCAGATGAGCCGTAGCATTCAAGGCTGGAAGAAAGGTGGTATCCTATGAGAGTGTCCCCACAAGATTAATCCATTTGTCTGGAGAAGCAAATCTGAAATCCAGCCAGGGCCAAGGAATATTGTAGGCATGTGCTTTTTGACCAACACTTCCATTAACCCTGTTTCTGGTACCACCTGTCTAGGAATACACTTTAGGGGCTTCCCCCACCCGCCCCGGACACTAAATACTTGGTATATTTTCCAACATCAATTCTCTGTTTCTCTGACACCAACTGGGTATCCAACGATCCAATTCAATTATAACACTATTGGAATTAGCATAGACCCCACAGGTTAAGGGCTCAGTCCCACAAGACTGCCCCACTTCAAATGTCACTCACAAGTCCAAGGTTGCCAGTTGCACTTCTGATGGAACAACTATAAACTTAGGAGATGCCACAACATCCACCTTGGGTTCAATAATTCACTAGGACAACTCCCAGAACTCAGGAAATCTCCTTACTATTACTCATTTATTACATAACTCAGGATTCACAGGGAGGGTATGGAGAGTAGGGGCACAGAGCTTCCCTACCCTCTCTGGGTGCACCACCCTACCAGCACTTCAGTGCATTCGCCAACCCCACAGCTCCTTAAACCCCTGTCATTTATGGGTTTTTATGAAGGTTTCATTACGCAGGATGATTAACGAAATCACTGACCATTGGTGATTGAGCTCAATCTCCAGCCCTCCTCTGGAGGTCAGGGCGGGGCTGAAAGTTCCACCCCGTAATCATGGTTTTGTCCCTCTAGTGATCAACCGCTGTCCTGAAGTTATCTAGAATAGGGATTGATCACTGGACGTTGACTCAGCCACCAGTCATTCATAAGCATACAAAAGAACCAATTCTGGCTGGGCACGGTGGCTCATGCCTGTAATCCCAGCACTTTGGGAGGCCAAGGTGGGCAGATCACTTGAGGTCAGGAGTTCAAGACCAGCCTGGCCAATAGACCAAAAAGGTAGCTAGGCACGGTGGCAAGCGGCTGTAATCTCAGCTACTAGGGAGGCTGAGGCCGGTGGCACGACTGCACTCCAACCTGGATGACAGAGAGAGACCCTGTTGCAAAAAATGGAAAAAAGTCAATTCCAAGAGTCGTGGGAGCTCTGTGCCAGAAACTAGAGAAAAGATCAAATGTTTATGTTTTATACCATGTTGCCCCTTCCCCATTTTCTGTTTTGTGGCGGATATGGAGCACTATCCACTCCCAACTCCAAGGGTCGAGCTTAAGAGTGAAATCCAGGCCTGGCACAGTGGGGGGGCTCACGCCTATAATCCCAGCACTTTGGGAGGCCAAGGCAGGCAGATCACTGGAGGTCAGGAGTCTAAGACCAGCCTGGGCAACATGGCAAAACCCCGTCTCTACTAAAAATATAAAAGCCAGGTATGGTGATGCCCACCTGTAATCCCAGCTACTTGGGAGGCTGAGGCAGGAGAATTGCTTGAACCCAGGAGGCGCAGGTTGCGGTGACCCGAGATTGCGCCACTGCACTCCAGCCTGGGCGACAGAGCAAGATTCCGTCTCAAAAAAAAACAAAAAGAAAACAAACAAACAAAAAACAGATCCAGGCCAATCAGTGCATCAAATCTCCAGTCTAGGAGATTTGGCTACAGAGATTGGTCCAGGGTTGATATGATTGGATATGACATGATCAGACCCAACGAGTCACAACGAGACTTTAGAATAAGGAACTTTCATGCTTTCCCATGAGAGATGAAGCTGAAAAAATGCAAGATCTACACCTGCTATAGGCATCTCTTACTACCACAGGGAACAGCCTAAGAATGAATCAGATGAAAGAGAAGAACCTAGTAATGGTGAATCAAAAAGCACACATAAATCTCTGATCAAGCATCTAAATCAAACCTTCCTATGCTTTTCAGTCACATGAGAACCCCCACATTGAATTGGCCAGTTTTGGTAACATTTTCGGTTGTGGAAATCTAAAGAGCTTTAACAGCAGAACATATCTGTAAATGCTGATAATCTTGGAAGGAAGGGGATCTGGTTCAGAAGCAGGATACATGAGTAAGGTCAGAGCCAGGGCTCACACCAGAGGTGGGGCCAATGGGATGGGAGCCAGGCAAGCACACCTGGGGGCACCTGACATGCTAGAGGTGTGCCAGGCCCTTCTCATCACAGACACCAGGGGCAGGCTGAGCAAAGGCAGGGAGATCTGTCGGCATGTTTGCAAGCCCTTGAAACCACTGGGTCTGGGCTTCAAGACAATTAGGGAATCTGGGCAGAAAGGCAGGAGTAAGGTTCCAAGCAAGAGTATGGACAGGTGCTAAATGTGTGGCACAAGTTTAGGATTTGGGCAAGGAGAATCCAACAGGAACCCAAATCAGTGTGGCGCTGACAGTAATTTCTGTTTTCCTTACCTTCATCGTCTCTGAAATCCCAGAGTCTACGGGAAGACTGAACCTCCTATGGTATGAATTAAATACGTTCATCCATGATGAGTGGGGCAAGTTGGGTGGGTGAGAGGATCAACAAACACTAGTTACAGGAGTCCCCTAAGGCTAGGCTGAGAGCTCCTTGAGGACAAAAGCCACCTTTTGTTCAGGGCAGTCACTAGCCCCACAAGGAAAGGCAGGAGTAGCAGGATATGTGCCCATTCTGCAGACAGGGCTTTCAGCCTAGGAAGAGAAAGGATCACAAGCACAGCATGGGTAGCAGGAGACACTGGACCTCAAAGGACCCAAGACAGGGGCCGTTGGTTCTTCTGCACTCTGGGCCATCCATAAGTACAGGAGCATAAAGCTCACAGGTGAGTCTGATGCCAGAGAGCATCTTGTTATCACTTAAAGCAAAACACCGGTCAGGGCCAATGGTTCTCAAACTTTAGTGTAAACCAGAATCACCTGAAGGACTTACTAAAACAGAGATTGCTCAGCACTACCCCCTAGCATTTCTGATTCCAGCAAGCATGAGGAGGGTCCTAAGAACCTGCATTTCTAACAAGTTCCCAGGTGTAGCCAACGCTGCTAATCTGGAAACCACATTTGAGAGCCATACCCTAGGCACGTGTTTCTCAACCCTGACTGTACGTTAGAGTCACTGGGGATTCTGATTTAATTAACTGAGGAGGGGCCCAGGCATGGATATAGTTTTAACATCCCCCAGGTGAGTCTAATATAGAGCTAGGCTTTTAAAAATAACTTGTTTAGGGCCAGGTGTGGCAGCTCATGCCTGTAATCTCAGCACTTTGAGAGGCTGAGGCAGGTGAATCATTTGAGATCAGAAGTTTGAGACCAGCCTGGCCAACATGGCAAAACCCCATCTCTACTAAAAATACAAAAATTAGCCAGGCATGGTGGCATGTGCCTGTAATCCCAGCTATTTGGGATGCTGAGGCAGGAGAATTGCTTGAAACCAGGAGGCAGATGTTCCAGTGAGCCAAGATCATGCCACTACACTCTAACCTGGGCAACAAGAATGAGACACTGTCTCAACAAAATAAATCAAAAATAACTTGTCGAGGTGCCAAACCAATTATATGGGTAAAGAATCGCCTTCAACAAGTATTGCTGGGACAACTGGATATCCACATGTGAAAGAATGAATTTAGACCCCTTCCCTCACATCATATACAAAATCAGCTCAAAATGGATCATAGACCTAAATGTAAAAACTACACATATAAGCTACACCAAATGTAAAAACTATACCATATAGCTATCATTTAAAAAATGAAATACTGATACATGCTACAACATGAATGAACTTTGAAAATAGTATGTTAACTGAAAGAAGTCAGTCACAAAAGCCCACATTGTATGATTCCATTTATATGAAATATCCAGAAGAAGCAAATCTATGAAGACAGAAAGTAGACCAGTGACTGCCCAGGGCTGGTTGGAGGAGAGCGACGGGGAGTGATTGCTGGTGGGTAGGAGTTTTTTGGCGGCGAGGAGTAGGGGGGTGATAAAAATGTTCCAAGCTTAGAGTGTGGTGATGGTTGCACAACTCTGTGAAGATACTAAATACAATTGAACTCTACACTTTGAACAGGTGAATTGTGTGGTATTTGAATTTATCTCAATAAAACCATTTTTAAATATTCTAGGTCTTTTGGAAAAATACTATTAGTGATGTTTTATAGGACAAAGACCCTGCCATATTTTTTTATTTCATTCACCCCCAATACCCTGAGAAATATGAGACAGGGAATTCTGATTAGGCTGTACATAATGGAGGAATACGGTCATTATTCATATGGACTAGCTGCCTGCAGACTGACCCAGAATTACAGAGCCATTTGACTGACAAGGAAACTGAAACATGGAAAAATTGAGACTTCCCCTATCACAGGACCAACCAATGGCAGAAGCAGCCTGGAATGGAATGCTTCCTCCTCTTCCTGTTCCTCCACTTTAGCCATGATCTCTTATTCCCAGAAATGACAAGGTTTATCTGCCACATAGAAGCTAAGAACAATTGCATATTGATCTTCAAAAATACACTGTCAAAATAGACAGATGTCATACACATTGAAACACCCTACCTTCCTGTGTGCTTTGTTTCCAGGAATGGATGCTCTATGAAGGCTTGAGCCATTGCCCACCCAGGGTCACACCCAGGCTAACATCTAGGCTGAGCTAGTGTGCAATGATTCTGGATTATAATAATCATATATTTCACCTCCCCAACCCAAACCCAAAAGACACCCACTCTAGAAACACATCTGAGAAACCCCTGGAGCAATGCTTCTCAACCTGTCACAGAAATCTTGTTAAAATCAATGTTCTGGTACAGTAGGTGTGGAGTGGGGCCTGAGATTCTGCATTTCTAACACATGCAGGTGACGTCCATGCTGCTGGTCTGGGAACATTTTGAGTAGCAAGGCCCTGTGACTGATGAAGGCAGTTTGCAAATCACACTTGAGAAACACCATTCTAAAGTCTCACTGGCATAGAATTTTCTATTGTAGTCAATCCATACCCAGGGTTTTTGTCATGGCTTATTAATATTCCATGGAAAATGTTAGTTGATACAATATTTCACTCATTAAGATCGTACTCCCTTCAAGCCGCTCCCTTTAGCACAGCTATTCACAAAGCAGAATCAGCATCAGCTGGGAGCTTGCTGGAAAGGCACATTCTCAGGCTATGCCCAGACCTATTGCATCAGAAACAATTAGTTCATGTTTGAGCAAGCCCTGCAGGTGATTCTGGTGCTGAATAACATTTGAAAACCACTATCTTAGGGTCACAGATGGTGTCTGAATGTGGCCTCCCAGCCTCTCCACCCTCAACCCCCCTGTACTTTCTGTTCCTCCAGTGTGCTTTGAAGACTCCTAACTGCTGTTCTTTTTACCTGGTAAGGCAAAGCAGAATTTTTTTCTTTTTCAGTAAGAAAAGCTGCTTTTCTGAGCAGGCACAGCACATTATTTTAGTTCCATAACTTGAGGAGGCCCACATTGCCTGGACCCTTTGAGGCACTGGCTTCCACTTCCTCCCCATGTGAACCCTGGGGACCCAACACTGTCCCAGGCAGAAGAGGAGTGTCAAGGCCTCTCAGGGAGGATGGAGAGCTAAGCTCTGCTTGCTTCCTCATCTTCAAGAGCCAATGCTTTTAGAAGTTCTCCTACAATCTGCATTGGGGTAAAGTCAGTTAGTGGGAGAGAGAGCCCAGGCAAAGCGAAACTCATGCAGTGTGGAGGTGAAGGTTGACCTGGTGACCTAGACCCCAAGCCCATCACCATGGCACACCGTTCTTGGGGACTGAGGGCCGAGCACACATGAGTTTTGCATTGGTAGCTTGGGGCAGCGATTCTCCTTCATTATTATGTCATTTGCACCCAGCACAGTGCTGGTACAAAGAAAAATACAGTCATTATCCTTGTGGACAAGCTGCCTGCAGACTGACCCAGAATTACAGAGCTGGCATCTTCATTTGACTGACAAGGGAACTGAAACACGGAAAAATTGAGTGACTTCCCCTGTCACAGGGCCAACCAATAACAGAAGCAGCCTACAACCTGGACCTTCACATTCCAGGGCCTTCATCCCCTCACTCCACACCCAGACAAACTCCTCAAGGCTAGCCTTCAGTGCTTTTCTGTCAGAGTCAAGATACACCTGGGATAATGGTGCAGGGTCTGAACTTTTTTAAATTAATATTAAATTTTGGTGTGGAGAAAGAGGGTCACTGAAACAAGTTAGTTATTTCAACCCAAACTTATTTTTAATCACCCTGGGTCTTTATAAACTCCCACTCCCAGTACTGAAAATGTTGCTAATAGAATTGCACTGGCATTGGACTAGAGATGGCAGACTCGTCCATAGTCCAATTTCCTGAACTAGAGTCAAGTGTGCAGAGCTAGTCAAAATGAAACATGGGATCAGGGCTTATTTCCCTCAGCAGTTCCTCATTAGTAAGAAGGGCTGTGGCTGACAATCTTCACGGCTGGGCATTGTTTTGGAGGTTTTACACTGGAGAAAAGATGTTATTTGACACAAGGTCAAACATGCATAAGAAGAAAAAAAAAAACCTTTCTTAATAATAAAAAAAAACCTCGAATAAGTATAAATATTGATTGACTCCAAACAAGTGCCTGGAAATAAAATGATTTTCTAAAATTACCAGAATGCATTATTTATTGCACATGTCACTGAGGTAGGAGAATAGTATATTAGGAAATCCAGAGAGTTATCGAATTTTTAAAAAGGGACAGGTTGAGACTCAGTTGCAGTATTGCTGACGAAGCCTTCCGAATTCCTCTCTGAAGGTTATGAGGGCAGCCTCTCTATGGAGAGACACCACACCCAGTTGTAATGACAACATGCAGAAGGACTCAGAGGTCACTGACACTCAGGAAATCTACTCCAAAGCAGAAAGAGCATGCCTTCCAAAAAAAAAAAAAAAAAAAAAAAAAAAAGCATGATAATGTCATTAGCAATTATTGTAAACCAAAAATAAAATTCTAAGCAACTCCCCGCTGCCCCACTGCCTCAACCCCACAGTCATCTGAATAGACTCCTTCCTCTTGGCCTGGGCACTCAAGATAACCTGAAAGACTGGTTCACTGGTTCAGGCCATGACGGGAAGGGAGAGTCAGACATGCCTAATTATGCCCTCCTCCCTTTTGGAATTCAGGAAAAGCTGACCAACATTAAACATCAACACAGACCTTAAGTCTTATAAGAAACATTTATAATCTTTTCTCTCTGAAGCCTGCTACCTGGAGGCTTCATTTGCATGATACAACTTTGGTCTCCACAATCCCTTATAATCCAGACATTCCTTTCTACTGATAAGAACTTTTTCAACTAATTGCCAAAAGCAAATTTTTAAATCTACCTATAACCTGGAAGCATCCCCCCCGACCTTGTCCTGCCTTTCTGGACTGAACCAATGCATATCTTAAATGTACTTGATTGATGTATCATGTCTCCCTAAAATGTATAAAAAACCAAGCTGCCCCCGACCACCTTGGGCACACGTTCTTGGAGTCCCCTGAGGGCTGGGTCACGGGCCGTGGTAACTCACATTTGGCTCAGAATAAATATCTTCAAATATTTTACAGGGTTTGACTCTTTTTGTCGACATTATTGTTCTATTAAACAATCTTACAGTATTTTTCCAACCTTTTTAAACTTTAAAACTTTTATATTCATTATCAATTTGCCCTCACAACAAACCAATAAAGCATACAGACCACATATGTGCCAGTTTTCTTCATGGAGTACCTACCATGTGCTGGGCAAACAGGGACATGACAATATAGAACAAGACACACGTGTTCCCTGCCTGTATGGAGCCAAAAGTCTTGTAGGAAGTCAGATATTTAATGGGAGTTCCATATGAAGACAACTTTTGTTCTTTGTATCCATCATTCAACAATCACTTATTAAAAGCCTGCTTCATCCCATATGCTTGCCAGGCACTGACACCCAAAGATAACACAGACACAGCCCTACCTATAGAAACTTCCTGTCCCTGCCTGTAGGAACTTCCTGTCTAGTCAGGAAGAGACTCCAAACAAGAAAACAGTGCTGGGGCTGGGGAAGCAGGGAGGAGGGGATAGGGCAGGAGCACAGATAATTTCATTGAAAAGGAGATATTTGAGCTGAATATGAAAATAATTTGTGGGACTTTTGCTTTTAGGAGAAAAAATGTCTTCTGGGCAGAAGAGAGAAATGCATGTCATGCTCGGGTGTGAGGGAGATTTGGGGGTTTAGGCAGCCCTGGGAAGGCTGTGAAAAGAAGGGGTGCTGGAGGTGTGGCCACAGGGGCCAGCTGGTGCAAGAGTAGAATTCCCGTGCTACAGAGGTGAAACATCATCTGGGCAGGTATCTCATCAAGGCATTCATATAATCAACTTTCATTTTAGAAAAAAGAATCCTATTTCCAAAGTGGAGTATGGATTTAAGAGGGTGGTCACAGAAGTGAGGCCAGTTAGGAGTTACAATCTACAATAGGATGATTCAACTAAGTCTTTTTTTAAAAATAACTACACAGGGAAATGAAAGGATTGTTTAATAAATCCAGGGTGATAAAACTGTACACTAAGCATACTATTTGTTATTTCATGTAATTTGCCCAGCATCTTTACTAGGAAGGTCTTAGTATTCCTATGTTATTAATTAGAAGACTGGGGCACAAAGAACTCAGGAAAATTTCCCAAAGCCGCATGTCTAGTAAGGAACAGCAATCCGAACTCAAAGTCACCCCGCCCATCACCATACATTGCACGGAGTAGACACTCAGTAAGGGTCTGTCGTGGCTAGGTGGGCAAGTGTTGGTTGCCAAGTGAGGAGTGAATATTGGGGGTTCTAAGAAGAAAGCTGTTGGAGTGGTTCTCAACCAGTGGGCATTTCACCTTTCAATCCCTGGAAGTGTCATCCAGTCTCCCTGTCTCCTGATGGAGAAACCTGAGAAACAAACAAACAGCAGTCTCTGGGAAGATGCACCAAAACCTCGTTTACTGAACAAAGGGTGATGGAAATGGTTGAGAATCAGGCCACAGGGACAGAGCCTCTGGATTCTGGCTGGGTCTTCTCTTTCCACCCACTCTGTCTGCTCAGCAGGATCATACATCACTTTTCCCTCAGACTGTTAATTAGAGAGACACCCGCCACCCCGACACAACACGGTAATTATGAAAACAGAGTGCTGTGCACAACATAACACGGAAATGAAGTGACATGCATCCAATTAATTAAACTTTCACAGCTCCAATCAGTTTTAATTAGAGAAGCTATCCTTTTCACTCTTCTCTTGATCAATACATGAGCTTTGCAATACATACATATTTTTTAATCAATTAGCAAACAAAAAAAGAATGAGAGTCTATTGCTGAGGGTTCCATTAACTCTTCCACAAGCCATACCTGTGTGCACCGTCCATTTTTATTTTCAGAATTTACGAGGAACGCTGGATTTGAGACCCTGCGGCTTGTTTCCAAGTTTAAAAGAAAAAAAAGATGAGAGAGCTGGGAAATGGCAGCCCCATTGTTTCCTTTTATTATTCTTGTTTATAGACCTATATAATGCATTGCGCGCTCCAGAAATTAAGAAAAGCTCATAGAGCAACATCAGCCTAAAAGCCCAAAAGCTGTGTTTCTTCACATCATCAGTATAGCACCTGTATAACTTTGACCAAAGAACAGCTCTTCCTGTCTGGGAAGGGCATCCTTCTTGACAGAGCATTCAGCTTTTGGAGGGCAGTCCACAGCTCAATGAAGACCAGATGAAGGACATGCTAACCCTTTGGATCGGCCAGCTCAGCCCTAGCAATTGATGGGGTCACACATACAGCAGGCCAGATCAGCCTCATATAAGATATCGTCAGCACCACCCATCTGATGCTTCGAATAGGCTGCAGAGTGCTGTGTTCTTGGTCTATCTCCAGGTGAATTTTTAAATCTTAGCATCAGGCAAGTGAGAAAGTCATAAGAATGGAATAAAAAACACTTTAGTAACCAGGGGAGTCAAAAAGAACAGGAGAAATGAGGTGCAGAATGGGTAGGGCAGCTCAGGAAGCTGAAGCGCAGACTAAGACATACAAATAAGGGTATTTTATAACCACTGTCTTCACATTAAAAGTACTAATCTGGGTAGTAATGAAAGCAGAACAAACCCCGTAGAGAACCCCTGCACGAGATGCAAATAAGAGCAAAAGAGCACAGACTGGCAAAGGTTGAAACCCCCGCCCACCTTTGACAGACATGGCTAATGGATCACAGCACCCTTTCACACCAATTCCAGACATGACTTGGGACATTATATCAGTTAGTTTGACTTCAGCTGCACACAACAGAAACCTCGACTCAAATTGGGTTAAACAATATGGAAATGCATTGTCTCATGTAACAGGAATTTAGGAAGGTCAGAAGAAGAGCGAACTTTAGGGTTGGTTGATTTGGGGGCTAAATTCATTCATCAAGGACCTGGTTTCTCTCCGTCTGTCTCTTGTTTCATCCTCAAAATTGGCTTCATCTTTAACCTGATTGAAAGATGGCTACAGCAGAAATCATATCCAGGATGACAAGGTCCAGAGAGATCATCTTTCCCTACCTAAAGGAGAAAACTGACCTTTCCCAGAAACCACCAGCAGGCTTCTCCTCACATCTCAGTGTTCAGAGTCAGGTTGGTTGCCCTTTCCTCAGTTAGTCACTGGCCCAGGGAAGGAGATGATAGACTCATCCATCTGGGCTGGAATGGATGTGGGGAATAACCATAGTGTGTCCCCTATAAAAACCTAATTCTTTATAACATTATGGCACCCACTACCAACTACTGATCAAATTGGAACCAGAGAGAAAATGTTCTGGGCCTTCCTTGGACTGGAGAAAGAATCAACAGTGGGGACACTAGTAAGCATGGCTTAGGGTGAGGGAGTGACAGAGGAAAAGGGGATATCATTTTGATTGGAGAAGAATTTGAGAATGAGTTATTGGGGTTGAGGAAAAGCCTGGTGCCCCTCATCCCCAGAGATCTGGCATAGCCTACCTAAACTTATAAAGCAAAAGTCTTCAGTGGATGTGATACACGTATAGGAAGCTATGGTTCCATATCATGGAAGAGAAATTAGGTTACTGTGTACACTTCAGGCAAGGAGTCCAAATCAGTTGTCATCTTACAAAAGAAAAGTGAAATAAGAATCATAGATTCAGAATCCAAGACCTCTGAGAAAACCACAAGCATCATTCATGAAAAAGACATCCCAGGGTTGTGGTACCTAAAGGAGAAACATGTGCCAATCTCTTTCTGGCAAAGACCATTGTTTTTCTGAGAGGCAATCTTAAAGACCCTTCTCTCTTGGTTTAAGGTACAAAGGAAGAACCCAATAACCCCCACTCCAAAAGAAATTCTTACTGTCCCATCTCTCTCCGACTCTTCCCTTCTCTCACCTATCACCTGGAGGTGGTGATGGGCTAGATTCCATGGGGACGTTCTTTTAGTAGGTCCCGCATGTAGAGAGTCTGGTGCCTCTGTTTAGAATGTGGGGATATCTGTCACTGCCACCTATTGTTTTCAACTTTGCAGCTTCCAGTGATGGCAGTGGGGGGGTGGGGGCGGCATATTCAACATTCTAATTCAATCATCATCATCAAAGACTGAAGGAAAGGAGAGAGAACAGAGGTGAGGTTAGGTGAACACAGTATAAATGAGTTAAATCCTCATTTTTCATAGTGAGAGTTAAAAACATTATCTAACCTTCATAAACCAAGAAATAGAACAGAACATATTATAAAGAGATAACCACCAGAAGAATTAAATCATAAACAGATTGAAGCAGGGGCTAGGGAGGAGTACTGATAAGGCAAGAGACTGCAGCTTCCCATCACAAGTTCTTCTGGACTACCTCCATTACTTTAATAAACACTTAAAACATGAGAAGATAAATATCTGTTCACTCTTGTATTCCCACTGTCTGACATGTAGTAGGTGCTAAATATTTATTTATTTATTCATTCATTCTGAGAATGAGTCTCGCTCTATCACCAGGCTAGACTGAAGTGGCGAAATCTCAGCTCACTGCAACCTCCGCCTCCCAGGTTTAAGCGATTCTCCTGCCTCAGCCTCCCAAGAAGCTGGGATTACAGGCGCCCGCCACCATCAATACTTATTTTTGTTTTTGTTTTTGTTTTGTTTTGAGACAGAGTTTTGCTCTTGTTGCCCAGGCTGGAGTGCAATGGCGTGATCTCGGCTCACCAAAACCTCCACCTACCGGGTTCAAGCGATTCTCCTGCCTCAGCCTTCCCAAGTAGCTGGGATTATAGGCATGTGCCACCAAGCGGGGCTAATTTTGTATTTTTAGTAGAGATGGGGTTTCTCCATGTGGGTCAGGCTGGTCTCGAACTCCCAGCCTCAGGTCATCTGCCCACCTCGGCCTCCCAAAGTGCTGGGATTATAGGCATGAGCCACCACGCCCGGCATCAATACTTATTTGTTAAATGAACCAATGATATGTTCCAAATAAGAGCAATGGTTTGGCGAGTGCCCAGCTATGTAGGTGACAAATCTGTTCTTCACCCCCTCAGAGCTGAAACCCTGGGCTTTCTTAGATGAGTTGGTGTCAGATCACCTGTACATTCAGCCCTGGACTCTCATTCTGGACCTAGTCTCTTACAAACCTAGAGGAGCAATTTTGAATGCTCTGTCGACTTGAAATTTTGATATCAGAAAAACAACTTTGCTTGCTGATCAAGTCACACAATTTTACAGTTCTCCATCAGATAAGTCCCATGACTTACTCTGGGTGTAGACCAGGTACCCAGCTGAATGGCAGCATTCAGAACTCTCAACATGAGTAATCTACACATGGGGAGATCTTTATGGGAGAGTCAAAGGTAGCTGTGTCATTTGGAGCAGTCTAGCAACTTTACCTAGTGGCCTAATGCCTAGACATAATCAAGTATCTAGGACAGGTTGTGCATATGCCAACTTGGTCAATGTAACCTGCCCAAGTCCCCCACCCATTCACGGACATTGACCAAGAAATGGGCATTGACCAAGGAACGTTTTCAATAAGTGATTTTCCTGAGGATTTATGGGGAAAATTCTCGATGGTGATAGAATGTTCCTCAAAAGAGCAACTGAGGCCGGGTGTAGTGGCTCACACCTGTAATCCCAGCACTTTGGGAGGCCAAGGCAGGAGAATCACTTGAGCAATGGGAAAATTCCCTTGAGGATCAATATGCTCCTGACAGGTCACGTTCTTAAGTTTGCCGTTGATGGTTTCAGGAGATCTTTAAGTTATAAACAAGTATGCTAACATGTTGATTTGCAGTATCTATTGGGCAGGAGCTATCTGAGCATTAAAATATAAAAAATCAGGCTGGGCCGGATGCAGTAGCTCACACCTGTAATCCCAGCACTTTGGGAGGCCAAGGAGGTCAGATCACTTGAGGCCAGGAGTTCCAGACCAGCTTGGCCAACATGGCAAAACCCCATCTCTACCAAAAATACAAAAATTAGCCAGATGTAGTGCCACACGCCTGTAGTCACAGCTACTCGGGAGGCTGAGGCATGAGAATGGCTTGAACCCGGGAGGTGGAGGTTGCAGTGAGCCAAGATTGGGCCACTGCACTCTAGCCTGGACAACATAGTGAGACTCTGTCAGAAAGAAAGAAAGAGAGAAAGATTGAATTGGTTACAAAAATTGTTTGCGATGATGTGATAACTACTGACATTGGGTTTGCATGTTTTAGTTAAAAGTGTGTACTATGCAATTTACTTAAATGTTCAAACTACGTGGATTCGATTAGTTGCAAAAAAAAAAAGTGAAAAATGCTGGTCTGATTGATTCCCTCTAGGGTGTCCTCCAAACACGAGGTCACCATCTGTCCATGAGATTCACTCCTGCTTCACTGCCCCAAATGAGTCACTAGCCCTGAGTAAAATAGGGCTAGTGGCAGAGCTTTACAGGCTATCTGTGAAGAAAAATACACTGTACGCTCTGCTTCAGGTAAGGTGGTGCCAGATTCTGCATCCTCTGGGGCCCAGGAACTGCCTGACCATGTTTTTGCTGCAGAGAGACTCCACCATCAGAAATAGTTCTATTCCTTCTTCCCTGTCCTTCTCCCCAGCTCACCCAAAGTTGCACAAAGGATATAGGGGTGGTGGTAGCAGACCTTATGTGAGGCTATTGCACTATTGGCCACTATACATTCTTTGCCATAACCAAAGAATGATTTTGAGGGAATCACTAGGTGAAAAAGAATCTAGTAGCTAAAGCACATGCATGCAAAACCCTCCCACCACAAGCTCAACCTATGATCCATCTAGTACTCATTGCTTTAAACTTCTGCTGCAGTAATCACAGGCCTGCTCCTGTTATTTGCAAAATGGGGGGTGCCAGAGACTCCATTTTCTAACCTGGTATTTTGCATCGTGGCATAGACAAATGATCAGCCCAAAAGGATCCTATAGGTAAGCAAGGATGTCCAGGCAAAGGCTAGGAAAGTCCATCCTGCTGAATTTCCAATGGAGCCATCTCCAGCTGGCTTTGAGTATCTCAAATCAGCTTTAGTCAAAGATAAATAAATCTAGACAGCACTGAGGTGTTGTTCTTTGTATGGACCTCCCTTCATTTTTACTATGGTTAAGGTATCATGCAGTACTGCCATAAAATTGAGCAGAGGGCAGCTCCAGTCATGGCCTCAGAGATCACAACCCTTTGTCACACAGAGACTTATGCTAACAGCCACTGCAACATCTGTGTACTGGTCAGTAGCAAAGGCATCCCTCCTGGGGTGAGAAGACAACAGGTTATTTGAGTTATTTCCTTTCTAGCCTTCCTCTTTCCATCTATACTTCCTGAAGGCTCACAGAACCACAAAAAGGAGACCCCACTAATGGTTTGGGGGTACCACAATTACTGCTGTTTCCACAGTATAACACAGAATCAACTTCAGAGAAAGAATACCCCTTGCTGGTTAATGTTAGCTAAGCGGAGGAAACAAACAAAGAGAGACAGTTGTATAAGACAGAGAGCCCTCGTGCTGGTTTAGTTACTCATTTGTCATAGTGATTTACACTGGGGCTGTTCTTGCTTCATTTTCACTCCAATAATGGGCCATTTATGGAAGACTACACAGTACTTGCCTGTTTTATTGCCACAGAGCCCAGCAAGATCCTCAGAATGTTTTGTCAACAAGCAGAAGATGTCCCTCCACATCTTGGGACATGAAAAACAGTTCTTGTAGATGTTCCTGAGATTTACAGGTTTCGCTCAGAGGCAGACTCCGGCAATGAGCTGTAGTGGGTCGGCCTCACCAGCAGAGAGTGCCCTGTTGTCACTTTTCTCTCCTACTCTCAGGGCTAGGTTGGATGTCGGTCTGGAGCTTGGGCAGAACCAAGAGTCAAGGACAGTACACAAATGGGTTTTTTGTTTTTGGTTTTTGAAGAATGCCTCCTCAGATGATGTCAGACTTGCACCATACATAATTATTTTGCTTTGGGCAATGTCCTTTGACCCAAACTATTGTCAATCCTAACCGAAGAGTAATTTTCTGAGCGTTGTGCTTTCATTATTATGACAGCTGCTCATGTTTGCAAACCACTTATTTCAAAACAACACACCATTCAGATCTGCATGATTACAGACGCAGGGGACAAGGAGAGAGAAGTGACTCTCTCACCAGCCCATCAGGGCTCCTAGTTCTGACAAGATGGTCATAGCTATGGGCTTCCCATTCCAAAGGCCCACTCCCACCAGCATTCCATCTGCTCATCTGACTCCAGTCTTCCCAGTCATCTTCTTCCAATGGGAGGATAATGGTGACAAATACTCCAGGTCACAGAGCTTTCACCTATGTTAATGGAATGAAGAGGTTGGGTCATTCCTGTGGCCAAAATCTTAATTTAAAGCTGGGGTGGCTGTAGCTCAGAAGGTCTATAGCCATGCATCTGAATTTTATCTGTGTGTAAAACTTACTGATTCATCAGAACAGATGCTGTCCAAACCTCTTGTCACAGCCACTACTTTCTTCCTTCACCTCTTTCCAAAGTCTCCCATATCACAGTGCCATCCATTTGGTTAGTAGTTTTCATGCACAATCCTTTCCATTTTTCATCACACTTTCACTGCATGATCTCATTAGAATCTCATAATGCAAACTCAAGGTAAGTAGAGAAGGTGTTAATGAGCTTTTCCACTTTCCCCAGGCAATAGTTACTCTGTTCTGTGTTCCCATATGTTGCACATTCTTTTATTATAGACATTTTTGCTATAGTGTAATTATTCCTTTACCAAGTTCTACCACTGTGTGTTTCCTTAAGGCAAGAGCACAGATCTGTCTTAACAGGCTTATTGCAGCACCCACCCCCACCACCAAAGCTTTGCAAAGTCCTTGAGATATAGTAAGTATTGAATAAATGTTTGTTAATTTGAATTACTATACCCATTTGACTGATAAGATAATCAAGTCATTTAGAGGAGCTAAATAATACCAGATGCTACAGCTACTGCTTGAAATGAGTAATGGAAGAACATGGGATAGTACATGTATGGGCCAACTCGAGGAATAAACAATCAAAGAGAAAACATCTATTGCATTCTGACTCTGGAACAAATGCCCTGAAGAGATATAAAGATAAAATAACGAGACATGATCATAGTCTGAGACTCTCATCCAGTGACTGGTGGGCCCCTTTAACTACTCTGTGTCTCAGTTTTAACTCATTCATGTGAGCAGGCTGAAGGATAAGATCTATTATGGCTCATTTGCATAGGCTCCTCAGGTCTGGTTGAGGAAATGCTACGTATCATCTATTCACACAGATGGACTATAGACATGCCAGCATACGTATGGCCATGGGATTAACAAAACATGCCACATGGGCAAATAGAATCAGGTTGAAAGAGCAGTCCAGACCACCCTGAAAAAAAAAAAAAAAAGCCTAAAGGAAGAGAGAAGTTGGAGAACTGAAGAGTGAAGCAGGCTTTATAAGAAGTGAGGCCAGGGCTGTGCCTAAAGTTGAAATTTATACAGGCAAGAATGACTGACAGGGGGTGAAAATGGAGGGGGTACACAAAGTGTGTGTATTTAGAGGACAGTAATATCAGGAAGCAGGGCAACTACTTTTCCAGTGGTCTATGCCTGGATGTGAAGGGAGGTGTTTGAGGAAAAAAAGAGAGCCTGTCTCCACTTCAGTCCAGCGTTATTTCGACTCTCATCTGAACTCCATTCCTGTTTCATTTATCTTGCTGGTCTCCCAATCTAAATTAGGTTTTGCCCCATTGTACAGTCTCATAGCATTCTGAACTTTAACATCATAGCAAAAATCTTAATTATACATGCATGTAGGCTGTTATTTCTCTATTGCCTCTATCTCCTGCAAGACTGAAAGGTCTCTGAGAGCAAGACCTGCAACTGTTTTATTCACTGCTGAATCCCTCACACCTAGCATAGAGTAGGTGTGCAGTAAATGTCCAGCGAACTACTACATGAAAATCAGGAATATATGAAAAACATGTCTGTCTGATGACGGGGCCGCCTTCTAGGGCACAGTTGCTGTGGCTGCCTGGGCAGCTTAACTCAAAGTCAAGTGAGGTCGTCAGTGACAGGTGCAACCACCACCCAGGCCAAAAGTTTGGAGTTTGAGTGTCACGGAGGGTGAGAATGTCCTATTTCTGTTTGAGAAACACCACCCCCAAGTTTCATCAGCAGACCCTGCCTTTGATGCTGCACCACATCCCCTCGCCATTTCCTCTCAGTCAAAACGGAAGATGCATTTCTTTCCAAACAAACTTCTCTTGAGCTTCAGTGCCCTCCCAGACCTCCCTAAACCCACCAATCCCAGCACCCTGCCTCCTGCTCAGTCCTGCAATGAATGACTTTGTCTGTACTCATTCAGATCCATACACACCCTGTGGTCGGCTGTGTTTGTTTCTGTTTTTAAAGGGCTGAAGCAACTGAGTCTCAGAAAGAGCAGGTGGCTTCTTGAAGGTCACACAGCTAAAAGCCCAGTCAAGGGCATCCAGAGCATAAAACTTTGTCATGACACTAGTTGCTATTTAAGTGCTTGCTAGACTCTGCTAAGTGCTTCCTCACATGACCCCTGCCGATCCTCACACCAGCCCTGTGAGATGAGTATATTATGAAGCCCAGTTTACCAGAAGGCCTAAGTCACGAATTAGTTGCATAACCAGCTCAAGGTCACTCTGCTTGAAGTCACAGATCTGATTCTAACTCGGGACCGAAGCTGACCACATAGCCTCAACTCTCCCCTACATACTCATCACATGGCTGCTGGATGATTTTTTTTCTGTTTCCGATTCTCACTTATTCCACTGGACGCTCCTCGAGCAATGGAGCCACATGGTGGGACAGGTGGCCCCTGGTCACTGAAAGGCATTCCACTCAGAGGGACCCTACTTCAGGAAGTAACGACCTCTGGCACCCCCACAGCTGCCTCCCTACTTTTTTCTACACCCCTTCTTTCTTGCTCTCCCATCCACTGCAGGCCCCCACCAGGCCTTTCCTCCCAATTATCTTCACACCAAACTCAGCTGGTTTTCTAGGGGGAGGCTTCTGACAAGCACATTGACTGTGACTAGCACGGCACCTACCCCAAATATGGGGCATCCCTTTACAATTCAAGCACATCTTATTTCAGCCAAATCTACAGGGACCAGTTCTGTCAATTCTGTAGTAAAAATTTTATAGCCCAGGGAGTTACTCCACCTGGGGCACATGTACTTGCATTTTAACACAGAACACCCTTAGGAGGGAGAAGGCGGACCCAAACATGAAGGCTGTAAATATGGATGTTCACCTCTTAACATCTCCTGGCCCCAGCCCTCCGAAGCTGGAGGCTTAAGAATAGCTGCTATAGGGGGCCAGACACAATAGCTCACACCTGTAATCCCAGCACTTTGGGAGGCCGAGGTGGGAGGGGATTACTTGATGTCGAGAGTTCGAGACCAGCCTGACCAACATGGAGAAACCCTGTCACTACTAAATATGCAAAAATTAGCTGGGCGTGGTGGCACATGCCTGTAATCCCAGCTACTCGGGAGGCTGAGGCAGGAGAATCACTTGAACCTGGGAAGCAGAGGTTGCGCTGAGCCAAGATCATGCCATTGCACTCCAACCTGGGCAAAAAGAACGAAACTCCATCTCAAAAAAAAAAAAAAAAAAAAAAAAAAAAAAAAAAAAAAACAAGAAAGAAAAGCTGCTATATATCGAGCATCTACTCTGTGCCTTGCCTGCCATTTTTACTTGACACCTAAAACCACTCCATGCAGTAGGTTGCATTGTCCCAGATTTACAGGTTTTAAAAAATGAGATCCAGGCTGGGCACAGTGGCTCACGCCTGTAATCCCAGCATTTTGGGGGGCCGAGGCAGGTGGATCACTTGAAGCCAGGAGTTCGAGACCAGCTTGGGGAAACATGGCAAAACCTCATCTTTACCAAAAAAATATGAAAATTAGCCAGGCGTGGTGGTGTGCATCTGTAGTTCCAGCTACTTGGGAGGCTGAGTTGGGAGGATTACTGGAGCCCGGAAAGTCAAGGCTGCAGTGAGCTGTGATCACACCACTCACTCTAGCCTGGGTGACAAAGCGAAACCCTGTCTCAGAAAAATACATACATAATAAAAACAAGAATCAAAGAATAAATAACTTCCTGACTCCAAAGCTTTGAGTATTTGCCACTACAATTGGCTGCCTCCCTGATTCTCTCGGTGAGACTTAAGATTTTGCAAAGCAAAACCCAGCTCTTACCTTCCCACCCTATGCAGGCTGGAAGTTCGATCAGGGAGCCATTTATATTCGGCAGATAGTAGAGCCTGCATATGATGTACAAGCAAACACTTGTATTCTAATCTGTGATTAGAGTTCTGCTTCCAGCTCTGGAGTTCTTACTGTATAATTGTGCCCACAAATCCAGTTTGATTTGCTGTTCTGCTTATTTATTCTTTGCATTGGAATTGTTTAGAGTCATTGGACTAACCAAACTTTTAAATGGCAAATTAAACAAGAGGTGAATGTGCTAGCATTGAGGCCATATTGATCCAACAGAACGTGAAACGGGTCTTTTAATGTATGGATGAAATCTCCAAAGCTATTGACAATTTTCTGCCATGCCTTTTAATCATCACATGCCCGCTCTGGCTTTCCAACTGCCTAACCTTTGGGTGGTAAAATCACAGTATGTTATTTTAATCTCTTTATAATGGACTAGAGTTCACTTCAAATAAACATGTCTCCCTGTGCCCTTGGTAGGAGGCAGGCAGGGTTGAGAAGCAGGCAGGGTTGAGAAGCAGGCAGGGTTGAGAAGCAGGCAGGGTTGAGAAGCAGGCAGGGTTGAGAAGCAGGCTCGTAGCCACATGGATTCCCCAAAAAGCCTGAACTGCACTCTCCATCTGAAAACCACATGGGCTTCTGGGCCTGCTGCTCTCATCTCTTAACACTGGGTTCCCAAAACACAGTCCCTGGAGCAGCAGCAGCAGCATCACCTGAGAAGCTGTTAGAAATGCAAATTCCTAGACCCTTAATCAGACCAACCCCCATGTCACCCCATACAGTGGCTTACCAATAGTATTCACACAATAAATATGTATTGTTTACTGAGTTCCTAACACAGGAAAAGGGAACAGAACAGCAATGAGTATAATGGAGCACAGAATGGACCTTGGACATCTTCGCTTCACATTTGCCTGGGGTTGGCTTCTATTCCCCAAGACAGGGGTTCTCTAACTTGAAAGTGCATCTGAATCATCTTAAAACACATATTTCTGGGCTCCACCTCCAGAGTTTCTGACTCAGCAGGTCTGGCTGGGGGCCAAGAATGAGCATTTTAACAAGCTTCCAGGTGATGCTGATGCTGCTGGCACACCTCACTTAGAAAGCCACTGCCCCAGGGGCAGGAGTCACCTGTCTGCAATTTCTGCCTCTTTTTCTGGCCTTGGATACTATACATATTTTTAAGGCCTTTCCTCTCCAAACTTCTCAAAACTTGGCTCAAAAGATTATCTAAAGTCTCGTCCAAAAATTACTAAAACCATTCTTATGGACGTATTTCTCTTTAAGAAACAGAGAGGACTCTGTCTTAATAAGAGAGCAGTTGTTTATTCAAGAGCTAGGAAAGGAGGGATGGCACTGTTGTTAGGGATTCACGGTCAATTTTTTTCTTGCATGCAGGTAGAGAACATGGGTTCTCGATGTCTGGTTTCTTTTTGTAAGGTTGCTCCAAGGTCCCTGGTAGGCTTTAGGGTTTGCCCAGCCACGAGATGGCAGCACTCAGCCAGCATTCACATGAAATGCAATACCGGCCCCCAGACTCCTCTTGCTCCTCAGATGATACCCAGAGCAGTGAACTGATGCATTTGATGGAAATAAAATAGGCTCATTTTCCTCCTGGGAAACCTGGCATTGAAGAAATTCTCCATCTAGTACACTCAGACCCGGGAACAATGACCCTAAACAAGATTACATGCATTCCATTTAGTCTCTAAAGACAGCCGTTTCCCACACTCAAGTGAGGAAACACGAGGCTAACTGGTCATATGGTACCAACAAGACAATGAGGCAGAATAATAAATCTGTGGGCCTCCCCAAATATCTGTGAATATGTGGCCATCTCAGTTACAAGGCAACTAATGGTGACCTAAAAATAGATATCCATTGAAAGATGCATTAAAAATGTTATATCCTAAGCAAAGTGGAAAGTTGTCTCAAAATATATTCTCTGATGGTTAGTCAAAACATGTTGTATTATAAATAAATAGCAAGCATCATTTTCCCATGTCAAACGTGGCGACTCATGGTTTGTGAGCTACAAGAGTACTTACTAGCAATAAGCATCTGTGAAATGAAGGGGCTCCCAACACATCCAGAATGTATGGTGGCACAATGAGAATTCAAAAGTGCCATTCTCCCCGCTCTGCTCAATCTCCCACCACTGTCATCTTTACTACAGGCTTGATCTGAATTTAAATATGTAAGATTTGGGCTCCACCCACACACTTTCCACCCAAATATCTCAGAAACAGATACTCATCATTCCCGCAATTCCAGTGAAACTGTGGTTTTGTGCTGAGATTATCTGAATAATTGCTTCCGTTTTCCTTGGCCTTATAGACAGAACCCTAAACTTTGTAAGACCATTTTCTTCATCTCCTGTTCACTAGACCAGTTGTTTCCACACTCAGCTGATCAACAGAATCACCTACAGTCTTATTTTGGTTTTTAAAGTACAGATGCCATATCACCTTCCACCTAGTGATTTTAACATTTTGGAAAGGAGGTGGCAGAGCTAGAAAGTGGTGTTGGTTTCTAGCATATGTGTAGGAATAGTAACCCAACTGAGGGGTTCCAATGAGGTTTAGAAACAGCTGCACTAGGGAACACTGCTTTTCAGACCTCAGAGCACTTTCTCATCATATTCAGAATGTCCCATGGGAGCAGTAGGAAGGAAATCTTAAAACTCTCCAGGCTCTTCTTTACAGAGAAGGGACAGCAAGAGACTTGCCCACAGTCTGAGAGACTCATACAGGCAGATTCACACTTAAGTCCTCTATTACTAGTTCATCCTGTTCTAGCCTTTAGAATTTTCTCACTTTCAGCTGGGCTCAGTGGCTCTCATGCCTGTAATCCCAATGTTTTGGGTGGCTCAGCCAGGAAGATGGCTTGAGGCCAAGAGTTCAAGACCAGCACCAGCTTAGGCAACATAGCAAGACCCTATCATTTAAAAAAAATTTTTTTGCCAGATGTAGTAGTGTACACCTGTAGTCCTAGCTACTCAGAAGGCTGAGGCAGGAGGATTCCTTGAGCTCAGGAGGCTGAGGCTGTAGTGAGCTATGATCACGCCACTGCACTTCAGCCTGGGTGGCAGAGCAAAGATCTCGTCTCTAAAACAATAATAAAAAGCATTTTCTCATTTTCTGTAGGCCTTGTAAATCACATTTACCAGATATGGGATTGCATGGCAGACAAAGGCCACGATATTCCTGTCTGTCGCTGTGCACTACTCCAGTCAGATAGATCCTCACCGAGGCCTTGTAATCCAGCCCAGAGTCCTGGCAAAGCAGCAGGGAAAGGAAATGAGTGAAAACAAAGACATATGAGCAAAGGGTCAAGTTGCCAGAACTCTTTGAACGGAAGAATCAAAGACTCAGGGAGGAGTTAATCACGTCTCGGAGGGCACTGAGGGCTGTTGGGGCAGCAGGGCCCTGAGGCAGCTGGTGGGGACCAGCACTCACGCCCACACAGAACATCTGTTCACACCCGTGGAAGTGCAGCGAGCTTTTGTTTTTATTAACTGAAAGAGGAGGAAGGCATTTGGTTGGGGTGGGTTTGGGAAAAGTGAGTAAATTGCAAGGTTTGTATTGGCACCTCCCCACAACCAGCCCTGGGGTTTGAGTCTCTGTGTGGAAGGATGGTTGTCAGACTTCGGAGATTTGGCTTTCATGAGAAGCTTTTACAAATGTTTTAGGGAAGCAGAGCTGCTCCTAGGTCCAGGTGGCACAAAGGTGAGCAGGAAACCTGAATTAGTCAGGGTTCAGGGAAGAGGAACCACTGTGAGTGATATAAAATAAGGGATTTATTATACTGGGGGAGGTGAGAGACCCTTCCGTGCAGCCTGGTCCCTCTGTGTCTAGTGTTGACTTGCTGTAGGTCAGCTGGATTGGCAGTCACAAAGCAAAGCTGGTTGTTGACAAGAGCAAGGACAAACTGAAGCCCACAAGGATGAAGTGGGACTTGCATCTGTCTATCACCTCCAGCCTCAATGCGATGCCCTGGCTGAGCTGCAGGATGCCAGCCCCTTCACCACAAAGCTGCACACACACCTGGCCAAGGACTCAAAAAAGCAGGAGGTTGGTGAGAGTCACCCCAGCAAGACAGCTGATCAGTGACAAACGTGGGCAGGCTGCCATGGCACCTACACTGATCAGCAGAGTGAAAAAACACTATTGCTGCTTTACTCCCGCATTACAGATCTCACGCAAAATCTCTCTTGTGAGCAATGCTATCCTGGACCTATAGAGAAAAGGGAATTCTCCAAAGGGTAGTCCTCGCTTAGCTAGCTTAACACAATGCAGATCTGTGACAAGATTGTCTCCATGCTCCAGTACCTGAAACTGGAAGCTTTGGGGCCACCCAGCATTTCATGCATCTGGGCATGAACTCTGGAGTACTCTCAGTGGGTACTTTGAACAGGAAAATCATTGCAGCTCTGTCAGTCAGCTTCCTGAGGAGTAGATAGCAAAAAGTACGAGCTGAGAAGGAAGAACAGAACATGGCAAACTGTTTCCTGAACATATGAGGCCCCATTCAGGGATTTGGCAAATAACTAGGGGATACTTTGGGCAGGAAGGGAGTTAGAGAGTGGTACCATTGTAATTTGTACATAAATGGAGTTCCGATCTCATATGCAGGGCTGGGCATGCCTGGACAAGTTGATGACACAAGTAAGTGACATATAATGAGAATTTCATAAACCCAGAGATGGAAAGAGATCTGAGAGAGTCATTTCCTGCCTATCCCCTCTGCTCTCTTCTCCTTTCCTCTTCTCTTCTCTCCTGCTCGTGGGCATCCTATGTTTCCATCATGCCAAGCCACTGGCAGGTCTCTGAACACACCACACTCTGACACGCTTGGACCTTGGCATTTGTTATAGCCCCAACATGGAGAGGCCTCCACCCTTCCTCACTCCTTTTTCCTTGAATAACCTGCATTCAAATTTCAAATCTCAGATCCGTCCTCCCCTCTCCCTGACCCCTGGTTAGTTTGAGTCAAGAGATACTCCCATGTACTGTCAGTCTGAACATGCCTTTTCTAACGTGCTATCACCCTATTTTTAAGTAGCCTTCTTGAAGTATCATTGGCCTGCAGTAAGCTGCATATACTTTAACTGAACAATTTGGTAAGTTTTCACATAGGTATACACCCATGAAACCATCACCACCATCAAGATAGTAAAAAACCCATCCCCCCTGAAAGTTTCTGTATGACTCTTTGTAATGCTTCCCCTCACCTCCCTCAACGACATCCCCATATATCTCATCGGCTTTCCCTCATTCTAGATTAGGTTGCAATTTCTAGATTTGTATTTAATGAAATCATGTAGCATGTACTTTTTTTTTGGTCTGTCTTCTTTCATATTCAGCATAATTATTTTGACATTCATCCATCTGTCTGTGTGTCAATAGTTCAATTCTTTTTTACTGTCGAGTGGGGTATTCTGGCATATGGATGGGCCCCGTTTGGTTTATTCATTCACCTGTTGGTGGACATTTGGGCTGTTTCCAGTTTGCAGCTATTAAAAATAAAGCATCTATGAATATTCATGTACAAGTCTCTTTGTGGTTATATATCTCCTTTTCTCTTGGGCACATATTTAGGAGTAAAGTGGGTGGATATATGCTAGGAGTGTGCTTAATTTTTTAAGAAACTGCCAAACTGTTTTTACCAAGTGATTGTTCCATTTTACATTGCCACCAACAATGCATGAGGGCTGCAGTTTCTCCACATCCTAGCCAACCCTTGATATGATCAATCTTTTTAATTTTAGCTATTCGAATAGATCAGTGGTGATATTTTATTGTGGTTTTAAGTTACATTTTCCTAATGATGAATGTTGAACATCTTTTTAATGTGCCTATTAGCCATCTATATATCTTCTTTGGTGAAATGACTCTTCAAATCTTTTGCCTATTTTTTAATTGGGTATTTGTTTTTTAAGTTTTGAGAGTTCTTTATATATTTTTGACACAGGTCCTTTATAAGCTATGTAGTTTACAAATATTTTCTCCCAGTCCGTGGGTTGTCTTTTTATTCTCTTAGCAGTGTATTTTAAAGAATAAAAGTTTTTAATTGTGATGAAGTTCAATTCCTCAACATCCTCTTTTACAGATTGTTATCACTCTTAATTCTCTAGTGGCTTCTAACACACCACTTGTCTATGAGCTCCTCCAGGGTAAAGACCACAAGATTCCTCTATCTCTGTATTCCCAACACCATGGCTTAGCACTTAGAAGACGCTGAAATTATAGTTCTTCTGGCTGCATTATTGCTCCTGGCTACTATGGGAAGGCCACAAAGAAACCTCCACATGGGGCCTGAACCTCCTGGCATTGCTGTGTAATAATTGTTCCTTTATATGGGAATAGAGGGTTGTAATCATTGTGACCATTTTTCTTAAGCCAGGAACACCTACTAAGGCCTCTGTATATTTCCCCATAATATATCTCTGTATTTGCACAGAGGGAAAATGAATAACATAGAAAAATCCTCTCCTGGAGGCACTCCATTTGGAAATTCTGCTTGTTTTTTCTTTTGATCAGGGAAAGCCCTTTGTTTCTGGAATAAGCAAAGAAAAATCTTATAACAGGGTCTCCCCATAAGCAGAAATCAAAGAGGACTTCTCCAGGAAACAAATCCAAGTAAATTTCACCATAGGCCTGCTATTTTTGCCCCGGGAAAGGGGTTTTAAAAAGGTGATAGGCCGGGCGCAGTGGCTCATGCCTATAATCCCAGCACTTTGGGAGGCCGAGGCAGGTGAATCACCTGAGGTCAGGAGTTCAAGACCAGCCTGGCCAACATGGTGAAGCTGCATCTCTACTAAAATTACAAAAATAGCCAGGCATGGTGGCAAGGCGCCTGTAACCCCAGCTACTCAGGAGGCTGAGGCAGGAGAGTCTCTTGAACCCGGAAGGCAGAGGTTGCACTGAACCTAGACCATGCCATGGCACTCCAGCCTGGGTGACAAGAGCGAAACTCCGTCTCCAAAAAAAAAAGAAGAAGAAGATAAGATGTCTTTTCCATATATGAGAACCACAGCTCAGTTTCCCTCCAGTGGCCCCCCTATAGGCTGCTAACCCCCACCAGGGTCTTCTACTAAGCACCAACCCAGGAACAATTCTGGCTCATTCTGGCTGACAGCAATGAAGCACCTATTTAAATACCGTTGAGATGTTGTATTCAGTAGAAAATGAACAGTCAAAACGTTTTGACAGGTGTTTGCCTTGTGATGTCCTGAAACATTCATCTTTCACAATTAAAAGACTCTAAGGATGAATTCCAGTTCCTGAAATATGGAACACTGAGATGAAGACCAATGACAACTGTGAAAATTCTTGCTCCTAAAACCAAGAATTCTTCACAAAATATAACTTTAAAAATATTTTAAATATATGATTAGGCTCACAAGAAAAAGAAAGTAGAAGTTTCCAGGTGCCAAAGAGAAGCATAAAACCAGAATGGCAACTTAGGAGCTGATAATATAGTTACCAGAAGGGAAATAATACGACGACTTGGTTTTTAAAAGTATAAGAGACAAGATATTGGGCCAATGCAAGGAGGAGAGTTGGAATTGAGAACACTCAAGCTGGAACTCTGAAAAATTGATACCCTCTCAGACAAGACAGACTAGAACAAAATCTGTCAGCACAGATAAACAAGGAGACTTATCTGTCTCTGCCTGTGATCTAGATGAGCAAAAATATCTCCCTTGGGAATTAGAAACCCCCCCCAAATGACCTGGGGTTCAAATTTACTCACCCTTTCTAGGAACTCCTCATTGAGAGATTAGCATAAAAATTTGTCCTAAGCCAGTGATAATTCTGATCAGCTAGAAAAAGCAAAACCATTAATGCCAAAGGAAATTCATGGAAGAAAAATGTTAACCTCACAATTAAAAATTTCAAAATCGACGAGGAGAAATCTACCATAGACAAAAGGTAGAATACACTATAAATTCAAGATTAGACTCTCAACAACTTGAGGTAATAGAATTACAAACTGAAACTTGGTAATGGTTAAAATAATTAAATAGCTAATAAAAAGAAAGCTGTAGGGAAATACAATAACAGACAGCCTGTAGAAATTTTGAAGACCATGATTAACACAGTTGATCTAATAGATATATCAAAATCCCTGTATCTAAGAATTAGAGAATACACAGTATTACAATTCAGTCAACTTAACAAATGTCAAACAACAAATATCACATAGCCATGCTTTCTGATCATAACACAATAAAAATTAAAATATACTACAAAAAAGGTAACCCTCCAAACTCCCATGTGTTTGGAAATAATTTATGAGTCAATAAATTTTAATGATTAGAAAATAATTTGCATTGAAAGGAAATAAAAATAGCATATGTCAAACTTCAGGTAATAGAGCATAGGCATCACTTAGAGGAAATTGTATAGAATACATATATAACTGAAGAAAGTCCGAGAATTAGTGAGCTAAGTATCCAACTCAAAAAGTTCAGAAAAGAACAAAGTAAACCCCCCCACCCATCAAAAAATGAATAGACGAAATTATAAAGATGAATAGAGAAATTAATAATAAAAGAGAAAAGAGAAACAGAAAAAGTCAATAAAACCAAAAGCATTTATTTGGAAAAAAGCTAAGTAAATTTCACAAACTTCTGACAAAGATTAAGATCAATTTAAAAATTATACACACACACCACCACCAATGAAGAAATATAAGAACCTAATTTCAAATGCAGTGAAGATCTTCAGAAATTATAAGAAAATACTATGAATAACAATATTATGAACATTTGAACATTTAGATCGAAGGTACAATATTCCAGAAAAGATACAATATTCTAGAAAAATATGCTATCAAAACTGTCCAAGAATATGTATGAAATTTAGATAGACCTGTCATTAAAGGAAGTGAAACAGTACTTTAAACTATATTCACATACAAGCAGAGAGGCTCACATGCACACAAACGCACAAATATACTCATCAAAAAACCCAAACAAATGATTCCATGGGTACATTCTAACAAACTTTAAAAATACGTATCTTCAATCTCATTCAAATTGCTTCAAAGAACAGAAAAAGAGAATGCTCCCCACTCATTTTATGACAGCAATATATCCTTGATGCCAAAACCAGACAGGATGGTATAAAAATCGAAAACCATAGGCCAATCTCACAAACACAGGAACACACAAAAACTTCATAAACGATTCACAAAATAAGTTAAGCAATGTACCAAAAAGTCCCGACTGTAGGTTTTATCCTAGAAAGGTTTATTGCTAGGAAATCTATTCATATAGTCTGTACAATGAATTTTTTTAAAAAACATAGAAGCAAAGAAAAGCATTTGATGAAATTAAACTCTCATTCTTGAGGTTTTTCTTTCCGGTTTTACTGAGGTATAATTCACAAATAAAATTGTATATCTTTAAGTAGTATATTATGATGTTTTGATATTAAGTATACATTGTGAAATGATCACCACAATCAAGTTAACATATCCATCACTTCATATAGTTACCATATTTTTTATAAATAGTGAAAACACTTAAGATCTCTCAGCAAATTTTAAGTATACAATATAGTATTAACCATAGTCATCATGCTACACCTTAGATCCCCAGAATTTTATCATGTAACTGAAAGTTTGTATCTTTTGACAGACATCTCCCCATTTCCTTCTCCCCTCTCCCTACCCCATGACAACTATCAGTCTGTTTCTATGAGTTCAACTTTTTTAGATTCCATATATAAGTGTAATCATGCAGTATCCGCCTTTGTCTGACTTATTTCACTGAGAACAAAGCCGTCAAGCTCATGCATGTTGTCACAAATCGAAGAATTTCCCTCTTTAAGGCTGAATAATACTGCATTGTACATGTACCATATTCTCTTTATCTATTTAGATTGTTTCTGTGTCTTGATTACTGTAACTAATGAACATAGGAGTACAGGTATCTCTTCAAGAGGTCTTATTTTGTTTCCTTTGGATATATACCCAAAAGTGGAATTACTAGATGATATGGTAGTTCTATTTTTAATTTTTTGAGGAACCTCCATACCGTTTTCCATAATGGCTGAATCAATTTGGATGCCCACCAACAGTGCACAAGGGGTTCCCTTTCTCCCCATCCTCACCAACACTTCTCTCTTATCTTTTTGATAATAGCCATCTTAGAAGGTGTGAAGTGATATCTCTTTATGGTTTTGATTTGAGTTGTATGGGCTTCTTACATATTTAGTATGTTAATCTCTTTCCAGATATATAAAATATATACAAGCCATATAAGTTACCTTTCATTTTGTTGGGTTTTTTGTGTGTGTGTTGTTCATTGGTTTGTTGCTATCCAGACACCTTAGTTTGCTGTAGTTCTACTTGTTTTTCATTTTTGTTGCCTGTGCTTTTAGTGTTATATTCAAAAAATCTTTGCCAAGCCCAAGCCCAGTGTCAAGGAGCTTTTTTCCTGTTTTCTTCCAGGAGTTTTACTAAGTATTACATTTAATGTGTAATTCATTCTGAGTTAATTTATGTAAGTGGTATAAGATAGAGGTCCAATTTCATTGTTTTGCATGTGAATATCCAGCTTTCCCAATACCACTTATTGAAGAGACTGCCCTTTCTCTCTCATATTATTAGCACCCTCATCAAATGTTAGACTATATACGTTTATTTCCGGCCTCTCTATTCTGTTCCATTGGCCTCTGTGTCTGTTTTTATGCCATTGCCATACTGTTTTGATTACTATTGTTTTATAATTTAGCTTGAGATCAGGAAGTGTAATGTCTCCAGCTTTGTTCTTCTCTGTTGTTCTTAAATAGCTTTGGCTATTTAAGGTCTTTTGTAGTTCTTTACAAATTTTAGGATTTTTTTTTCTGTTTCTGTGGAAGACATTATTGGAGTTTTTATAGGGATTGTATTGAATCTATAAATCACTTTAGATAGTCTAGTATGGACATTTTAACAATATTAAGTCTTCTAGTTGATGAACATAGGATATCTTTCCATTTATTTGTGGTTTTTTTTCCTATTTCTTTCATCAATGTCATATAGTTTCTAATGTACAGATCTTTCACTGACTTGGTTAAATTTAATCCTAAGTATTTTATTAGTTTTTATGCTATTATAAATGGGATTGTTTTCTTAATTTCTTACTCAGATCATTGTTAGTGTATAGAAATGCTACTGGTTTTTTATATGTTGATTTTGTAACCTACAAATTTACTGATTTCACTTATTAGTTCTTTTAGGGTTAATATTTATAAGATTATATCAGCAAACAGGCACTTTTACTTTTTTTCTGATTTGAATTTCTTTTATATCTTTTTCTTGCCCAATTGCTCTGACTAGGGCTTGCACTACTATGTTGAATATAAATGATGAGAGGAAGAACCTTTTGGTTCCTGATCTTCGAAGACTTTCCAGCTTTTCACCTTTTAATATATTAGCTGTAAGCTTGTCACACATGGCCTTTGTTATGTCAAAGTACATTCTTTCTATACCCAATTTACAGAGCGTTTATATCATGAAAGGGTGTTGAATGCTTTTTCTGCATTTTATTGAGAGGATATGATTTTTATCATTCATTCTATTAATGTGATATATCACATTTATTGATTTATATGTGTTGCAACATCCTTGCATCTCAGGAATAAATTCTACTTGTATGGTATTATCCCTTTGATATACAGTTGAATTTGATTTGCAAATATTTTGAAGATTTTTACATCCTTTTCTTTATTAAGGATGTTGGCCTGTAATTTTCTTGTGTCCTTGTTTGGCTTTTGTATCAAGGTAATACTGGTCTCATAGAATGAGTTTAGAGGTGTGCCCTCCACTTCAATTTTTTGGAGGAGTTTAATAATGGTTGGCATTAATTCTTAAGTGTTTGATAGAATTTGTCCATGAAGCCATCTGGTCCTAGACTTTTTTGTTGATATTTTTTATTACTGATTCAATATCCTTGTTGGTGGTGTCTATATTTTTTATTTTTCATGATTTAGTCTTGGTAGATTCTATATTTCTAGGAATTTATTTTTCTAGATTATCCAATTTGTTGGTATTGTTAATAGACCCTTTGTATTATTGTGATATCAGTTATACTATCTTTTGCATTTACAATTTGGTTTGAGACTTTTTTCATAGTTAGTCTAGCTAAACGTTTGTCAATTTGTTTATCTGAAAAAAAAACACCAATTCTTGGTTTCATTTTTTTAATTGTTTTCTAGTTCCTGTTACACTTATTTCTGTTCTGATCTTTATTATTTCGTCTTTCTGCCAACTTTGGGCTTAGTTTGTTCTTTTTCTAGTTCCTGAGATAAAGTTAGGTTGTTTATTTTAGATCTTTTCTTCATGTAGACATTTATTGCTATAAACGGTCCCCTTAGAACTGCTTTAGCTGCATCTGATGATATATAGTATGTTGTGTTTTCATTTTACTTTATCTCAAAATTTTTAAAAAATTTCCCGATTATTTGACCCATTGTTTGTTCAGGAGTGTGTTGTTCAATTTCTATGTATTTGAATTTTCCAGATTTCCTTCTGTTGTCAATTTATATTTTCATACCATTATGGTTGAAAAATATACATACCTCTTGAATTTTTTTTTTTTTTTTTTTTTTGAGACGGAGTCTTGCTCTTTCACCCAGGCTGGAGAGCAGTGGCGCGATCTCGGCTCACTGCAAGCTCCGCCCCCCGGGGTTCACGCCATTCTCCTGCCTCAGCCTCCCGCTTAGCTGGGACTACAGGCCCCGCCACCTCGCCCAGCTAATTTTTTGTATTTTTAGTAGAGACGGGGTTTCACCGTGTTAGCCAGGATGGTCTCGATCTCCTGACCTCATGATCCGCCCACCTCGGCCTCCCAAAGTGCGGGATTACAGGCATGAGCCACCGTGCCCGGCCCCTCTTGAATTTTTAAGTCTTGTTCAGTAACCTAACATTCTGCAGAATGTTCCATATGTGCTTGAGAAGATGGTCCATTCTGCTGCTGTTGCTGACATGTTAGGTATATGTCTGGTGTGTCATTTTAGTCTACAGTGTTGTTCAAGTCTGCTGTTTGCTTATTGATTTTCTGTCTGGATGATTTATCTACTGATGAGTAGAGTATTAAAGTCTTCTGCTATTACTGTATTGCTGCTTGTTTTTCCTTTCAGTTCTGTTAATACTTCCTTTAGATATTTAGTTGCTAATGGCCATTTCTGTTAGGGGAACTACAGCCAGGGACCTCCTATTTCACCATCTTACTAATGTCACTTCCAGAAAAAAAACTGTTAATAGAAAGAAGAGATGACGCCTGTAATCCCAGCACTTTGGGAGGCCGAGGCGGGTGGATCTCAAGGTCAGGAGATTGAGACCATCCTGGCTAACATGGTGAAACCCCATCTCTACTAAAAATACAAAAAATTAGCCGGGTGTGGTGGCAGGGTACTGTAGTGCCAGTTACTCAGGAGGCTGAGACAGGAGAATGGCGAGAACCTGGGAGGCGGAACTTGCAGTGAGCCAAGATCACGCCACTGCACTCCAGCCTGGGCAACAGAGCAAGACTCCGTCTCAAAAAAAAAAAAAAAAAAAAAGAGGGATTTATTTTTAACCAGATGAAGAATATCAAAAACAAACAAGGCCAGGTATGGTGGCTCACACCTGTAATTCTAGCACTTTGGGAGGCTGAGGCAGGTGGATCTCAAGGTCGGGAGTTTGAGGCCAGCCTGGCCAATATAGTGAAACCCCATCTCTACTAAAAATACAAAAATTAGAAAGGTATGGTGTTGCATGCCTATAGTCCCAGCTACTTGGGAGGCTGAGGCAGGAGAATTGCTTGAACCCAGGAGGCAGAGGTTACAGTGAGCTGAGATTGCACCACCACACTCCAGGTGGGAGACAGAGTGAGACTCCATCTCAAACAAACAAAACAACAAACTTAACCATTAATGGTGAGAACATAGTTTTGTTCTTTAAAATAGGAAAAAATACATAGATACCAGCTATCATTACTTCTATAGAAGCTTGTACTGTCAATGTTAGTCAATGCAGAAAGACAAGAAGACATTTTAAGATATAAGAATTGAAAGAGAAAAAGGTCAGAATCCCCATATATGCTAATCAACACAAAAAAAGTCAAAAACATCTATAGACAAACTGATAGAAGTCCTAAGAAAATTTAGTAGAGTTGCTGGTATACAAAGTTAATAATGTCCTTATATATTAACGATAACAGAGAACATGTGGTTTTGAAAAAGATACACATAACAATCACAACAAAAAATATAAAGAACATAGAAATACATCTAACAAGTGATGTGAAAGTCTTTATGGACAAAATTTTTAACTAATTGAGTGTATTTAATGAATCTAAATAGATAATGTATCATTTAGTATTTGGGATATGAATTTCACTAAGTATAATAGAGACCTATACTATAGTGGTTTGTTTAAACTATTAGTCTCTTTCTCTCTCATGTAACAATTTGGTGGTAGGTCTTCCAGAGATGGTACTAAAACGGGAAACCAACAATATTTACCACATTTATAGACATTTACAGAAATCAACTTTCTCAAATTACACACTCAGGTTCCATTATAAATCCCAATGAATTTTTGTGTGAGATAAGTCCATTCATAAATTTCATATGAAAGAGTGAAGGATCAGGAGTAGCCAAGACCATTTTGAAGAAGTAAAAGTAAGGAACCATCTACTATATGTCAAAACAGACAATGAGACAAAGGATTTAAATAACCATTTCTCCAAAGAAGGTATGCAAATGAACAATAAGCACATGAAAAGACACCCAACATCATTAGTCAGGAGGGAATACAAGTCAAAACCGCAATGCAATATGACTTTACATCCACTAGAATGACTATAATAAAAAACACAGACAAGCATTGGTAAGGATGTAGAGAAAGTGGAACCCTCATACATTACTGGTAGGCCACCTTGAAAAAGTTTGATGTTTTCTCAAAATGCCGAACATAGGGTTGCCATTTGATCTAGTAATTGTACTCCTAGGTATATATCCTAAAGTAATAAAAACATATGTTTACACTAATACTGGTATAGGAATGTACATACTGGCTTATTCGTAATAGCCAAAAAGTGGAGACAATCCAAATGCCCATCAATGATGGATAAAATTTGGCAACTATCTATACAACGGAATATGATTTAGTCATAAAATAGAATGTAGTATTGATACAATCTACAACATGGATGAAACTTGAAAAATGCTAAGTAAAAGAGGCCAAACACAAAAGAGCATATACTGTATGATTCCATTTATATGAAATGACTAGAACTGGCAAATATATAGAGACAGAAAGTAGATTGGTGGTTGCCTGAAGCTAGCGGGAGGCAGAAGGAGGAGCGACTGGTATGGGTACAGGGTTTCTTTTGGGAGTGTTAAAAATGTGCTGCAATTAAATAGTGATGATGGTTGCACAGCTTTGCAAATATACCAAATTTTATACTCTAATGGGGTGAATTTTATGGTATGCAAATTATATCTCAATTTAAAATTAACTGAGAAACTTATGAGGTTACAGTAATTAAATCCATGTGGTATTGCTGTAGGAATAGACACCTAGACCAACAGAACTGAATTCAGAGCATAAAAAAAGATCTACGTATACAAAGACCTGACATGGAATAGAGGTGATGTCATAAATCAGTAGAGAAAGAATGAACTATTGAAATCATAGGGAAAAAATTGTTCCTCCAATACAACTTTACAAATATGGATTCGATTTTATTTATTAGAGACAGGGTCTCACTCTGTTGCCCAAGCAGGAGTGCAGTGGTACAATCATAGATCACTTCAGCCTTCAATTCCTGGCATCGAGCAATCTTCTACAAGTATTTAGCCTGAATGGGTTAAAGACCTCAATATGAGAAGCAAAACACCATGAAACCTCTTTAAAATACGACATGGGAAAATATTTTTGAATTAGGGATAGAAAAGCATTTTCAAATCACAAACAGAAGAAAATATATGATTAATTTGAAAATACAAAATTAAACACACATACGCAAGCAGAAAAAAACAGAAAAGCTTGCATGACAATAACATATCAAGGTCAAGTAAATGGTCATATTGGAGGAAGGAGGGGAAAAAAGAAAAAGAAAGGGACAGTAGGTTGGTAAGCATCAATGTATTTTTCTCTTTTTAAAAGAAATCTAAAATGAATTTGGCAAAATAATAACCATTATCTAAATTTTGAAATGGATATATAGGCATTATATTATTTCCTCTAATCTATATTCTTGAAGTGTTTCATGAATAAGAACTTTTAATATGTTAAAACACACGTGGCCTAGAAAGGTGAGGAATCCCCTAACGTACCCCACCACACTCCTGGGGTCTGTTTTTTTGTGTAAGGCATAGAGGTTTTAATTACCTTCCTGATGCCATACAGCAAACTTGTCACAAAAACATGGCTAAACGTCCGTTTCCCTCTACCCCAGTTGACTGCTCTTTCTGGCAACAGCACATGTCTGCCATTCTGGGCAAGCATTCAAGTTATTTCCACTCTAAAGTGTTATGTGGATTTACTAAACCAACAAGAAGTCTGGAGAGACACTTAAATCACTGTCTTTGCAAATTAGTATTTTCTGCTGGTACTGAGAACTTATTCCAACATAAAATCAATGAGGGGAAGGGGAGGAAGAGAATGAAAATGAAGTACTTTTATCCTCTGAAGTGCAACGTATATATTCCTGCACTCTATGGAGCTGTTTCTCTGCTTCCCTGTTCACTTAGGGAGACGGAGACACCCAGGCAAAGGCACCCACCTGTAGTGGCTAAGTCAAGAAAGTGGTGAAGGGCAGTTGGAGGGGCTCCCATGTAACTTCAGCAAGAAGTCTGCCAAGAAGTGCAGAGGGGACCACGCAGTCCCAAAAGAGAGAGAAACCAGCTTGCTGCACTTTTCTTCCCTAGTCACAGAACACAATGGGGGCAGTTCTGGGTACTCTGAGGTTAAGAGCACAAAGGGCTCTTACAAAGCTTGTTCTGAAGGGAACACACAGCACTTCCTAAGGCAGCGCCTCTTAACCTCAACCGCAGTTTACAATTAGGGAAACTAACAAAAAAATGCAGACAACCAAGCCCCACCCCCAGAGATCCAGTTACAATTGATTTGCAGCAGGTCAATGGTATTATTTAAAAGCATACCAGGTAATTCAAGTGCACAGCCCCTCCCCTAAGACAGAGTCTCACTCTGTCACACAGCCTAGAGTACAATGGCACAATATCAGCTCACTGCAACCTCCACCTCCTGGGTTCAAGCGATTCTCCTGCCTCAGTCGCCCAAGTAGCTGGGATTACAGGCATGTGCCACCATACCAGGCTAATTTTTGTATTTTTAGTAGAGACAGGGTTTCACCATGTTGGCCGGGCTGATCTTGAACTCCTGACATCAGGTGGTCCGCACGCCTCAGCCTCCCAAAGTGCTGGGATTACAGGCATGAGCCATCGCACCTGGCCTCAGGAGGACTTTTAAAAGAAATGGATTCCTGGAGCTGACCATAAATTGAGTGAAATCAGATAAGCCCCAGCTCTAAACTCAGCTCTGCCACTTATTGCATGACCTTAATTTTGTTCAACTTCAGTTTCCTTACCTGAACCACAGGGACAATAATACCTACCCTGCAGTGATAGTGGTAATTGAGATGATATATGCAAAAGAGCTCCTGGCACAAGGTTATTAACAGTCATCTCGACCTAAGATTGGTTCATCTGTGGTCAAGTACATCTTTGTGGTCATGATTCAGAACCAAAGAGAAGCCAGCACCTTACATGACTCATTTATTTTCACCCCCATTTGTAGAGGAAGGTGTTCACCCACAGCACCCACCTGGTTCTTTCTGGATCAAACACTGGTCTTTGGCTTGAATGGCAAGTCTTACAGCAGTTAACTCTCAGTTATTCACAGGAATGGAAGAGAATTATGGGAAGGTAACCAAGAGATTCCCTATCCGGGATGTGAAATGTATCACAGACAGCGGTAAGCAGAATAATGGACTCCTCCAAAGATGCCCATGACCTACTCCACAGAATCTGTGAACATGTCAGGTTACATGGCAAAGAAGAATTAAAGTTGCAGATGGAGTTGAGGTTGCTAATTAGATGATCTTGACATAGGAGATTATCCTGGATTTGGAGTAGTCCCAGTGGAATCACAGGGTCTTTATAAGTGGAAGAGGGACGCAGAAGAGAAAACTGGAGAGATGATGATATAAGAAGGACTCAAGCTGCTGTTGCTGGTAGACGCAACAGGAAGAAATGGCTGGGAGCAAGGAATGTGGGTGGCCCTAAGAAACTAGAAAAGGCATGGAAATAGGTTCTCCCCTAGAGCCTGAAGAAAGAATGCATCCCTGCGAGCTCAAACCCTGTGTCCTCCATCTGACCTCCAGCATTGTAAGATAATATATTTGTGCTGCTTTAAGCCACTAAGTTTGTGATAACTTGGTACAGCAGGCATAGAGAACTAATAGGCCAGACACTTGTGTAACCAGGTTTCCAGGCCCTCTCCATAGTGCCCCTGACTAAATTAGGTGGCTGTGTGGTAACTCAGGAGCCTGCAGGCAGGGAAGAAAATGACCTCAACAAGTAGTGCTTGATAAACAAAATACAAGTCCTGAGATTCATTCATTCATTCACTCAAGCACCATTGCTGAGCATCTTCTTTGTCCTGAGCAGTGGATACCAGCTGAGTAAACCATGGTCTCAAGCTTCAAGGACCTCTCCACCTGGAAGCAGGAGGCAGAGACAAACAGGGCATTAGGAGTGCTGCAATCTGTGTCCAGTGTCAGGAAGTGATGTTCCAGCTGAATTTCGCAATGCAAGCAGGTATTTGTGGAGCCAACTAAATCACAGGAAAGCAGAGCAGTGTGAGCCACTGCAGGGCTCTTGTGAAGACATCACCCATAAACCACCCACACTGCCTGAAATCAGTGGGTGAGACTCATCCTCTGCATACTCTCCCCGAGACCACATGTCACATCCCCCACTGGATCCACCACAGGCTCTGGGAGCACGGGAACCCTGGCTCATGCCCCTCACACACACCAATAGCATAGACTCTCTGACATGTAGTAGGTGCTCATTTAAAAAGTTGAGGGAAGGAATGGATGGAGAGAGAGAAGGAAGAAGGGAAGGTGAGACATCAAATTCCAAAACTCCCTCATTTCTCACCCTCACTCCAGGAGTCCCCCAAAAATGCAGCCCTGGAAATTCTCCTTCCTGACCTATCATATCCCTCAGGCTTCTCTCAGCCCTCCCTCCAGGGTTTGCCAGATGCTGCCCGGGACCCAGCACCAATAAGAGAAAAGAAGATTCCTATGCCCTTTCTAGAACCCTTCCACAAACTATGGAAGAAAAGAGGAAGACAGGGTTCATACTATATGTCTATATTCTAACGGGCTAGAGAGTAGGCCTTACTTCCAAGCCAGAAGAAAGTCACATTCATTCTCTAAAGGAGAAAGAATGTTTCCTCTTCCACAACTGTGGTGCTATGGATGGTTTAGAGCAGAGGTTTTCAAACCCCAGGCCACAGACCAGTACCGGTTCGTAACCTGTTAAGAACCGGGCCACACAGGAGGAGGTGAGTGGCCAGTGAGTGAGCATTACTGCCTGAGCCCTGCCTCCTGTCAGATCACAGGCGGCATTAGATTCCCATAGGAGTGCAAAGCTGCACACACGAGGGATCTAGGTTGTACTTTCCTCATGAGAATCTAAGGCCTGATAATCTGTCATTGTCTCCCATCACCCCTAGATATGACCATCTAGTTGCAGGAAAACAAGCTTAGGGCTCCCACTGATTCTACATGATGGTGAGTTGTATAATTATTTCATTTACACAGGCCAGGCGCAGTGGCTCATGCCTGTAATCCCAGCACTTTGGGAGGCCATGGCAGACAGATCACTTGAGGACAGGAGTTTGAGACCAGCCTGGCCAACGGGGTGAAACCCCGTCTCTACTAAAAGCACAAAAATTCACTGAGCATAGTGGTGCATGCCTGTGGTCCCAGCTATGTGGGAGGCTGAGGTGGAAGAATTGCTTGAACCTGGGAAGCAGAGGTTGCAGTGAGTGGAGGTTGGTGCAATCTCGAGATTGGCTGCACTCCAGCCTGGGTGACAGAGTGAAACCCTGTCTCAAAAAAAAAAAAAAAAAAAAAAAGAAAAGAAAAGCAAGCGCAATAAATGTAATGCACTTGAATCATCCTGAAACCATCCCGCCTCCCTGAGTATGTGGAAAAATATTCTTCCATGAAACTGGTCCCTGGTGCCAAAAAGGTTAGGGACCACTAGTTTAGAGACATGGGGCACCCACCTAGCAATCCCAATTTTTAAAAATAACATCCTGTGATATGAACAATTACCATCTCCTCACTTATTTAAAATGTAACTAAATGTCTTCAGAAATATTTCTTTATCAATTGGTAATATATAATCTAACCAATTTATTTTAAAAGCTTTAGACAGGTTCCTACTCTCTCACCCTCTTATGACTCAAAAATTACCATTCCTACATGTTCCTAGGTATAAATTCTAGAGCCTGCCAGAATTCTTACGCTAGAAATGATAACTTTGAATACCAGCTGAAATTTGCTGCAAACATTCATGTTTGCATGCCACGGTCACTAGTCAACAGATCTTAGACTTTCATATATAAGACCCTCAAAGCGAACTCAGCAGATATCTCTACCAGCACAAAGCACAAAGCACTGGAAACACAACTTGCAAGAGTAAAGAGTTTAAAACCAAGGTTTAAAATAAAAAATGTATTCAACTTTACAGTAAGCACCTAGGGCACATTACACCTGTATACATCACTCTCCACAGTATATCAGGAGGAGGTGGAGTTATAGTAGCCTTACATGGTCTGAGGAAGAAACCTCAGCTATTTCACACTTTTGCTGAGGCCCACCTGGGCAGAAACCACACTGATGTTAAAAAAAAAAAAAAAAAAATGGTGTATTATGCAAACCAAGATGGAAAAGATGAATCAAAGTAGGCTTTATTTGTAGAGCTGTTTGGGATATAATATTTCCTTCATAACTGAAAAATAGTCATGCTGCATGTCGGGGAGGAGTTACCAGCAAAGCCAGCCTGATACCTCATACTTTCCATAAGGTACACATTCAAGCACAGAGCTTGATTCGTGGCTGTGAGGGTTATTTTCTCAGCTAGTCCATGCTCGCCTTTCTCACTCCACCTCTTAGCACCTCTGTCTGCAGAGCAGGCCTGGCTAGCTTCGCACTATCACTCTAAGGCCTTCAACCTTCAGCTCCTGCTCCCCTTTTCCAGAATGGGTTGGAGCCCCTTATCTGTGCTCCCTTTGTGCCCTACTTCTACCTTCTGTTGTCGACACTTGACAGAATCATATGGAGACTGTATGTCTGTATGTGGAATTTCAGCCCCATCTTATTTACTTCCTATCTTATCTTGCCTCCAACGTGTAAAACTATGACTAGCTTTGAATAGGTTCTCAATCATGTGTAGGTGAAGCCAATTTATGTCATTGCTGAAGCTCTCTGCCATCAAAGAAAAGTTTAGAAAGTAAAGTGAGGCCTGCAAGGGCCTGGGCAAACCCCAGCCAGACTGCCCCCTGGGTGGGAACCCCCTCCCCCAAGGCCCACTGCTGCCATCCTCCACTCATGGTGAGCCATTGAGTTCTATCATAATAGCTGGTGGGGGAAGCCTGGCTTCATTGCAGCCTCACTTCCTGCTCTGCCTTTGCTCCTCTCTCAGTGTTGAGAAAGGATGCCTGTTCTGATGGGAACATGCATCAAATGGGAGTTACAGAGATTTGCTGTCCAGAGCCTGACTCTGACAATGATGCTGAACAGGTCACAGCTCCTCTCTGCCCTCAGCTTATTCATTCTCAAAATGAGAGGACTGCCACTTCACACCCACTAAGATGGCTACAATAAAAAGACAGACAATAATAAGCGTTGAGAGGATGTGGACGTCGAACCCTCATATACTGCTGGTGAGAATGGAAAATGGTGCAGCCCCTTTGGAAAATAGTGGCAGTTTCTCAAAAAGTTAAACTTAGAGTCACCACAGGACCCAGAAATTCCACCCTTAGGTATATATCCAAGAAAAATGAAAAATGTCCAGATAGAAACTTCTACACAAATGTTCACAGCAGCATTCCTTCTACTAGTCAAAAAGTGGAAACAATCCAATGTCCATCACTAGATGAATGGATAAACAAAATGTGGTTGGTCCTTACCATGGAATATTGTTTAGCTCAAAAAGGAATAAAGTTCTGAAACATGGATGAACCTTGACAACCTTAAGCTCAGTGAAAGGAATGGGGAGTGGCTATTTCATGGGGACAAGATCTTTTTTGGAAGTGAGGAAAATGTTTTGGAACTAGACAGATGATGGCTGAGCAACATTCTGAATGTACTAAATGCCATTAAATTGCATGCTTTAAAATGGTTAGTTTTGGCTGGGCCCCATGGCTCACACCTGTAATCCCAGCACTTTGGGAGACCCAGGAAGGTGGATCATTTGAGACAAGGAGTTCGAGACCAGCCTGGCCAACATGATGAAACCCCATCTCTAGTAAAAATACAAAAATTAGCCAAGTGTGATGTCACATACCTGTAATCCCAGCTACTTAGGAGGCTGAGGCATGAGAATCACTTGAACCCGGGAGGCTAAGTTTGCAGTTAGCCAAAATAGCGCCACTGCACTCCAGCTTGGGACACAGAGCAAGACTGTCTCAAAAAAAAAAAGTTCAAGTGATTCTCCTGCCTCAGTCTCCTGAGAAGCAGAGACTACAGGCACGTGCCACCACGCCCAACTAATTTTTGTATTTTTAGTAGAAATCGGGTTTCACCATGTTGGCCAGGCTAGTCTCAAACTTCTGACCTCAGGTGATCCGCCTGCCTCAGCCTCCCAAAGTGCTGGAATTACAGGTGTGAGCCACTGCACCTGGCCAGGAGTATTTAGTTTCTAAATGAATCACAGCTGCAACAAACTCTGAATGTTGTGCCTTCATCCCTGAGCTCGGTTTTTGATAATAGTTGTTCTGGGCTTTCTAAAGTGGACATGTGGACAGCACCTGCCATGAGGCTCTGCAGATAATCTTGTAGAGGCAATAGCCCCTAAAATAAATTTCATAGATGATAAAGAGGAGCACAAACAGGATCAGAGAAATCTGCAGGCTGTCATGGGAAGCATTTTCTTTCCTTAGCCTGAGACAATTGCTGATCAATTTCACTTGGGAACTGACAGCTGATCACTTTCTGATCTCATTAGCAGTTCGAGGGTTTAAGTATATTAGTGAGCTCGGGAGAGAAAGCAGATTGAGCTTCAAACAGCAAAGGGATGGGGGAAATGATTCTCACACATTGGGCTCTTTCTGGAAAGGTTCATGCAGGTAAGTGAGCTCAAGATTTGCTTGAATAAAGGTTGGTAGGGGGTTTGTAAAAGGGTGACCCTTTGGGAAGCAGGTGAAAGGAGGGAGGAACATCTTTAGACCTGATTACTTAACCAGAGAGGCTCCTTCTAGAACACCTGGGGCAACTTGGCTGCAGGAGGTTGACCTTTCCAAGTCTATGCCCAATTACCCAGTTAAACAGAGCCCCAGGCATCTCTCTGATTACCACATTTTATTATCTTTTGGCCATGTACCGTGTTTCCGGGAAAGCTGTCCCGTTGAAAAATTGCTGAGCCATGAGAGAAACCAGTGAAAGGTGCATATTTGTAAACAGAACCTCTAATATTCATTATTTTTCCCAGAAAGGATAAGGCCAGCTCCACTGCCACCAATAAAAATGGCTTTGGCAGTTGTGGCTGTCATTCCAATGACAAATGTATTTTTCTTTGCTGCCCAGAGCAAGTCTCTTTACCCACTGAGAAGTGACAGAGGATCTTAATTGCTAAGCCCCACTGGAAAAAGAAGTGTGCTGTTGATGCACGTATTTTAATAAGTGTCTGTGCCAGGAGGGGTTGTTCTAAATCGCTGGCTCTGCTGCCTCTTCTCCAAGGAGAGTTCTCTGTCTCATCTGTTGGATGTAAAAAGGCCTCTGCCTTATTCCATCCTCCCTCCTCTTCCAACCCCACTCCCTGCGGCCCACATCTCCCCACCCACTTCATGTCGGAGTGACTCAGGTGAGGGAGCTTGATTTTGGGGCGGGACCACAGAGATCATCCAGTCAAGGATGGCAAATACTTGTCACCTGTACCTCCTCCTCCTTCCTCTCCTGTACCCAGGGCAAGTATCACTAATTGATCACACAGCTTGTTCTTTTTGAGTCTAAAAGACTCATGCAGCCTTAAATTATCTTTAGCTCAGCATTCCAGAAAGCCACCAACAGTTTCTACACCAGATGAACACTTTTTCCCAGTTTTAATTTTGTCTAACCATCTCATCTTTGTGTTCGTTTAAATACATTTCTTGTTCATGGGGTTAAAGATTGCATATTATACAGTTGCTCTTTATTTTCTTCTATTTCCCTCTGTCCACAAATCTCGTCTTTCAAAAGTAAAGAAACAGCTTTATTGAGAAAAGCCAAACCACACAAAATTGACCCTTTTGAAGCGTACAATTCTGGGGTTTTAGTGTATTCACAAGGTTGTGCAACCTTCACCACTAATTCCAGACATTTTCATCCCTCCAGAAAGACACCCCGAGCCTCTTAGGAGTCACTCCTCACACCTGTCTTCTCCCAGCACCTGGCAGACACTAAGCTACTTTGTCTCTTTGCATTTGCCTAATTTGGATATTTCGTTTAAGTAGAATATGAGACATTGTGTGTCTTAAAAGTTCAGGTTGTTTTCCTCCCCGATTTTAAAAGAAAGTAAGGCATTATTATGGGCCCAAGTGTCATGGGCTCCAGACACTGCACCTGCTAGAGAAGTCAGTCTGGGCTCCTGGGCAAGCTCCCTCCTTCCCTGGAGCACATCCGACTCTGCCAGCCAACACATCCTGCCACTGCAGATTTTTTGACACCTCTCAGCACTGCAGGAGCCCCCAGAGTGCCCACGGGCCAGATTCTGAAAGTAGGGGATGCTGCCCTCTCCCTGTGTCATGCTAAGCCTGGCCTGGTCCCTGCAGCCCTGCTCATGGCATTCACCCAGTAGATAGATGCAGCCTGTCTTCAAGCTGAGCCCACCCTCTAAGGCCCATAGCTTTGATCCTAGGCCAGGTTTGTTTGCCTGGCTTCTTTCTCACTTAGAACTGTTTCCTCCAGAGGGTTTCCTATTCAAAGAGGCTGTCTAGCATCAGGGCTGAATCCCAGGGTGGGCCAAACACTACACCATGAGCAATCTCTTTGCTTTCACTGTTGCCAGTGGACCACTTCGGGGGCAGCTCAGATCCCTGCTTGGACAGCAAGCAGAGAGCACAGAAAGCCCCAACTTGTGCCTTTGTCAATGTTCCTGGCTCCTCCTCCCCGGTCTGTTCCCAGAAAACTCCTTCTGTTCCCTGAGCCTGTCCAGCTGGAGGGGTGGGAAGGGAAGACCGTCTGTCAGACCCTCCAAAGGGACTTCCAGAAACTGGGGTGGGGAGACAGCTTTTGAGGAGAGGACCACACAACAGGGCCTCAGGGAATTTACATCTTCTGCATGTGATTAAGTGGCTGGTGGAGGCGGAAGGCAGGGCTGGGAGCCAGGGCCTAAGCTGGCAGGCTGTGAAGCACAGGACTGCTCCAAGGCATGCGAGTCAGCAGGAGGGGGTGCAGTGGGTGGGGGGCTGGACCATCATCCCTGCGTCCTGCCCATCTGCCTGACCTCTCTCCATGTCTGGGGTCCCTGAGCCCTTCCCTGAAGGTCTGCCACATACATGAGTCCATCTACCCACAAGCAGCTGTTGGATCCCTTGTAGGAGCCCAGGATACCAGGCAAGAGCTTAAAGCAGTCTGTTGCTCATTCATTCATTCCCTCATTCATTCAAATATGTTTTCCCAAGTATGGCATGTACTCAGCGCTGTGATAGATGCTGAGAATGCAGAAACGAGCCAGGCCTGGCCCTCAAAGGGCTTATTGCAAAGAGGGGATCACAAATGGGAGAACTGTTAAATAAAGGGGACATAGTGAGTGCACCAAGGAAAAGGTATCACCTCTGCCTAGGAGCAGGGCCTGGTGTTAGAAGGATTCAGAGGGTGTATTAGTTTGCCCAAGCTGCCATAACAGAATACCACAGTCTCGGTGGCTTAAACAACATAAATTTATTTTCTCAGACTTCTGGAGATTTAGAAGTCCAAGGTCAAGGTGTCAGTAGGTTTGGTTTCTTCTGAGACCGCTCTCCTTGGTTTCCAGAAGGCACCCTCTTGCTGTGTCCTCACATAGCCTATCATCTGTGCAGGCACATCCCTGATATCTCTGTGTGTCCAAATTTCCTCTTCTTAAAAGGACACCAGTCAGGTTGTATTAGAGCCCAACCTAACGGCATTATTTTAACTCTTTAAAGGTCTCATCTTAGTTCAATTATGCTATGACAAAATAAGAGAAATTTATAAAGAACAGAAATTTATTTTCTTACAGTTATGAAGGCTGGGAAGTCCAAGATCAAGGCCCTGGCACGTTGCTTGTCTGGTAAGGATCCAGTCTCTGCTTCCAAGGTGGCAGCTTGAATGCTGCATCCTCCAGAGGAATGCTACTTCCTTACATACCAGAAGAAGGACGGACAAAAGGAAGCGCTTTCTCCACCATGCCTTTTTATAATGGCACCTAATCCCATTCACGAGGAGAGAAGTCATCATGACATAATTACCTCTTAAACACCCCACCTGGCCTAATTACAGCTTAAAGACCCCCACCTGGCCTAATTACCTCTTAAAGACCCCATCTCTCAATATCATCACATTGACCATTAAGTTCCAACACCTAAATTTTGGAGGAGACATAATTCAGCCCATAACAGAGAGGTTATCTTTGGGCTGTGCCTTGATAGCAGAGTTGATGGACAGAACGGGGAATTATTCTTCATGCCAAGCCTAGCAGAGCAAAGACCCAGAAATATCCAATTCTTCCCTCCTTCAGGGAACAACAAGAGGTTTGCACAGGTGGAAAACAGGAAAGAGGTCCAGAATGAAGTACCCCACGCCTTAGCAGAGGCCGTGTGCTTTCCTGGTGGCTATGGAAGGGAAGGTGGAGGGGGGTGAGAACTCAGGCTCTGAAGCTCCTCATGTGAAGGGCTGTTATACAGATAACAGAAGACAAGTTAGTAGATACATAGTGTTTGTAATAAATACTTAGAATCACATGTGGTTTTTTCCTATTTCTCATTTTACGTACTTTTGTATGTCCTTTGGTGACTATACATATTTTTTAATGAAAAAATAGGCTTTAAAAGGTGGTCACGAGAAGGCAGATGCAGGAGAGGTCAGAGGGTGAGAAGATTCCCACTGTGTCCAATCATGAAGTATTGACCATGCTTAGTGCTCAGTCTGGTGTTGCATGGAAGGAAGAGAACTCTAAGGCAGGCTCTGTTTGCAGCAGAGTTCACAGGTCCTTCGGGAATGGTCCTTCAGAAGATGAGCCCAGCCAGTACAATGTTGGCAGGGACAATGTCATTACATGTGCTGCCGCACTCCCTTAATTCCCAGAAGGCAGGACACTCGTGACACTGGTGGCTAAATCAAAGCATGAGGGACAGAAATGACTTAGGAGACCTCCCAGAAAGTGGCTGAAGGCCCTGAAGAGTAAGAATTCTCACATAAGCTCTCTCGTGAGGGGTATAGGGGCTCATGTTTAGGTTTCCTTGAACCTGTAATGGAAAGAAAGTTTGGAAAATCTGGATGCTCCCCCAGTCTCTGAGAGGGAAGAGAATGGAAATATGACCCTCAGGCTGGAACAACAGTTCTCACACTGCCTTTTCTAGGCTCTGCAGTCAATGAATCTTTTCAGAGCAGTCAGTTTCTGCCTCTGTAAAATCAGGAGCAGGAGATCACTACATGCCCTAGGATAAAACAAGGTCATTGATGTGCACATGCTTTGAAACCACAGCATCCTTAGCCATTTCCCAGAAGGACAAGGCCACTGGACTTCCCGACTGGGTTGAAAAGCATCTTTCTGTAGTTCCCATCCTGGGAGCACATTGAAAACATCTGGTTGCTGGTGGGAAATGGTCACACGGGGGCTCTTCATGATGGGTCCCAGGTACCAGTATGTTGTCAATGCCCCCCAGGTGATTCTAATGTGCAGCCAGTGTTGTGAGCCACAGCTTATAGACCAATCTGTCTGATTAGGTTGTTTTACTCCTTCAAGCAAAACACAGGCCCTCTGTAGCTACAGTGGTAGAGAAAAATCTCACCTTCAAAAATGCTTTCTAAGCAGGTAGTCAAATTCTCCCACCTACTCAGTAATGGCTCTGGGTCTCAAAACTAGTGTGCACAAGGTTCGCCTGGTTTCCTTGTTAAAGAGGGGGTCCCGGGACCCTCTTCCAAAGAGATTCTGATTCAGTCGGCCTGAGAAGGGGCACAGACAATCTACTTCTTAGTAAAATGTCATGTGAAGAGAATGTACTGACCTCAAAAGAAAAAAAAAGAAAAACACTTCATTTCTCTTCTTACTCTCATACTAACCCAATGGGTAACCTTGGGCTTAACTTCTGATAGAAATAATGACCACAATAGCTGTTGTTTGTTGAGGCACCTTAGGTACAGTATCTGGATCTTCCTAAGAGCTGTGAGGTGGTATTCTGGGTTTCGTATGTGCCTTCCTCTGGTAATAGTCTCCTTGGTGTTAAGGAAGTGTCCTTTCTGTATTTCCTGTGACTCTGGTGGAATTGCCAATCAAACTGCCCAGTAATACCCCTCTAGGGAGAGGAGAGGCCGAGGAGGATGTGTTGACTCAATGCCAGCCAATAAGGTACCTCCTCTGGAGGCTGGAGACAGGTCAGGGCTTAGGGCATTTGTAGTCTGCTCTGTCTAGGTAGAATCCCTGACCCAGTCCTTACAAAGATTTTGTTCTTCAGCTCTTTCTTCCATTTCATGAGCTTCCCAATATCATTCCTGTAAATCTTTTTCTTGCTTAAGCTAACCAGAGTCCATTTCACATATTAAAGAAACTAATGAAATACTTATTTTAAGATAAAGAAGCTGAAGATTAGAGGAATTAAATGACTAACCCAAGACGCTGTAGCCAGAAGACAGCAAAGTGGGACCCACAGCAGGCCAGTTTGGTTTGGGAGTTTACAAGCCTGTCATTACCTCACATCACCTTAAATCCTCCTGAGAGCTCAAAAAAAAAGGAGAAGGAGGGGTGGAGGGAGTGCACTTTTCAAATACATACATACGATTTGAAAAAGTATAAAGAGAAATTTAAAAGTTACTATTAACTCCCACACCCATACTTGTAGTCAGAGAACTGGGCTAATTATTAATTTAATTTTATCAATTTCTATCAAATGCTCCAAGTGTTTATCCAGCAAAATTATACATTATATTAGAACACATGACAGAGAAAAAGGGCCCAAAAAGCAAACAGTGGTTAAAGTTGGGAAGATACCAAAGATAAACATTCCAGCAAAGTAATAATTAGGACCAGAATTCACCACCATCTTGGCTGAGTTTCTATTTTATCAGTTACTCACTTCTTAAATTCATGGATCCTAGATTACAATCCTGAAATCACAAAACAGTGGCTAGACTTGTAAGCAAAAATATGACCCAGTGTATTAGTCTGTTTTTGTGCCGCTGATAAAGACATACCCGAGACTGGGCAATTTACAAAAGAAAGAGGTTTAATTGGACTCACAGTTCCACGTGGCTGGGGAGGCCTCACAATCATGGTGGAAGATAAAAGGCATATCTCACATGGTGGCAGACAAGAGAAGAGAATGAAAACCAAGCAAAATGTGTTTCCCCATATCAAACCATCAGATCTCATGAGACGTATTCACTACCATGAGAACAGTATGGGAGAAACCGCCCCCATGATTCAATTATCTCCCACCAGGTTCCTCCCACAACACGTGGGAATTATGGGAGTACAATTCAAGATGAGATTTGGGTGGGGACACAGGGCCAAACCATATCACCCAGTCATCTTTACAGTAGTAAATCTTCCAGCTCTTGCTCCTGTCACAATTTCTTCTTTCTCAGACTTCAACCATGCATTTGAGACTATTGGGGGTGGGGAGGGGAATTTATACTTGACCCCATATAACTTTGTTCTGCTGGTCACTGCAGTCCAAAGCCAAGGCCAAGTGGGTCTGTGTCACTGAACAGAAATTAATTTAGCAGAATTTACTTTAGAGACATACATAACCCCTATCTGTCAAGTGTTGAGTTTCTCAAACTGACCTCATTGGAAGAGTCCATGCAGTCTCCCTGTGTCCAGCATCTCCATTGCATACCCTAAAACAAATGCCCCGAAACCACTGACACCTGGCCACACCCCACACATGCCACCCCATAGCACTTCTAGGTCAGTACCAGGAGGCAGTTTATTAGCAAACAATTGACTCCACTGTAAAGAATGTACTCTAAAATATGATTATGTGAATATTTAGCCCCATGGCTATTTATATCATAGCATTGCTTATACTAGAAAAAATGAAAACAATGTAAATATCTAAAAATGAAAGATTAATTAAATACATGATGGCATAATGATTTTAAAAATCTTGTTAGAGAATAGTTAAACATTCATGAGAAAAAATGCTCATGGGAAATGTTCATGAGATATTGTTAAATGAAAAATGAAATGAAAAAATCATTATAGAACAGAATGTTCAATGTGATTCCATTTTGTAAATACTCTATATATAATAAATTCCCATATATATCTTTCTGAGGGGAAATTATACATATATAATATTTATGCATATATATGTATAGTATACACATATACTATTTTCCCAAAAAGATTAGGATATTCAACAAAATGGAAAGGAGAGTTATCTCTGATAACAATTATAAATTATTTATATTTACTTTCTTACTAGTCCATATCTCTTAAATTTTAAGAAGAAAGAATTTTTTTAAAGCAAACTATTGAATTGGCCACTGCATGGTCAAAGTAGTTAAGGTTGCAGCTCCCAGTCGGACTTCAGTGAGCTGCTAATGTCCCACAGGACTGGACATTTGGATCCTTAGCTACATGCTATCTGGGGAAACCGTTAGAACAATTCCAGATAGTGAGTGTCACATACAAAGCAGTCAAGAAGAGTCCAAAAAGTCAAGTAAAAGAAGATTAGTGCCTGTAATCCCAGCTACTCAGGAGGCTGAGGCACGAGAATCGCTTGAACCTGGGAGGCAGAGGTTCCAGTGAGCCAAGATCGCACCATTGCACTCCAGCTTGGGCTACAGAGCGAGACTCCATCCCCGCACCTCCCCACCCCCCCAAAAAAGGAGAAGGAAAGAAAAAAGTCAACAAATTACCATAGGTAAAAAACAAAAAACAAACAAAAAAACTCTAATAGGTGATTTGTGAAGCTTTGCCAACTTGCTTTTTTAAAGAACAGAGAAATAGTTTGAAGCAAATTAGAAGAGTTGGTTTGAAAAGGTCCAGTCTCAAGCCAGCCTGGGAAACCACTACACCTTGGTAGCCTAAATCGGGTCTGATAGAAATGAGGAATGCAACAATTGCCTGCCTCCCTCAGGCTCCAAATCTGCTGTCAACTCCACTAACAGGTAACATGAAGCAGGTATTATTTTGAAAGATGCAGAGAATTATGTTCCTCTCTAACAGTTTAAGGTGTAGAGATTACTTTGGGCACCAATTAGTTTTGACCCAACCTCCCAAAGCATCCACAGAGAAAGCTCCTTTGTCTCTGACTTCCTGCCACCAAGACACAATGGATTAAGGGGAATTTTCCACTCAGACCATCACAACCACCTTCCATTCTGCTAATGTAGTCAGCCAGTTCTGCAAACTCCCAATGTCTGTTCACTGTAACAGCAAAAAGTTTCTGTGTTATGGTTAGAGTAATTTCAAAATAAGCACTTCATACAAAAGGCAAATAGCTATGAAATATCTGTCTTGATGTCTTGTCAGAACATTGAAACATTTCTCCTTTTTAAGTCACTTTTCACAGATCTAAGATCTTGGATAATTTGGGGACATATTTATGTGTTCTGTATATCATGTTTCTTATGCAACCCAAATAGACCCCTTGCTTGACCACACAACCTTGGGATCCTAAGGCACCCATTCCTCTCTGCACTTGTCCTCTGGAAGAGGGCAAAGGCCAGCTCAGCCTCTGTGTGTTGCTTTTTAACAGCCATCTTTACCCTTTTTTTCCTTAAGGCAGAGCCCACCTCCCACAACAGGGACTGGAAACAACGCATGGCTACTTTCCCAGCCTCCTTTGCAGTAAGGTGGCCAAGTAATCTCACTTTGGTCAATGAAGCATAAGAAAAAGTCTACTAAGAAACTCCTAGGAAAAATTTTCTTCTCTTATAAATAGAGCCACATGAAAGTAGAACCTTCTTTCCCACCACCTTCCCATTTGGGGAATCCAAATATTGAAATATATATGTATATACACATATATATACATATATATTTCAATATGTATTGAAATCCTGACTCCCAAATTGATGGTAATAGTAAATGGGAACTTCAGGAGGTGATTAGGCCATGAAGAGTCTTCATGAATGGGATTAGTGCCCTTGTAAGAGGCCTTAGCGAGGTCCCTTGCTCCTTCTGCCATGTGAGGACGCAGTGAGAAGACACCATCTATGAACCATAAAGTTGACCCTCACCAGATACAGAATCCACTGGTGTCTTGATCTTGGACATTGCAGCCTCCAGAACTATCAGAAATAAATTTTTGTTGTTTATAAGCCACTCAGCTGATGGTATTTTGTTATAGTCATCCAAATGGACTAAAGGGCACTATCTAATTCTTCTTTAAAAAAAAAAAAAAAAGACAGTATCTCTGTATCACCAAGACTGGAATGCAGTGGTGTGATCATGGCTCACTGCAGCTTTGAACTCCTGGGCTCAAGCAATCTTCCCACCTCAGCCTCCCAAGTCACTGGAACTATAGGCGTGTGCCACCACGCCCAGCAATTTTTATTTTAATTTTTATAGAGACAGGGTCTCACTATGTTGCCCAGGCTGGTCTTAAACTCCTGGCCTCAAAGGACCCTCCCATCTCGGCCTCCCAAGGTGCTGGGATTACAGGCATGAGCCACCACACCCAGCCAGCACTATCCAATTCTATCCAGAGATTCGTAAATCCTCCCTAGACCTCAGCACCTCCCTTCCCTCCTTCAGATGCCTATCCATTATTCAAAACATAAATAGATCCAAACAGTAAGTATTCCTTTTGAAATACTGTGCTAACTTCTGGGCCTCCCAGATATTAATGAATGATATTTGCTCAACTTTCTGAACGTTTCCCCATGATTAAAGAAATGCCTAAAAGATAGGCAAGGTGTATCAGTGATCTTTTGCTGTGTAATAAATCACCCTTGAAATGGAGTGGTTTAAAATGACCATTATTTATTTGCTCACAATTTTGGGGGTCAATAATTTGATTTGAACTGAGCTCAGCTGAGACAGCCCATCTCTTCTCCATATGGTGTCAGTCAGGCCAACTTTGCATTTGCAATCTGTTGGCGGATCTCAGTTGGCAAGTCAGCTGGTGGCTGGCTGGTCCCAGACAGCCTTGCTCATGAGTCTGACAGCTGGGCTGTCCATGAGAGCAACTTGCTTCTCCTCTCTGGCCACTCCAGCAGGACAGCACAGCTTCCACCCATGGCAGATGGGTTCCAAGAACGTGAGAATGGAGGCTGCAAAGTCCCTCGAAGCCTGAGCTCTGAAGTCACACATCATTTTCATCACACTGTATTGGTCAAAGCAAGTCACAATCCTAGCCCAACTTCCAGGAGTGTTGAAACAGCCTCCAGCCCTTCAGGAAAGGAGCTTCAAATAACGTGTGGCCAGGTTTAATTTACCACTGAATGTACTTGCAACTCTCCACAGTTAAAAATTGATAGCCAACGTAAATGCAATTCTCTAACAGCAACAGCAACAAAACTTTCTATTGTACATACTGATCTCATAGGTACACGTATGTTAATTTATTTATGTAGGTGAAGATGTTGATGGGTTAGGCAGAGAGGGCAGATATTTTTATTATTCTGCAATTTGAGGAATGAGACTACAAAACAAAATAAAAAGTTCTTGGAAAACAAATTTCCTTGTTTATTTCACAGAATATGTATTTCAAGATAAATTAGAATTATTATTCCATGTAAGTCCAGATTACCTTTTCAAAATGTTATAGCGGTTGTCACTATCATGGCTGCATAATTCAGTCTCCCAAGGAACTTTTGGGGAGCCTTTTATTTTTGAGATGGAGTCTCACTCTGTCACCCAGGCTGGAGTGCGATGGCACAATCTCGGCTCACTGCAACTTCCGCCTCCTGGGTTCAAGCGATTCTCCTGCCTCAGCCTCCTGAGTAGCTGGGATTACAGGTGCCCACCACCACACCCAACTAATATTTTTTTTTGTAGTTTTTTAGTAGAGACGGGGTTTTACCATGTTGGCCAGGCTGGTCTCGAACTCCTGACCTCAAGTAATCCACCCGCCTCAGCCTCCCAAAGTGCTGGGATTACAGGCATGAGCCACCACGCCCGGCCTAGGGAGCCTTTAAAAATACCAATACCCCAGCATCACCGCAAGAGATTCTGATGCAATTGGTTGGGGGTAGAAAAACCACTTATTTGATGTATGTCTGGCTTTTTTGGTTCTCCCCATATTCTACAAAGAACGGACCCTCTCTGAATCCCAGATTTGGGTCACCAAAGTTTTCTGACTTTTCTGTTGAGTTCCAAGCACAGCTTGGTTTCTGAGTCAAAATTACATTCCCTATGGTCATCTGAACCCAGAGTTATTTACCCAGGCCCTGATAAACAATCCTTCTACAATCCTTCTAAATCCTCTGTTTAGAGGCTGCAAAATGGTGGTGCATGGGCTGGAATGATCTGAGTTTTGTTTGGCCTGTTACACACTGGTGGCCCAGGCAATGCATTTTTAACAGGGAGTGGGGAGTTAGGTGCCCACATTTATAAGTCAGGAGGTCTCACCTTGAGATCAGGGTTGAGGCTTCTCTTGAAAGTGCTGAAGAACTCAGAGCATGCAGCAGGGCTAACAGGCTCCATTCAGCCTGAAGCGGTCATCAGCGTGCAGCAGTTTTCTCTCTGGCTCCTTAAAGTTGTCTGTCTCAAGCCTGTCAGCATTTGAGTTTACACCCTTGGTCTGGCTCAATCTCAGTTACCATTTTATACCTGAAGATTGTGAGGCCCAGGATCTGGGGTGGAGGGCGAGCTGTTGAGATCTCTAGGCTGCACCTCGCATCACACATGCATTGGTTCATTTGCTTTTCATGTCAACCCTGGGAGGAAAGGCTCTACTAGTTCCATGTTATAGATGATGGAACTGAATCTCAGATTTAGGAACTTGCCTAGTCACACATAGCTGATAAAAAAAAAATGGAGCTGATATTTCAACTGAGGTCTTGTGAGTCTCCAGCCAGAATTCTTTGTGCTCCTCCATAGCGATTCTTGCCACCGGCCATGACTGCTCTTTCTTGCCTCTTACCTCTCTTTTCCCCAGCACTCTTTTTGCCTCTGCATTAGTGCATACCAGCATTTCCTGGCTCCTCTCTCTCTCACCTCTTATTGTCTGACCCTGTCCAGGAACTTACAGTTCCCGATGCGTCCCAAGGCCCATATTTCTATATCATACACCATATTACAGTCATAAAATAACTTGTTCTGCAGCAGGAAGGGGTCCAATTACAGCCCATGTAATTGGCAAAAGAGTGTCATTCATCACGGTGGCCCTGGGATTGGAGGTCATCAGAGCAATTCCATTTGTTGGACTTTTTCCTGTTTGTTTCAGCCATGGTTTCATCACAGTCCTTTACAGATCCCAGTGGACCTGCTGGGACATTTCACAAGTTATAAAATACATGCATTAAGGATTGTTAATAGCAGCCAAGCAGCAGAAACCATGATGTGAGAATAAAATGCACTGCACAAAATGAAATTTAGAGTGACCGAGTGGAAAAGAAGGGATTATTTTTCTGCAAGCCACCCAATAAGCACAGAGCTAGGGCCCAGTGGGGTTGTTATCTTGTATGGAGGAAATCTTTTACATTCTATAAACCTGATAAATAATGTGACAGGAGTCCCGTCACCTCGCTCCTTGAACCAATCTGTCCACATTGCACGTCGGTGTTCTCTGTGCTGTTAAAGAGGCAGCTGGGTTTCCTAGGAAGCAAACTTACCCCTGTCAGTTCGGGGAGACAAGTAAGTTGGCCCCATCTTTACCATTTAAGGCATAATTTGATTTATGTTTGATTAGTTAATATGCTTCCCACTACAGTGGGACATATGGAAACAATTTAATGGAAGTATAGAATCTTAGAATAGGACAGAAGAGAATTTTCAAGGTGGAATATCTACTGCAGAGGTCTCATCCTGGGTACCCACCTGTCATCTGACTCACAGATGTTTTTGTCTGACCTACACAAGGTCTTGGTGAAAATATGACTTGGTTACTAATATTTAAAAATCAGGTGATTTGGCCAGGCACTGTGGCTAATGCCTGTAATTCCAGCACTTTGGGAGGCCAAGGCGGGTGGATCACCTAAGGTCAGAAGGAGTTCAAGACCAGCCTGGCCAACATGGTAAAACCACATCTCTACTAAAAATACAAAAAATTAGCCGGGCATGGTGGCGGGCACCTGTAATCCCAGCTACTTGGGAGGCTGAGACAGGAGAATCTCTTGAACCGGAGAGGCGGAGGTTGCAGTAAGCCGAGATTGTGCCACTGCACTCCAGCCTGGGCAACAAGTGAAACTCCATTTCCAAAAAAAAACAAAACAACACAAAACAAAATCAGGTGATTTTCTTTATTTAAATTTTATTTTCTAGCTTTTCTTTAAAAAAATACTTTACAATCTGACAATACAGCCCAGATTCCCTGTGACAAGAGTTGGCCAGGGCTGAGGAGTGTCTGCCCCATCAGACAAAGGAGAGCTGCTCTCTGCAGGTCATCCCAGCTCCACCAACACCTACCGTCCCCCCAACACTCAGGCCAGGGGGCAGTTGCCCATTTCACACATGTATATTTTATGCACACATAAAAAAATTCACATACCAACGTCATACATTTAATTCACTCAGCGGATATTTAGTGGGGCATAGACTCTGTGCCAGACATTATTGAAGACACCAGGGATATAGCAGTGACCAAAATAAACCAAAATCCTGGCCCCATGGAGTCTTCAGTCCAGGGAGAGGCATAGACAGTAAGAAAAAGCAGGAAAACATACACAGGCCTACCTCACAGATACTGTAGGTTCAGTTCTAGACTACTGCAATAAAGCAAATATCATAATAAAGCAAGTCCCATGAATTTTTTGGTTTCCCAGTGCATATAAAAGTTATGTTTACACTATCCTGTAGTCTATTAAGTATGCAATAGTATGATGTATAAAAATACAATGTGCATACCTTAATTTAAAATTTATTTATTTTATTTATTTATTTATTTTGAGATAGAGTCTTGCTCTGTCGCCCAGGCTGGGGTGCAGTGGCATGATCTTGGCTCACTGTAACCTCCACCAGCAGGTTCAAGCCATTCTTTTGCCTCAGCCTCCCAAAGTGCTGGGATTACCACCATGCCTGACCAAAAAATACTTTATTGCTAAAAATGTTAACAATCACCTGAGCCTCTAGTGAGCTGCAATCCTTTTGCTGGTGGAGGACCTTGACTGATCAGGGTGGTGGTTGCTGAAGGCAGGGGTGACTGTGGCAATTTCTGAAAATAATACAATAAAGTTTGCCACATCGATTGACTCTGCCTTTCACAAAAGATTTCCCTGTAGCATGCAATGCTGTTTGATAGCATTTTACTCATAGTAGAACTTCGTTCAAAATTGGAGTCAGTCCTCTCAAATCCTGTTACTGCTTTATCAACTAAGTATATCAACTAGAATATTTAACATTCTAAATCCTTTGTATTCATTTCAACAATATTCACAGAATCATCACCAGAAGTGGTGATCTTGATCATCAAGAAATCGCCTTCTTTGCTTTTGCAACTCCTCATCTGTTAGAGTTTTATCATGAGAATGCAACCAGTTAGTCACATCTTTAGATTCCACTTCTAATGCTGAATCTCTTGCTGTTTCCACCACAACTTCAGCTACTTCTTGCACTGAAGTCGTGAGCCCCTTAAAGTCATCCATGAAGGTTGGAATGAACTTCTTCCAAATTCCTGTTAATGTTGATATTTTGACCTCTTCCCATGAATCATGAATATTCTTAATGGCATCTAGAATGGTGAATCCTTTCCAGAAGGTTTTTAATATACTTCACCCAGATCCATCAGAAGAATCATTATCTATGGCCACTATACCCTTATGAATTGTATTTCTTAAATAATAAGACTTGAAAGTCAAAATTATTCCTTGACCCATGGGCTGCAGAATGGATATTCTGTTAATAGGCATGAAAATGACATTAATCTCCGTGTACATCTTCATCAGAGCTCTTGGATGACTAGATGTGTTGTCAATGAGCAGTAATATTTTAAAAGGACTCTTTTTCTGAAAGTAGGTCTCAACAGTGGGCTTAAAATATTTACTAAACCATGCCGTAAACAGATGTGCTGTCATTCAGGTTTTGTTTCTCCCTTTATAGAGCATAGGCAGAGTAGATTTAACATAATTCTTTTTGTGTGTGTATGTGACAAAATCCCACATCCCTTTATGATTAAAACCCTCAGCAAAATCAGCATAGAAGGGACATATCTCAAGGTGATGAAAAGCCATCTATGACAAACCCATGGCCAACATTATACTGAAGAGAAAAAAGTTCAAAGCACTCCCCCTGAAAACTGGAACAAGACAAGGATGCCCACTTTCACCACTTCTATTCAACATAGTACTGGAAGAGCAATCAGACAAGAGAAATAAACCAAGGGCATCCACGTCAGTAAAGAGGAAATCTTTACCATTGCTGTTTGCTGGTGATATATGATCATGTACCTAGAAAACCCTAAAGACTCATCCAGAAAGCTCCCAGAACTGGTAAATGAATTTAGTAAAGTTTCAGGATACAAGATTAATGTACACAAATCAGTAGCCCTGCTATACACCAACAGCAACCAAGCTGAGAATCAAATCAAGAACTCAACCCCTCTTATAATAGCTGAAAAAAAAAAAAAAAAGCCTTAGGAATACACCTAACAAAGGAGGTGAAAGACCTCTCCAGAGAAAACTACAAAACACTGCTGAAAGAAATCATACAGGCCCAGCGCGGTGGCTCACGCCTGTAATCCCAGCACTTTGGGAGGCCAAGGTGGGCAGATCTTGAGGTCAGGAGATCGAGACCATCCTGGCTAACACAGTGAAACCCCGTCTCTACTAAAAATACAACAAAAAATTAGCCAGGCAAGGTGGCGGGCGTCTGTAGTCCCAGCTACGCGGGAGGCTGAGGCAGGAGAATGGCGTGAACCCCAGGGGGAGGAGCCTGCAGTGAGCCGAGATCGCGCCACTGCACTCCAGCCTGGGTGAAAGAGCGAGACTCCTTCTCAAAAAAAAAGAAAAAAGAAATCACACAGATGACACCAACAAATGGAAACATCCCACGCTCATGGATGAGTGGAATCAATATTGTAAAAATGACTATACTGCCAAAAGCAATCTACAAATTCAATGCAAACCCTATCAAAATACCACCATCATTCTTCACAGAACTAGAAAAAACAATCTTGAAATTTATATAGAGCCAAAAAACAGCCCACATAGCCAAAGCAAGGCTAAGGAAAAAGAACAAGTCTGGAAGCATTACATTACCCAACTTCAAACTATACTATAAGCCAGTAGTCACCAAAACAGCATGGTACTGGTATAAAAATAGGCCCATAGACCAATGGAACAGAATAGAGAACACAGAAATAAAGCCAAATACTTACAGTCAACTGATCTTCAACAAAGGAAACAAAAACTTAAAAGTGGGGAAAGAACACCCTATTCAACAAATGGTGCTAGGACAATTGGCAAGCCACAAGCAGAAGAATGAAACTGGATCCTCGTCTCTCACCTTACACAAAAATCAAGTCAAGATGGGTCAAAGATTTAGCATAATTCTTAAAAGCCCTAGGATTTTTGGAATGGTAAATCAGCACTAGATTCAACTTTAAGTCACCAGGTGCATTAACCCCTAACAAGAGAGTGGGCCTGTCCTTTGAAGCTTTGAAGCCAGACATTGACTTCTCCTTTCTAGTTATGTAAGTCCTAGACGGCATCTTCTCCCAACACAAGGCTATTTTGACTACATTGAAAATCTTTTGTTTAGTGTAGCCACCTTCATTATTTGTCTCAGGTCTTCTAGATAACTTGCTGCAGCTTCTCCATCAGCACTTGCTGCTTCACCTTGCACTTTTATGTTATGGAGATGGTTTCTTTCCTTAAACTTCATGAACCAGCCTCTGTTATCTTCAAACTTTTCTTATGCAACTTCCTCACGTCTCTCAGCCTTGATAGAATTGGAGAGAGTTATGGTCTTTCTCTGGATTAGGCTTTGGCTTAAGGGAATGTTGTGGCTGGTTTGATCTTCTAACCAGACCACTCAAACTTTCTCCATATCACAAATAGAGCTGTTTTGCTTTCTTATCATTCATGTGTTCGTTGAAGTGGCACTTTTAATTTCCTTCAAGAACTTTTCCTTTGCATTCACAACTTGGCTAAGGGGCACAGAATGCCTAGCTTTCAGCCAGTCTTGGCTTTCTACCTGCCCTCTTCTCTAAGACTAATCATTTCTAGCTTTTGATTTATAGTGAAAGTTGTGTGACTCTGCCTGTCACCTGGATACTTAGAGAATATTGTAGAATTATTGATTGGTCAATTTTAATATTGTTGTTTCTGAGGAAATAGGAAGGCCCAGGGAGAGAGAGAGATGGGAGAATGGCCAATCAGTGGAGCAGTCAGAACACACATGACATTTATGGGTTAAGTTCATCATCTTATATGAGCACAGTTCATGGTGTTCCAAAACAATTACAACCGTAACATCAAAGATCAGTGATCACAGATCACCACAACAGATATAATAATAATGATAAAGTTTGAAATGTGAGAATTACCAAAATATGATACAGAGCCACGTGAGCACATGCTGTTGGAAAAATGATGCTGATAGACTTGCTCCACTCAGAGTTGCCGCGAACCTTCAGTTTGTAATAAACACAGTATCTGTGAAGTGCAATAAAATGAATCGCAATAAAACCAGGTGTGCCTACAGTACAATGAGTAGTAATAAGTACCATGGGGAAAACTAAGCAGGCAAAATGGCAATAGGGTACTGGAGAATTACAATTTTAAATAGGATGATGTGCAAGGTTTCACTAAGAAGATGAGTGGCATTTGAGCACAAGCCTTAAGGATGAGAGGGAGGGAGCCATAGGCATATCTAGGTGGACAGCATTCCAGGCAGGACATGCAAAGGACATAGTATGTTTGGTCCAGGACTGGGACTTAAACAGGAGCCACAATCCAATTAGAGATGATGCCACTGGCCATAAACCCTAAGCAGAACTTCCAGGATATGCTTTTCCAGAACTTCTATCATCTGCCTTTTCATGGAAACCCAAAAAACTCTAAGTGAAAATCCAGATTTATGCCAAAGACAAAATGGAAAGGGATTATTCACTTAACTCAAGGCTTCACAGTAGGAGCCTTTTATTCAGGAAACTCCCTAGGCACATGTAAAATGGTTTTAGATTTAGAATTCTAATTCACATGATTTTTCAGAAATCCATTTACCACACAAAGCAAGGAACCCCTACAGTGCTGATGCATTTAGTCTGATTTGGTCCTACTCCCTCACTGAGACCTCAGGTATCCCCCATACCTTCTTTGCAAGCTGCCCAGCTAAGGTTAGAAGCCCCGACCCTCAGGGGAGGCCAGCACCAAGTGATGAGGTGAACTCCACAGTGGTGGGCTGCTGCTGCAAGAGGCGCTGGGTGCTGACTCCCCTGGCTATGGTTTCATCTACTGTCACAGCCACCCTGCCTGCCTCCCAACTCATCCCAGCCCTTGGGGCTTCACTCAAAGCAGTGGGGCTGTTTCATTGGTTTTATTAACATTTATTGTTTCTCAGATTCAAGAAAAATATCCAATTTGGAGGACTGAGAAAATCCACAGAACAAAGAACTGTTTTTAAAACCTCCATAATCCTACCACTCAGAGAAAACCACTGGTGGCCACCCTGTCTGGCTGCTAATTACCGAAGTCACAGGAATTTAGATTGGCTGTCCCCTTTTGTGTCTCCAAAAAGCTTCTCTGCCATAATGCCATTCCCCTCAATATTCCTAGAAGCAAAGGCCTGGGTGTGGGCAGTTAGAGAGGTAGAAAGGATGGAAGTCAATTTAAATTGGCTGGTTCAATTCAAGTTGCAAATATCCATGTCTATAACCAGCTAGGGAGATGCCACACCTACAGATGATGTGAGGGGGTGGCTACATCTGCAGGCTCATCTTCAGAAAACTGGCTATATGCAGATGCTAGGTCTCTCCTGGGAAGATTGCAAGAGGGGGCAGTTGCAGCATGGTGCAAGATAGGAAGAGGACCCATCTCCCTCTCTCCCAAGGCCTGGGCATGCCCCTCAGGAACCCAGCCCTATGGCAAGGAATGGCCTTAGCACCTAGGGCTGTAAGTCCTGCTAGTGCTGCTGGTACCCCTGAATAGTAATGTAGCAGTAACTGTGGGGATGTGGATAGGGGGGAGGTGGCTATGACAAGTACAGAGGCAGAATGTATCAATCAGCCATCGCTGCAATATGCCATTCCAAAATAGAGTGGCATGGCCTAAAACAACAACCAATGAGTCCTACTTAGGTACCAGTAGGTTAGCCATCGATTGGCTGATCTAGGTTAGGCTTAGCAAGGCTGGATTTGAAACTTCAGGCTGAACCCATGCCATCTCCATGCCTCTCTAAACCACTTTGGAGCTGTGGACTAGCTGGATTGTGTTCTTTTCATGGCAATAGCTGAAGCACGAGAGCACAGGCTCAATTCTGAAGCATATGTTAAGCTTTTGCTCACATCATATCTAATAACATCCAATTGGTCAAAGCAAGTTATGTGGCCAAGTCCAATCTCAGTGGGATGAGGCAATATTCTGCCTCTAGGAGGAGGAACTGCAAACCCACATGGCAATGGGAAACGGGGGGGTGAAGAATTGAGGACAAGGCACTCTACCACACTGATATGTCAAATTGTAATCCCCAGTGCTGAAGGCGGAGCCTGGTGGGAGGTGGCCAGATCATGAGGGTGGTCCTTCATCAACGGGCTAGCAACATCCCTTTGGTGCTGTTCTCATGACAGTGAGTGAGTTATCACAAGATCTGGTTGTTTAAAAGTGTACAGCGCTTTCCCCGCCTCTCTCTTGCTCCTGCTCCCACCATGTGAGATGCCTTGCTCCCCCTTTGCCTTTGCCATGATTGTAAGTTTCCTGAGGCCTCCCCAGAAGCCAAGCAGATGCCACCATGTTTCCTGTACAGCCCGCAGAACTGCGCACCAATCAAACCTCTCTTTGTTCTAAGTTACCCAGTCTCACGTATTTCTTTATAGCAGTGCAAGGGCATACTCATACACACACAGATGCTATGTAAACAGGTGCGGGCAACACTCATATTCACAGTGATAAATGAGATTCCAGGGATTAGGATGTTGATACATCATTTTAGGGGGTCTTATTTATCAGTGTGAATATGAGTGTTACCTTATTTGGAAAAAGACTCTTTGCAGATGTAACGAAGGATCTTCAGATAAAGAGATTATCCTAAATTAGCCAGGTAGACCCTAAGTCTAATGATAAATGTCCTTATGAAAAAAGAGGCAGTGGCAGATTACACCTACCAAAGAGGAAGAGGCAATGTCAAGACAGGCAGAGGTTAGAGCAATGCAGCTGCAAGCCAAGGAAGGCCTGGAGCCACCAGAAGCTAGAAGAGTCAGGGAACGAATTCTTCCCTAGAGCCTCTGGAAGGAACACAGCTCTGTTGATATTTTAATCTTGGACTTGTGGCCTCCAGAGCTGAAAGAGGATACATATCTGTTGTTTTAAGCCACCAAGTTTATGGAAATTTCTTATGGCAGTCACAGGAAACTAATACAATTGATAATAGTAATGGTGTGTTAGTCCACCTGAAGATGCTAGAAATGGGCCCTCACTGGTCAACTATGAAGACTAATTGAAACAATTGAGAGATACTCATCATCTCTGCATACACTGAGTATAAGAATCTAGCAAAGACCTTCAGCTTGCACATGTAGGTACGGCACAGAGACTTAATCTATGAACACTCCCTTGCTAAGGTATTGGTCTGGAAAATTCCAGTTGCTTGAGCTACTGGTCTGGAAAAATCCAGTTGCTTTTGTCCCTATAAATGGACAAAAATCCTGCCTATGGTATAATATTAAATCTGTATTGAGTGAATCTTGCATAGCAGGTAGTGGTCCAAGCACCTAGGAGGACAGACAGCTGGAACTCTCTGAGTATATAAGAGCCGGTAGCAGGAAGAGTGTGTTTTCTGCTTGCTAAAACATGCTAGTTCAGTGCTGTGGGACAGCATTTGATGGGAGTGAGCTAATGTTGGCTACTGTTATGTTGCAAAGAGAACTTAAGACTGGTGTGTGCTGTGGTTTGAATGTGTCCCCTCCAAAATTCAGGTGACCCCAGGGCAACAATATTGGGAGACACAGCCTTTGGAAAGTAACTGAGTCTTAAGAGCTCTGCCCTCGTGAATGGAATTAGGTGCCCTTATAAAAGGACTTGACAGAGTTTGCTCCTCTTTGCCCTTCTTCCTCTGCCATGTGAAGACACAGCACATCCCTCCGGAGGATGTGGCATTCAAGGTGTCAGCGTGAAGCAGAGGCCAGACCCTCACCAGACAATGAACCTGCCAGTGCCTTGGCCTTGGACTTCCCAGCCTCCAGAACTGTGAGAAATTTCTGTTCTTTATAAATTACCCAGTCTCAGGTATTCTGTTATAGCGACACAAAATGGATTAAGTGTGTGACCCAAGCAGCTTAGATGAGTTCTACAAAGGCCCAAGGTTCTCAAGAATCCTGGAACACTGGGACACCCTGTCATCACTCACCCTGGTGAGCAAGCAGATGCCCACTGTCAAGGTCTCCATGGTCCCTTGAGTCAGGTGGCTGGGTTACTCTCTTCCCGAGGGGGAGTCTGATGGCCTTTGCTATTGCTGGGAACACAGGTGCCTGGAGTCTTCCTCCCTGGTTTGCTACCAGCCTTTCCCCTCTGAGTCTCCCCAGGGAGAAACTCACAGGTCCATACTGCTTTCAGCCAGCCCCCTCTGTTGCCTTTCAGGTCTTTGGAAGCTGTTGTCTCTCAGATTCCACCTTCCTCCCTCATCCTACGCTCCTCTCTCCCCTCTTCCTCTTGGACCCCAGCCACAATCTTGCCCAAGACATTATGCCAAGAGACTTCCACAAAAGCTGAGGGCAGAGCTGTCCTCTGGCAACCTCACCCATAGGAGAAAGCACAATCGTGTGGGCTAGCTCCCTTGGAGTGAGGAGAAGGGAAAAATTCTGGAAGAATATTTATACAATGAAGAAATTAAATTTTCCTGACACAGATGCAAAGTGCTCACACAGTGCTAGCTACACACTCCATGAGTCCTATTAACACCTGTCAACATCCATCAGGTCACACCGCCTATGAATGGTGTGTATGCATGGGCAACCACACATCTGTTTGGCTCAGTCAAACATCCTCAAAGCCTAGCAGAGTTCCTGGCACATGGTGGGCATTTAATAAACATTGCTCAAAAATAATTAGTTATTTCACAAATGAACATTGCAGAGTTTTCCAGCAACTTGTGCAAAGTTAAAGACATGATTAGATACAAGATCTACAATGTGGATAAAAAACAAACAGTTGCTAAAGAAAAATACACCTATTTCTTTTGCTGACACCAGAGTGAAATTTCCCACATTTATCTTCACAGACAAATTTTTACTCTTTCTACTTTTCTGCATTTTCCAAAATGTCTATAATGAGCAGACCATAATTGTATTTGGGGAAAAATAACTGGACCTTCTGAAAACATAATTCCTTCCACATGCACCTTTCCCACTACCTATTTTTCCTGTTAATTTTGGAGACAGAGTGATGCCTAAGTTTCCCCACATTGTATGCTCTTCCTTGGCCCAACTTGTTGGAACCTCATTTGTAGAAAGTGGGAGAAAGTAGATCTAAGAGGCTTCTAAGAGTAGTTAATTATTCTTTCTAATCCCTCCCAGAGCTCACGGGTGGTATGCCAGGGAAGCCTAAGTACTTCGATTCCTTTATTCATTCCCCCTAAGCTTCTGGGTAAGGGTAATTTTCCTGCCATATATTTATATATCTCTCATAAATGAGAGATAAATGGAGTAAATGCCTGCAGTGGGGAGCAGTGAACACTGTGAGTCTGCAGAGGAAGCAGTGAATCTGCACAGAAGAAGGGCGTTTGGGGCAGCATCTCATAAGCCTGCCCAGAGGATTCTGTCCACTGGGCAATCCTACCCAGAGTTTGGACACACGCCCTTGAAACTGTATCTCTAGAGGGAGTTCTCTCAGGGATGGGGGTTCTGGGGGTTGTCACCATTTCAATGACATGAGGCAGTTGGCAGTGAAAACCAGACCTAAGGCAACTGTGCTAGCACCTTCTACACCATGGAGGTCCTCAGAGGGCATCTGGAGGGCTACACTAGGGTGGGAGCTGTTCCTTTTCAGGAAGAAGAATGCAGAGTTGCCAAGCAGCAGAGAGGGACCTGCCCACCTCAGCACCAACACGCCAATGCCCAGTATACCCCTCTGCAGCGTTCTACATTCTCCATTGCCCTTGTGAAGAAACAGGAGGAAGTAACTGACTCATCCATTGGCAGAAACATTTAGGTCGCTACAAGAAAAATCTTCCTGACCCTGGCACAGTTGAGACACTGGAAGAGGCTCAGAGGATAGGTGGCACATGAATCCCAGGAGGAGGTGGAGATGAGACTTGTTGCTTACTCTGACTGAGGGAACTGAGCTGCAGATGAGCCACAGGTGGGGTTATCCAAGGTGAGGGGCTGCACTGGAGACTGGTTGACTGTAAAGACATTAGAAACCCTGAGTTCAGAGGAGAAGGCAAAGCCAAAGAATGTATCAAAAACTGCAAGAGCTTGGGAGGCCAAGGCGAGTGGATCACGAGGTCAGGTGTTCGAGACCAGCCTGGCCAACATAGTGAAACCGCATCTCTACTAAAAATACAAAAATTAGCCAGGCATAATGGAAAGCACCTATAATCCCAGCTACTTGGGAGGCTGAGGCAGGAGAATTGCTTGAACCCAGGAGGCGGAGGTTGCAATGAGCTGAGATCAAGCCATTGCACTCCAGCCTGTGTGACAAGAGCAAGACTCCATCTCAAATTCCCAGCTACTCAGGAGGCTGAGGCAGGAGAATGGCGTGAACCTGGGAGGCGGAGCTTGCAGTGAGCCAAAATCACGCCACTGCACTCCAGCCTGGGTGACAGAGCGAGACTCCGTCTCAAAAAAAAAAAGCAAGAGTACTGATTGTCAAAACACGAGAAAACAAATCAGGACATTTTCAACTTTGAAGATATGGGAGTCAGGCATAAGCATGTAAGTCTGAGGACAGAGTAAGAAGTGCTTGGAGGCCAGGTGCGATGACTCAAGGCTGTAATCCCAGCACTTTGGGAGGCCAAGGCGGGTGGATCACCCGAGGTTAGGAGTTCAAGACCAGCCTGGCTAACATGGCTCCGTCTCTACTAAAAAAACAAAAATTAGCCGGGTGTGGTGGCCCACTCCCAGCTATTCGGGAAGCTGAGACAGGAGAATTGCTTGAACCCAGGAGGCGGAGGTTGCAGTGAACTGAGATCACGCCACTGCACTCCGGCCTGGGTGACAGCGAGACTTTGTCTCAAAAAAGAAAGAAAGAAAGAAAGAAGTGCTTGGAGCCAGAACCAGCAGCACAGCAGCAAACGAGGATGCAGTTTGAATGTAAATGCGTCAAGGAATGAATGAACGAGGGTTGGTGTCATGGGTATGGTGCTGGAATGTGCCCTGCCACGTAGCTTTTGTGCTCCTACCAAAGGCTGATGGGGGATAAATGGGGGAAATTTCACTCTGGTGTCAGCAAAAAAAAAAATAGTTGTAGTTTTCTTAAGCAACTGTCTGATTTTTATCCACAAATATTGTAGATCTTGTATCTAATCATGTCTCTAACTTTGCATGAAGACAGGGATTTATCCCAGCTTAAGGGCCAAGGGAAGAACCCGCATAGAAATAGCTTAGTGGTAGGGATGACTGGCTTTGTTGGGTGAGTATGTGGTGGTGTCCCTGTGGCTGGACATGATTGATGTTTCGGAGCATCGTCATATCTGCTAACAGGTCAAAATGCAGATCTTCGTGAAGACCCTTACCGGCCAGACCATTGCCCTTGAGGTGGAGCCCAGGGACACCATCAAAAATGTGAAGGCCAAGATCCAGGATAAGGAAGGCATTCCGCCGGACCAGCAGAGGCTCATCTTTGCAGTCAAGCAGGTGGAAGATGACCGCACTCATTCTGACTATAACATCCAGAAAGAGTCGACCCTGCACCTGATCCTGCACCTAACGGGTGGCTGTTAATTCTCCAGTCTTGCATTCGCAGTGCCCAGTGATGGCATTACTCTGCAGTATAGCCATTTGCCCCAACTTAAGTTTAGAAATTACAAGTTTCAGTAATAGCTGAACCTGTTCAAAATGTTAATAAAGGTTTTGTTGCATGGTTAAAAAAGAAAAGGAAAGAGATAGCTCAGTGTTGCAGGAAAGGCCTGGATCATTATTTCAAAAACTCCATTTCTCAGACTGCTTGTCCTTGAATAAACAATATCTCAATAAAATAATGTAAGGAGAAATTGTATACTATGGCCCCATCTTGGAGCTCCGTAATGCACTCCAGTTTACGAAAGGCTCTGAGACAAGCTACACCAGAGAAACCTGTTGAACCAAACACTTCCCAAATGGATGGGACCAGTGGATTTCCCTGCCCCACTTTTTTAAAATTTCCCCCATAAAACACCAATTAATACCTTATAGGACACGAGCCCTCCTCTGAATACACGTTGAAGAAACCTGACCTTGGTCAATTGCCCTGATCAAAGGTAACACCTAAAAGTATTATATATATTCTCTCTCTCTCTTTCCTTCTTCATCTTCTCCCTCTTTCTTTTATTCAATCTCCCTCCCTCCTTTCTTCCTCCATCTTTCCTGTCTTTTCTTCATCTGGAAATTTTCTTTCATTTCTCTCTTCTTCTCCCTCACCTTCTCGAGCAATGTGCTAAGACTGCAATGCACTGGGACTTCCAGGGGTCCCCTGGAAACTCCTTGGGCCTAAGAGCCAAGGTTCCACCATAGCTGCAGCTGAACTGGTTTGCCCTCATCCCAGGAGCCATCCAGAGATTCCTATCTCAGCAATTTGCAAATGGTACTAAGGCCTCTGCACTGTTCTCAACAATGGCCCAATTAACTGCCAGTTGCATTTCACCAGCCGGAAGGTTAATTGGCTCACATGACAAGGATGGAGAGTAACCTGCACCCCATTAAATTGGTCTGCTCTCAGTACCATTCCACTGCGCTTTCTGCCCGTTTTCACATGTTCACGAAGCGTCCAAGAGACAAGTAAAAGATCCAGGCTTAAAGAAGAGGAATGGCTTCTCATTAGCGGTCCCATCTAGAAGCCTGCAATTTCTCCCTGTTCTCTGCCTCCCTCCCAGAGGCAAACGCAGGCAGTCATCACACCATTTCTGTGGTTTTAGATCCATACAGAAAGTAATCAAATGCTCTGCACTTTTGTCATTTAATGGATTCACATTGTTCTAATTTTTTGGTTTCTGGTCATCTGTGGAAATACTTGCTTTTTATTTCTGAAAAGCTTTGGCTGAGAGGTTTTTTTGTTTGTTCTTTTAAAACACACACACACACATTTATAGTCTCTAAGACTTCTCAAATAATTACCAGACCGCCGACTCTAACACGCTGTTTCATCATATTCAAACTGACTGCTCAGATAGAAATCCATATTCTCTCTCTTATTAAGAACCGATTTCCCTTGGGTAATATCTGCCCTGCTATTTTACTCTAGGTAATATTGATCTTCCCACTCTCCTCCAAAGCGCCTTGCAGAGTGCCAATAATGCTGTAAAAGAAACCTTTTATTAATGAACTCCCCACAGCTTAATTTTGTTTAGATAAGTTAAAAAAAAAAAAAAGACAGGAGAAAGGGAGCAACAGTTGACAAACTTTTATTTGCACCAAAAGTCTGGCCACCTGTGGAGTAGTTTATAGGGAGTCGGGGTTGTGGAGTGAGTGGGTGGCACTGCTATAAACAAAGCTTCAACCAGCTGCCTGAGAGCTCTGAGTCACACAGAGCAAGCAGGATGTCCCACTAAGATACAGATTGTTTGATTACACCCAGAGACAATGGCACCAAGCCCAGCAGGGACTGACGCATCAGGGCCAATCTCTTCACTCACTGTCCCAGCGATGCAGAGGGGCCCCCACCAAGAAAACCCAGGAAGCATTGAGAGTAGCTGTGGGCTGACGCGTCCTGTATGTTTGACGTAAACAGGAGTGTATTTTTTCCCAAGATCAGCCTCTATACAAAGAGGTTAAATCAGTCCTATACAGAGGAACCAGTTTTCTCATGCTGACCCATGTTTGCGAATGCTATCGAAATTTCTTCAGAATGAAGCTAATCAAAGTGAAAGTGATGACAGGACAGATCGTATTCGAAATCCCAGTGATGTGACCACAGGAGGAGCCCCACCACCGAAACCCTGCAAGGAGGTCAGCAGCAAGACCAGGGCAGGTGCCTGGCAGAGGCCTCCACATCTGCTGCAACCTGGGCCCTCCCAGCCTCAGCAAAAGGGACTTTGTGGCCACAGCTGCAGTTTATTTCACATTCTATAATGATAGCAACTAGGCAGAAGTGACTGTGGACTGAGCAGAACCATCTTCAAATTTGCTTTTATCCTGGCATAACAGATTTAAGTTAACCAGCTATTGATTAAGTAGAGAACATAAGATAGTTAAACCCACTCTGTGTTCTCTCTCAATATCTACCCCTTTAGTCTGTTATTGTGCCAGAAATTCTCTCAACTGGGAACAATGTAATGTTATGATTTTTAAAGCCAATAACACTGTGGTTTACATTAGTTTACCTGAATGTTTGGTTGGATGGATGGATGGATAGATGGATGGGAGGATTGATGGATGTGTCAACCTATAATAAAATATGATAAAATAATCTAAAGAGTCAGAACCACCCATTTGTGAAAAACAACATTTAAAAGCTGTTGGAATCCAAACATTCTCTTTTTTTTTTTTTTTTTTTTTTTGAGACGGAGTTTCGCTCTTGTCACCCAGGATGGAGTGCATTGGCATGATCTCGGCTTACTGCAACCTCCACCTCCCAGGTTCAAGCGATTCTCCTGCCTCAGCCTCCCAAGTAGCTGGGATTACAGGCACCTGCCACCATGCCTGGCTAATTTTTGTATTTTTAGTAGAAATGGGGCTTCACTATGTTGGTCAGGCTGATCTCGAACTCCTGACCTCAGGTGATCCATCCACCTCAGCCTCCCAAAGTGCTGGGATTATAGGCTTGAGCCACCATGCCCAGCCGGAACCCCAACTTTCAAGAGAGTTTATTCAAGTATAGTTTGAGGATGGCCTACCCGGAAACACCAATTCCAAAGGAATGGAGTCAGAGTTTAAAATACAGAAGTTAAGGTTTCATTTATATAGGCAGAGACAGAGGAGTTTTTAGCAGGATTACAGCATTTTTCATAAAGTTGGCACATAGTTACAGCAACTTGATTGGTTATAGGCAGAGTTTCTTTTTGTAAAGGGTGCATTTGTCACCTTTTACAGAGGGTATAATAGTCATGGGCTGTCTGTCATCTGGTCTAAGCAAAGCAACACAACACAGGGGAAGTTAGTCTGTAACAGTGGTCATTAATTTAGAAGGCAGGAGGTTTTTGTCCTTGAGGTCATTTAATTGCCTCTAGCCATGATAGAGAACAAGAAAAATACGAAAAATAGTTAATCTATGATCTGAGAAACAAAAATAGCAACTGTATGTGACTCAAATCACACTCACATCTCTCAAAGTGTTTTTTGGGGTTCCAACAGCTTTTAAATTTTATTTCTCACAAATGGATGGTTGGATGGGTAGATGACAGGATAGATGGGTGGATAGAGGAATGAAGAATGAGAGAAGAGAAGGTAGGCTTAGACTCCAGAAAATGTAGAACAAGATAGAGCATGAGATCCTGTCAAACAGGACACATTTTGGAGGAATGTGGAGAATGGCTAAGAGATGAAAATCCGGGGAGTGGGGGACAAAAATGAGTATCTTCTTCTCAGTTTTAATGAAGTATCTTTTATAGTCAAGGCTTTTGCTGCTTGTAGAATCTTACACCATCAACTGTTTCATTTCATTCAGCCATTCATTCAACTACTACACTAATTCCTTCCCTTCTCCAACTCATGGAATGTAAAGGAAAAGGACCCAGAGGGAATATTTTCTGGTTAAAGGTGTTTAGTAATTGGGCCTGTTAATAGAACTTTAGAGACCCCACTTTGTTCAGGGGTTGCTATGAGGCATGGTGGAAGCATACACCGTCAGCAGCTGGAAGACCTGCATTCTCTGAACCTATCGAGAGCCTTCAGCTCCTCTAACATACATGAATCCTGTTTTCCTGCTGTTCTTCTGAGTGCTTTACTCCACTCATTAATACGTCCGTAAAGATGAAGTGAAAAGAAAGAGGAAGTATGTTTCAAAACCCTACCATTTTGCAATGTTGACAGTGGAAAGATACAGTGAAAAGGTTAACAAGTTGGTTAGAATGGCATTAGGGGTCAAGTGAGGACTTCCTTTAGTGACCCCTGACCCTATGAGCAGATACAGGAGTTGGTGAGAAACACCATCCTGCAGATTCCACCCGGAGTCACCTCCTCCGGGGAAATACCCGCATACTCCAGATTTTGTTGATCCTTTCCAAAATATGTGGGGTATGAACTATGAAAGTCAGCATTTAAGTTAGTCCCTGTCTATAGTTGTTCCTTGTGTGCTAACCATTGCCTGCATATTCCATATCAACATTCCCATGGTGTCTGCAGGTTTTACACCATAAAAGATCCCTAATAAACACTTGCTAAACCGGCATGACCATGCAATTTTAGTGGCACTGAACTTTGACACAAGTCATTTTGGAAAATAATGAGCCTACTGGCAGAGACTAGCATGGTCCATCAATAGTCATTCTCCCCATCTCTAAAACAAAGCCCTGAATCTTAATTAGGCACATAGCCAAGCTACAGACAACACTTTGTAGCCTTTCTGCAGCTTCACATGTGGCCATGTGACTAAATCTTGTAATGAAACATGAGTAGAATATGTGCCACTTCCAGGTCATATCCTATTAAGGAAGGTGTGAGTGTCCTCTTGCCATTTTGTTACCAGTTGAAGGTGTCCAGGTTCTTGGCATCTTGAACAAAGAAGTGGACAAAATGCACAAAGCAAGAAAGAATGAAGCAACAAAAGCAGAGATTTATTGAAAACGAAAGTACACTCCACAGGGTGGGAGTGGTCTGATCATTAGGGGCTGAATTCTCTGGAATTCAGAGATTCTCTGGAATTCTCTGGAATTACAGAATTCTCTAGGGTTTAAATACCCTTTAGAGGTTTTCATTGGTGACTTGATGTACGCCCTATGTAAACGAAGAGGATGAAGTAAAGTTGCAAACTCCTTTACTTAGTGTACACCCTATGTAAATGCAGAGGATATTTCCTGTCATAGCTGAAGTGTTTCCGTTTGATTTATTTCTAGAACTTCAACGTGAATCAGCCTTATGCTCCCTGCCTCCAGACCCTATTCTCCTGCTGCCGTTTTCCTTCCTTGTTGCCTGGGTCTTGAGGAGACCTAGAGCAGCCATCCTAGACCAGAGGTGGAAGCTGGGTGTGGACAATGGCAGAGTCACCCCTCAGGCCCTGGACTTACCTTTGGTCTGTTGTGTGAAACAAAAGTGAACTTCCTTCTTTGTTAAGTCATTATACTATTTGCCAAGGGTGGGGGTGCAGGAGTGGGGGAGCACAACTAACTAACAACTAACCATAACTAACAACGAAAACAACAAAGAAAAAAATTAACTTTTTGGGCCGGGTGCAGTGGCTCCCGCCTGTAATCCCAGCACTTTGGGAGTCTGAGGTGGGTGGATCACGAGGTCAGGAGATGGAGACCATCCTGGCTAACATGGTGAAACCCCGTCTCTACTAAAAATACAAAAAATTAGCCAGGCATGGTGGCAGGCGTTTGTAGTCCCAGCTACTCGGGAGGCTGAGGCAGGAGAATCACTTGAACCTGGGAGGCGGAGGTTGCGGTGAGCGGTGAGCCAAGATTGCACCACTGCACTCCAGCCTGGGTGATAAAGTGACACTCCATCTCAAAAAACAAAAAACAACAATAACCACAAAAATTAACGTTTTGTTCCATTTTACTGTGATTTTTAATGTGAAAATTGATAGCATCCTAAATGCAGAACACTAAGGAAATTCATGCCATGTGTGTAAGCCATGCCCTCAGGCCTTACACTTCCTGACTTATCTGCATTTCTTTGCCTGAGGTCTTCCTCTATCCAAGTAATCAGCAGGCTGGAAAGGGGTGGGGACCAAAGCCTCCCCCAGGTCATCCTTCAAACAATGACACACAGAAGTGGTATATACAGAACACACCTGGGCAAACGTCTCCCCTCCCTGTTTCATTTTAGAGATCACAATACTGAGATGGTAATGACTTGCCCATGACAAGAACTGTATCTACAATTCGAGTTTCCTGCTTCTTGTTTTCCCTTTTTTCTACCACTTCAGTATGAGGTTGGGGATAAATAAAGCAATGCTGGAAGCTTATAGGCTGTCCCAGAAAAAGGCTAAAACCCCAACAGGAGCTCAAAGCTAAGAGTGACAGGAATACTAGAATAAACCCAGAGTTATATTCAGAATGAAGAAATCCATCCACCAATTCTGCCATGGCCCCATAAAGCTGTTGTTTCCACCAATCGCATTTAATTAACAGGTTCAGACCCCAGCTTCACTGTAAGTACTCTAATTCAGGTAAATGGACTCTGGGGAAAATTCTAGAAAAATCTGCTAGTGAAATTCAGCCTGGATATCTGGGAGTCCATCCTCTGGGAATAAAGTCAAAGGGGCGCTTGCCCTGGCTGGTCCCTCAGCATTAGCAGGTTCACACTGTGAGTCCCCCACAAGGAAAGAGGGCTTTCTCTGCTCCCAGCCAGGTCTAACTGTACATCAATTTGCCCTTTTCACGCCACTTTCTTGTCACTGGGCAGCAAACACACTGTTAGGTTCCTCTTCTTTATCTCATCTCCTCTGTTGTAATTTGTGGCTGGGTAAGGAAAGAGATCAGAGAAAAAGGAGCTCTGTTGTCTTGATTGGACCCCAGCTCTGTGAGCACAAATGGTGGGCCGGTGATAAGGTGGAGGCTGAACCCCAAGGGTGGAGACAAGCCAAACCCAAACACCAGGCCCCACGGGCAGGTGTCTGTCTCTCATCTTATTGTTCGAGCCCTGCTGTATTTATACTTCAAGATTTGGAGAACTGAACTCACCCGTCGTATTTTTATCCTGCCCAAAAAGTCCACTTTAGAGCATTAAGAAAACTGTCTAATCAGAGAAGAGAGACCCACTTAGGGAATTCAAGCTCAGTGCTTTATTTTAAGCAAGAAAATAAATAAATACATCAAAGATTTCTCTTGTCTCCTTCACAGCAGAGTCAGAAGGAGACTTTCCTAACCAGCTAAATGTGTGTTTAACCTAAAGGTGCCAAATTTAGGGAGTTGCACTTTGGGTTGTCCTCACTTCCTTTACAAGTTGCTTCCTTTTCAAAGAACACAGAAGGGACTCTGTGACCCAGTTTCATCTTCAGATGCCTCAACATCCAAGATATTAAGAGGTGGCAAAAAATAAAAGTGATGGATGAATAGAGCACCACTGCACTCCAGCCTGGGCAACAGAGCAAAACTCCGTCGCAAAAAAAAAAAAAAAGGAATAAAGTTCTGATCCATGCTTCAATATGGATGAACCATGAAAATATTACACTAAGTGAAAGAAACTAGACACATAAGGCCACTTGTTGTATGATGTGTTTACATGACGTATCCAGAATCATTAAATCTGTAGAGATGGAAAGCGGATTGGTGATTCCAGAGGCTGTAGGAGGGAGAAATGGGAGGGACTGCTTGATGGATATGGGATAACTTTTTGGGGTGACAAAAATGTTTTGGACCTAGATACAGATCGCCCAACACTATGAATGTACTAAATGTCACTGCCTTGTACACTTAAGGATGCTCCATCTCGAAAAAAAAAAAAAAAAAGAGAGAGAATGCTTAGTTTTGGGCCAGGTGCAGTGGCTCATGCCTGGAATCCCAGCGCTTTGGGAGGCCAAGGTGGGCAGATCACGAGGTCAAAAGATCGAGACTATCCTGGCCAACATGGTGAAACCCCATCTCTACTAAAAATACAAAAATTAGCTGGGCATGTTGGCACGTGCCTGTATTCTCAGCTACTTGGGAGGCTGAGGCAGGAGAATCGCTTGAACTCAGGAAGCGGAGGTTGCAGTGAGCCGAGATCACACCACTGCACTCCAGTAAGACAACAGAGTGAGACTCATCTCAAAAAAAAAAATGCTTAGTTCTGTGTCATGTAAATTGACCTCAGTTAAACAAAAAAATTCAAGTGATGGCCAGACGCAGTGGCTCATGTCTGTAACCCCAGCGCTTTGAGAGGCCAAGGCAAGTGGATCATTTGAGCCCAGGAGTTCAAGACCAGCCTGGGTAACATGGTAAAGTTTAACCTTTACCACGAAAATGGGTTTTCATTTTTTTATTTCCGCTGGGTGCAGTGGCTCACGCCTGTAATCCCACCATTTTGGGAGGCCAAGCCAGGCGGATCACGAGGTCAGGAGATCGATACCATGCTGGCTAACACAGTGAAACCCCATCTCTACTAAAAATACAAAAAAAATTAGCCGGCCGTGGTGGCGGGCGCTTGTAGTCCCAGCTACTTGGGAGGCTGAGGCAGGAGAATGGCATGAACCCAGGAGGCAAAGCTTGCAGTGAGCCGAGATCACGCCACTGCACTCCAGCCTGGGCAACAGAGCGAGACTCCATCTCAAAAAAAAAAAGAAAAAGAAAATGGGGTTTTTGCCTATTAAACTTCCGCTCTGAACCTCACTCTTTGTATGTCTGCGTCCTAGTTTTCCATGGCCGTGAGACAACGAATCTCGGGCCTTTACCCCAGACAGTGACTCGGCTTCAGAGCTAGACACTGTCTCAAAAAACAACAATAATAATTAAAAAATAAAAGTGACAAATCAGGCATCCACTTCTTTTCCCCCAGTCACGGATGCTTTCAAAATAATTCATGAAAATTTCCAAATTAACAGAACATGCCACCAATGGAAAAGTGAGGCCTAGTCAAGCTTCTGCACAGGCCTGACCAGAAACCTCAGACAGGTTCAGAGCGGCCTCACTTTGAGGGAGCTGAGGATGGTTTGTCTGGGCTGTTTCAACTCTTGACCTAGACCTGAAACTGCCCTGAGACCTGAGATTGAGAGTGGAAGCCGTGATGTCTCTGAATCATTCTTTCCTGGCAAGGCGTTTTTTTCCAAAGCACTCACAGGGCCGGTTTGTGGGCAGCCCCAGCCCGTTACATCCACATGCTGACTTTTATTCTAGGGGTGAGTTTGATCCAAGATGGACAACAGGTGGGGAGGGAGTAAAGGCTGCGGGGGAAACATGGGTTGGGCCAGGTAATGCAGGCTTTGCTTAAATTGCTTCTGGTCCTCAGAACTATTGTCCTAATAGGGCCCCCAGCAAGTTCATCCTTTCTGGATGCAACTGGATTTAGCGATCTGACAGCCCATCCCCCGATCCCACTCTTCCCCGCCCAGGCTGGCCTTGGTTCATCACAGCTGCTCTGTTTCCTCTGCGCACCCGCCTGTGTGAGGTGGGAAGTGTATGCTCAGGTCCCTAGCTGAGGGTCACCCACCTCCTCCACCGGCTACCCTGTGTCTTCACCTCTGATGGAATCATTATCTCCCCAGCTCACCCCATGGGTTTTGCCAGCTCAAGACCATTCGTCTAACACCTGAAATTAGGATTTCTGGCTTTATAATGGAGCTGGGACTTTTAATCAGCTACCTCTCTGACCTGCCCAGTGGATTTCTTTGCCTCCTGCTGAGGCAAGGACCTGGGTCTTATAAAATGGTGTCACTCTCTCGCTGTGCCCAGCACACAGCAGACCCGGAAAGGTCATTTGCTAAATAACTAAATGAGTGAAACTCAGAAATTGAGCTCATACAAAGGACTGGAAAAGGCACCCATGGTTTAAAAAAAAAAAAAAGGGGAGGCCCTGATATTAGGAAGGTTAAACAGAGAGCTGCTGTGCTGACAGATGCTAGAACAGAGGTTTGTGTCAAAGGCTTTAGGGGCACAGATGACAGAGCCAGTAACTCTGTGGGAGGGCCAGCCCCGCAGAATGGAGGAAGGGCGAAGCAGCTGGAAACCACAGAGAAATCAACTGGGGCTTGAAGGCTGAGGAGGTGCTGGGGCTGAGGAGGTGTTGGCATGGAGCAGAGGGATGGGGTATCGTCTTCAAGACAAATCAGGCATCATTTGGGGTTAGATTTTCTTCCATTGAGTCCTTTGGGCAGCTGGCTTTTCACTTTTTCTTCATTTTTTACTCTATTATTTTTTTTTTCCTTTGGAATACACAAGCGACTTTCTCATAGGGGTATTTTATTTTCTCCACGGTTTAAACATTTAGAGAAAAATAAAAGGAGAGAAAATGAAATGAGATTTTTTCCATGCATACTTTTTTTTTTAATTGAGAGTAACATACAACCCATAAGACGCACATTAGTGGGGTGTGTGCGTGTGTTTTGTTTTTAATTTTCTATCCTGGTTTCAACTTAACAAATGAGTTCTTGGCTGGGTCCCGACAGGATACCTCCCGTGCCCTGCCTCTGGTGATCGTGGCCCACCTTTTCACCCCGGCCGATGTCAAGGAACAGTCAAGTGCAGGAATAACCTGAAAACGTCTTGCTGCAGCTACACCAGGTGTCTCTCTGTCCCACCATACGGGACACCATGCATTTTTAAAACATGCACAAGCTTGGAAGCATGAGGAATTAGCACACCATGGAGCAACCCTTGACTAATAGAGAAAGGGAGAAAGTGGATACTTGGGTAAACACCCCTTTCTTGTGTCTCCCAGGCAGACCGTCCTGAGGCACAGGCTGCACAGCTTTTCAGACAGACCCCATTGGGATCAAGCTCCAGTCTCCCAAAGGGATGATGGGCTCATGAACTTAATGACTGCCCTCTTGGATTGACTCCCACTCCTTGCCTATTATCCTCTCTCCCCTCAGTCCTTGGCACCTGTTCTTTGGAGTCACTTACTAAAATTAACTACCTGAATGCAGGCCCTTCTCTCAGGCTCACAATTTTGGGGAAAACCCAGGTTAAGACAAAGAATACCAGAAGCGGGCCTCAAAAGCAGACCCTTGAGATGGGATTTTGGAATTGGATCAGAGGGCAGTAAAGACTCCACTGCTAATAGTAAGGTGGTAATTAACTCTGGCATGCAATTGCATCGTGAGTACTAAAACTCTCACAGGTGGAACTTGGATGAAGCATGGGTGGTATGGCAAGCATTGGCTTATGTGGCAGTGGGAGCCCTTCAGTGGTAAGGGCAATGGTAATTTTTCTTTTTTGAGACAGAGTTTCACAATTGTTGCTCAGGCTGGAGTGCAGTGTCACGATCTCGGCTCACTGCAACCTCCACCTCCCAGGTTCAAGCGATTCTCCTGCGTCAGCCTCCCAAAGTAGCTGAGATTACAGGTGCCTTCCACCACACACAGCTAATCTTTTATATTTTTGTAGAGACAGGGTTTCACCCTGTTGGCCAAGCTGGTCTTGAACTCCTGACCTAAGGTGGTCCACCCACCTCAGCCTTCCAAAATGCTGGGATTACAGGTGTGAGCCACCAAGCCCAGCCAGGCAATGGTAATTTTAAGAATTATGGAGTTATCCAGCTTTTGTTAACAGCTTTAGACACTTTGAAAAAAAGAGAAAAAAGAGGCTCAAGTTATCCAACTAACAACTTCGGGACATCCTATGAAAGTAAAAATGGCTCCTTGGCAGTGTTGAAGCTGGGAGATAATACTTGCCTCCTATAGCCAGAGAGCAGGCTGTGCTGAAATCCAGACCCTGAATTTGAAAAGAAGGGTAGCAGAGTCACACAGACTGAATGCACAGCTTCAATGTTTTCCTGTGCCGCAGTTAGAGTCCTAATACAGAAAGAATGGGATCTAGAGACCCAGGATGAGGATGTTTGGGTAGATGAGCCTGAGAACTTGGAAAACTCCGAATCCTCTTAACCTTTAAACTAATAAGACATTCCCTTTCCCTGGCTGGAAAAAACCAGCCTCCTCTCACCTGGAAACAAGGATAAGACCTCACCTGAGTCAGGTACTTTGTACCATGATGCTTATCTTCCTCCAGAACACCTTGCCTCTCCCTTCACTCCAAACCAAAAACTACAGTCAGTTTAAGCACAACCCAAGTGAGGTCCCTGCCATGGGAGGAAACAACATACACAACCTCATACTACAAGAGCTCCCCATGTGTGCTGGCGGGGACTGAGGGAGCACATGGGAGTGGATCTTGGAAGTTGAATGTAAGACTGAATAAGGAGGGATTCTACTGACATCAGAGCAATGTCCCATGCATCCGATTTGACATCCTGATGCAGTCACCTGGAACCAGTCCTAATACACTGCTGGGATGGCTCCTTGAAGTTTGGGCACAATGATGAGACTAAAATGCAATAGAGATGCACCCAACTGTCTTGCAGAATATGGAGGAGAGCAATGGAAGGCTCAGAAAAGTGGAAATGTTCAAAGTGGATTTGTTATGTAAAATGGGAGAAGCCACCACAGGACTGTGTTTCCCCAAAGGGCCTAGAGGGCATACCTTTCACAAAGGCACTAAGTGAGGGGGCACCAGCCTGCACCATTTTCACAGACCTTGTAAAGCCTGAGGGCCCTTGGCACTGTGCCCATAGCCTAGTGGGAAGATGGCCTTGTCTATAAAATGCTCTGAAGGCCTCTTTAAGTCAGGATCAAGGGAGACCATCTCCTGTGATTCTTAAGCTAGTATCTTAAAAAAAAAGAATTTTCAAATATCATAGAATTTACACATTAAAAACTCATATTCTCAGAACTTTCAACAAGTGAAAATGTCGCATGATTGTTGTTTTCTCCATGTGTTGTAAACTTGCCTTTAGAACTAAATAGAGGGCTCTCAGATGCAGAAGAGAGCATAGTCATCTACAGAGAAAAGAGAAGAAGCTTTTGAAGCAATGAATGCCATGACAATTTCAAAACTGGAGCAAGCCAGCAACTTCACAAAGTATTTATATCAAGCCAAACCAAAATATCAGCCACCCCATGTAACACCAGGAAATGTTTGAGGCATCCGACAGAGCACATAGCCTTTTGAAAATCTCATGTGCACCTGCCTTTCCTCTGACTCTCTCTGCCTAAAGAAAGTTTAGGGTCCCACACATCGTCCTCCTGTTTGACAATATCTGTGAGTTCATGAGTTCTTAATCCTCTGTCACTGGAACAGACTTAGAGCATCCCAATCAGTGGTTCTGGAACACAACTGGTATAGAATGAATCATAGAATTTTAAGAAAATGTAAGGTTCTGGACCAAAACCCTGGAGATTCTGCCATGGTAGGTTTGAGGGCATCTCTAAGCAATTTCAATGATCACACAGATTTGAGAACAAAGCCTCTCAATCCTTGACTGTAAAGTTGATTAATTTTATAAATCTATTAATTATTGTTATAAATTTATGTTACATGCACACATACTTTGCAGGAGGGAAAAGCCAATACATTCAGGATAGGGAATTAGAACAGTTTTTATCTCTCTTTGTCTGAGTTTTACCAAATTCAGAGACTGAGACAGGGACTTGCACACAGGTAGTTTATGTTAGGAAGTGATCCCAGGAAACAGGCATGATTGACTAGGAAGAATAGAGCAGAGGGAAAGGGAAAGCCTATACTGGCATTCATTTTCAAGCTGATCATCTCCATGAATTCTTGAGGACCAGTCCCACTGGGGATTCTCTAAGGATCTGTATAAAATCCAGATATGTCCATCTGAAGAAAAGAATATAGGGGCATTTATCCATAGGGTTATGGATATGTCCATCTGAAGAAAAGAATATAGGGGCATTTATCCATAGGATTCTGTCATCCCTGGTCTAGGGTTTCCCCGAAGGGTAATAATACCTTCAAATGTCCAGATGTTTTTGTTTTGAGATGAAGTTTTGCTCTTGTTGCCCAGGCTGGAGTGCAATGGCATGATCTCGGCTCACCGCAACCTCCGCCTCCCGGGTTCAAGCGATTCTCCCGCCTCAGCCTCCTGAGTAGCTGGGATTAAAAGTATGTGCCACCACACCCAGCTAATTTTGTATTTTTAGTAGAGACGGGGTTCCTCCATGTTGGTCAGGCTGGTCTTGAACTCCTGATCTCAGGTGATCCACCCGCCTCGGCCTCCCAAAGTGCTGGGATTACAGGCATGAGCCACCTCTGTCCAGGTTTTTTAATGTATCAGAATGGCTGGACATCTCCCATCACAGTAGCCAAGAAGTCCCAGGGCAGAAAGCAAGAGAAGTGAGGAATGGTTGAAGAAAGGTGTTCTCAGAATATACCTGCATGAGCTGGTTGCTATAGCAATGTTGAAATTAAAAAGGTGGGCCAAGGCTGGGTGCGGTAGCTCACGCCTATAGTCCTGGCACTTTGGGAGGCCGAGGCAGATGTATCGCTTGAGCCCAGGAGTTTGAGAACAGCCTGGACAACGTGGCACAGTCCTGTCTCTATGAAAAAAAAAAAAAAAAATTTAGCCCAGCATTGTGGTACACACCTGTGGTTCCACCTACTCCAGAGGCTGACGTAGGAGGATTGCTTGAGTCTAGGAGGTGGAGGTTGCAGTGAACCATTATTGTGCCACTGCACTCCAGCCTGGGCAACAGAGTGAGATGCCTTCTGGAAAGGAAAGGAGAGGGAAGAGGAGAGAGGAGAGGAGAGGAGGGGAGCGGACGGGAGGGGAGGGGAGGGGAGGGAAGGGGAGAGGAGGGGAGGGGAGGGGAGGGGGAAGAAAAAAACCAAAAGAAAAGAAAAGAGAAAGAAGGGAAGGAAGGGGAAGGGAAAGGGAAAGGGAAAGGAAAAGGGAAATGGAAGGAAGGGGAAGGGAAAGGAGAGAAAAGGTGGTCCAACATGATATGAAGCAGGGCACATAAGCTGCCCAGTGCAGTCCACTCCTCACACTGCCCAGCTTTGCTCAAACCCTATGTTAAGTCCAAACTATCACAGAACCTTCAAGGTGGTGGCCAGCTGAAATCTCTATCAAAACCTTAAAACCCAAGCTTCTGTGGTAGAGATCCTAGTCCCTGCTGATGTAGCTGATCCTAAAGCCATATCTGATATTTTTCATCTTCTTTCTGCATCACATGTTTTAGCTTTCCCTCCCCCTCAGCCAACACTATAGTGAACCCAGGCCATCATGCTCAAAGAATCTGAACCTTCAGTTTCTTTACTGATTTGGGGCTGTGCTTCTTGACCTTGTCCATTAACAGTTAATACTGGGCTTTGGAAGCTCCTAGAGACACCTAAGGAATTCCTTTAGTTCAAGACATATTCCTTCCTATCCTTGCTATGTGGCAGCAATTCTAGTTCTTCATGATCATCACCCTTGCCAATGTGGTCCATCAGCATAAGATGCCTAAACTGATTGGGTAGCGGTCACAGCTTCAGATTTATAGAAATATAGATTACTAGTACCTTTACTGCATCCTCTGCAGGAAGTTCTTCAGTCCCTCTCACAAGAACCAGGGCTTCCAATCCAGCAGAGCTTAAGTGTTAAAGGACAAGGAGTAAGAATTTTACAAGTAGGTCACTAGGAGTGTACGTAGGAGAACCAATACAACTTCTAACTCTTGCTTCCCAGACCTGCGTAGCCTAGCTTATAGGAACAAGAGACAGAACACAACAATAATACATTACCACTTGTTCAATGTCCTATGCATTTAAATCATATTTTATGACCTTAAAGGATTTTATAAACAGGGCCATTATAAACATCAGGCACTATGAACAGTGTTTCTCGAGACTCTACAGAAATTCTAGAGACCACTGGAAAAAATCGTATTGATTCCGTAACACAAAAATAAAATCACAAAATTAAAACAAATGTTTATTCAGTGTCTACAAACATAAAAAGTGACATGACACTAATTGTTAAATTAAATATTTATAAAAATGTAACCGCATTTGAAAACAATTTGTAGGTTAGATTTTTCTCTCCAAAAGAATTTCTAAATTATACATGAATTATGGCCATGCACTTACAGCCAATTACAAATAAATAAGTTACAGGTAACAAAATAAGTTATAATTTTAAAATCCAATTACAAAAATTCATAAAGTTGTGTGTGTGTGTGTTTAACATGAAATGTGGGTAACTTGTAATATGTACAATTCAGACTGGTAGTATTTCTGGGGGCAGCAGTTTGATTGATAAAATTCTTTTTTTTTTTTTTTTTTTTTTTTGCTTTTTTTTTCATTTGAGACAGAGTTTAGCTCTTGTTGCCCAGGCTGGAGTACAATGGCGCAATCTGGGCTCACTGCAACCTCTGCCTCCCACGTTCAATCGATTCTCCTGCCTCAGCCTCCTGAGTAGCTGGGATTACAGGCATGTGCCACCAAACCCGGCTAATTTTTGTATTTTTAGTAGAGACAGGGTTTCACCATGTTGGCCAGGCTGGTGTCAAACTCCTGACCTCAGGTGATCCACTCACCTCGGCCTCCCAAAGTGCTGGGCCACTGTGCCCAGCCCATAAAATTCTTAAATAAGTCTTGTTTATATAAACCTTGACCTTACCATTTTTGTAATGATGTCATTAATTCTAATTTATACATATGTTGACTTAATATAAAAATATCTTTGAAAGTGTGTTAGACCCCTCAATATAAAATCAGAACATACCTGTTAATACATAATATTAGAATTTAAGTTTTTGATAGAAAGCAGATGTCATTAGTTCTAATTTATACATATGTTGACTTAATATAAAAATCTTTCAAAGCATCTTACACTCATCAATATAAAATGAGAACATAGCTGTTAATATGTATTATTAGAATTTAAGTTTTAGATAGAAGAAAGAAGGTGTTTAGTAGTACATTGAGTGACTATAGTTAGCAATAATTTGTTGCATGTTTCAAAATAGCCAAAAGAGGGGAGTTAGAATGTTCCTAACACAAAGAAATAATAAATGCTTGAAGTGATGGATATCCCAATTACCCTGATTTGGTCGTTACACATCACATGCTTTGGTTCAAGACATTCTCCTTCCTATCCTTGCTGTGTGGCAGCAATTCTAGTTCTTCATGAAAATCACTCCTGCCAATATGGTCCATCAGCATAAGAAGCCTTATGCAGATCAAAATATCACACGACTCCATACATAAATATAATTATTGTGTATCCATGATAATTAAAAACCAAAAAAACTGAAATAAGAATTTAAGTTTGTTATATTCTTATGTAAAATGGCTGAATAATATATTTCAGTTAATCTTTCTTAGGAAATGCAGTCTAATATTTATTAAATGAAAGTTCTATCAATGGCAAAATTAGCCCAGGAAGTTTTAACATTGCAGGGGGATAATACTGATTAGAAATTCAAGTCCCTTGACTTCAGTTCAACTGTGAACTGTTAACCCAAAGAGGAACAATTGGTCTTGCCTTATATTATCATAAATTATCATCTTTTTCAGATCACTTCCTAGTTTTCCCAGGAGTAACAGCCAGTTGGGAGTATATTCATTTATAAAAATATTATGAAAATCTAATAGTTTAAAATGTAACAAGCCAACCTGGCTGACTTGTCAGAAATGAATGATGCTTTAAGGGCATAAATTGTAAAAGGCACATTGTGAAGAGGTTGTCCCAAAGATCTGTTTACTAAAGTGTGTGGAAGGATAGCAGTGTTTTCTTTTGGACAGCTTTGACACCACTCCTAATGAGAGAAGAAACCAGTACTTTATTTTGTTTAACTGTGGAGGTCACAGTACAGACTCGTCCGTCAGACCAGCAGCTTCCTCCTCCTCCTTCCTAACCGAGAATAGACTCCAGGCTACACAGCAAAATTTCCCCTTTTCTTTCATTCCATGGAATTTCACAGCAGAGTCTCCCTGGCAATGCAGAGGTGCTGTAGTCATTTTTACAAGCAAATCATCCAGAAAGACACCCACAGATGACACAGCACATCTTGGTGTGAAGATTGTGGAAAGGATGGTATTGTTTCAATACCCTCTTGATGGCTTTTACGCCAGTGAATTTCCTGTCTCTGAATCTTCTATGCAAAATCTGACCTTAAATTGAGCTAACTAGTGCCAGCTCAAAGCATTGTGGTTTTTCTTGAGTAATATGCGCCATTTTTGAAAGTTGGGAAGAAAGACAAGAAGATTTGTCATCTGGGGTTTATGGAAACTTTAAACACGCATCTCTTGAGGTCTTCTCTAGGGACTAATAGTCTGATACCAGTAGCATCATTGCTTAACATTTCTTAAACACCAAGTCAGATGTGTTGCTTACCTGTTACCCATTGCTGTCTCCAAGAGATGTTCCGGCTTCGTGCTTACACTCCCCATCTTCATTGTCTGTCCTCACCTCTGCCCTCGCCACTCAGGGAATCTGTTTATGAAGCCATCTGGCTAGTCTCTGAAAGTCACCATGCTGGCGACCCCGATCTCAGCTACCAGCAGCTCACTCTGTGGACAAAAGAAGAGCAGCTTTTTTTTTTTTTTTTTTAAGTTAGTGAAACCAGCAAGATTCAATAACTTCCTGGGAAAGCTGGGACTTGATGATAAATGAGAAATAAAGCAAGTAAAGATTTCTTGTCCAAGCTTCTCCTGCCTTAATTTTCAAAACTAGAAGCGGTCTTCCTTCATTTTAGTACTAATTGCAGAAATCATTCCAAAATGTGACTGAACCCATTGGCAATGCCCAGTGAGCACGGCATCTCTTCGCGTGTGTTTTAAGAACTGAAAGATCCCACAGTGGATTTCCCCTCACATGTAACTCCGCTGGATTTTAGAACCTAGAGCTTAACACACATTTAGAGAAAATATCTCATAAATCCTGGCAAAGCTTGCAAATAAAGGAGCATGTGTAATATGTAAGTATTTTGTCAGAGTTTACATTTCAGAAAGGGGGAGTGGCAAAGAAAGGAGGAGAGAGGGCAAAGACCTGAGGATCTCCTGGGTCCAGATTCCGACCTTCCAGGTTGCTGCTTTCAGCACTCTCTTGATGAAACTCAGCCACCCACACATCAGAACAGATTTGACAAAGGTTAACCAAGTGTCTTAGGGAACTTCTGTGGCCTGCTAACGGTTGTCTGAAAAAGTGTGCCTGAAGTTTTTCATACCCTGCCGGGAGAGCTGCAGTCAGAACTTCTTGGGGAATGCACAGCGGTCCCCTGGGCTGCAGAGCCTTGGGGATTTCCAGGGTGGGGTGATGAATCAGTGATGCTCCTGGTGACATTCCTCCCCACCAAGGTTGTCGGGGACTCCTAAGCATTCTCCTTCTGTTGCGTAAGCAGAGCCCCAAAGCAGCAGCTGTGCGCGCACCTGTCCTTAGTTCTAGCACTCATTTCATTTTTATTCCCTGCAGTAAGTTGAAACAAGGGGGGAAGAAGAAAAGGGAAGGCAGCTCTCAATGGAAGGTTTACCATTTAACTGACTCTGACTCTGAACCTCAATGGTCTCATCTTTAAAATGGGGATAGCAACCTATATCACTGGTTGCAAGAAGTACAAATATTAGTAAAAAGACTCTAAAAATGTAAAAAGCATAAAGCAAGTGGAAGACGTCATCACAAGGTTCAGTTCTGACACCAACTAGTTGTGTGCTCGAACAGACTGTGAATATAATTGTCAAAGTCCCTTCCAAAAATTCCATGATCCTGTGAAAAGTCAAACAAAAGGCACGGTGGCTCACGCCTGTAATCCCAGCACTTTGGGAGGCCGAGGCGGGTGGATCACTTGAGGTCGGGAGTTCGAGACCAGCCTGGCCAACATGGTGAAACCCCATCTCTACTAAAAATACAAAAATTAGCCGAGCGTGGTGGTGCATGCCTGTAATCCCAGTTACTCGGGAGGCTGAGGCAGGAGAATCTCTTGAACCCGGGAGGTAGAAGTTGCAGTGAGCCGAGATCGTGCCACTGCACTCCAGCCTGGCGACAGAGCGAGACTCTGTCTCAAGAAAAAAAAAATGTCAAACAAAAATTAAAAATCGCCAAGTACTTTCTGTATGGCTAAGGTGGTGCTCAACTCAACAGTATCCTCTGTACCTAATCGTCTGGAGTTAGTTCTTTTAGCTTCAATTTAAATAGTGTTGCCGTCCCACATTTCTTCCCCCTTTCCCACTCTGGTAGTCTCAGAGCTACTTTAGAATTTTCCCTGCAAAGCATCCTGGCTCTGGAGAGGAAACGTGACTCTTTGGCAGAGGTTCAGGCAGCTCTGCTCCTTGCTCTTGAGTTTTCATTCCATGAACAGGTGAGGAGTGAGTGGCCTACAATATGAACACTGCTGGGGGCTTAACAAACACGACGTGTATGACTTCAGACAGCCAGAATCTCCTTCCTTCTTGGCAGAGATAGACATAGCCAACGTCTCTTTTAGAGCATTTCTGTTAGACTAGACCCTCCCCATTAAAACTGTGCCCCAGATATCATCACCTCGACTCCAGAGAGCTGATGTAACTAGCTCTGTGGGAAAGAGATTTTCCAGCTTGAGTGTTAAGTAAATTTAAGTGAACCAAACTCAGATGTTTATCCAGTCAACCCCAAAAGCAGGGAAGCGGGTGGAGGTGGTCAAGTAGAGAAGGGACAAAGGCCCTGATGCTCCCAAGCTGCCAAGTTGGGCACTGTCCTAACACAAACTTTCCCTCCTACAAGTTGACCTTGTTTCCCTGGACACACTGGTGTGCCTGTCCCCATGCCTTTGCTCTTGCTGTGCCTTCCCTTCCAGAACTGCCTTCTCTCCTCCTTCCAGCCCTTTGATTGGCAAACAACAAAGATTTCTTGAACACATTTTGGGGTTCAGCACTGGGCTAGGCATTACGGATCTAGAAAGATAAACATGACATGATCAATACTCCCAAGGCACTTGGTCCCCAGTAAGGCAGATGGAATTCCAGCAGTAAATATCTAGTGATTATAGTGGGATGAGTGCCTGATGGAGTGGCTGAGAGAGTGTGAAGAAAGAAGAGATTCCTGTGGCTGGAGGGAGGGAGAAGCTTCCTGGAGGAGGCAGCAATGGTGTCTTGAAGGAGGGTTTCAAGAGACTAGGATGGGCATGAGATGAGGATGAGAGAACAACTGGCTTGACTGCACCTGCAGGCCTGATTGGTCTGATAAAGGATCTGAAAGGGCAGTGACAAGGAAGGAAACCAACCTTTGTTGAGCACCTACTATGTGTAAGCACATATATTTTCAGATATCTTTACCGTCACCCTCAATAGGTTGAATTATTCCTATTTGTAGGCAGAAAAACAGAGCTTTAAAGAGATTGAGTGACTTGTTTTAGGTCCCAAAGGCTAGGATGTGGCAGGTCCAGGACTTTTCGCTAAGTCTTCCCAACTCCAGTCTGTTCACTTTCTCTACACTAAGCTGCCTTCCTGGATCTGAGGCTGGAAAAGGCCGATTATGGCCTCATGCTAGAAAGCTAAAGAACTTGGATTCTTCCTTCCTCCTTGCCTAGTTAAATTCTTCCAGGACTGGTTCAAACCCTATCCTTCTCACTAGGTCTTTTCTGAATGTTCTAGGCCCTCTGATATTCCCAAATACTGTTGACAGAGCCCCCCTGCCCTACAAAATCCTTACTGGATCATGTGAATCCATAATGAATCCCCAATAAAAATGCAAGTTCTTAAAGAAGACGAACAGATCATGCCCCAGAATAAGCAATTATGGAATCAATTCTCTCTTTTTGGAGAGGATATGGAGATCAGCAATGGCTGCATTCTCCCCAGCACGGTGTGCCTGCACTCATGTTAGAAGGAGTGGGCACTCCCCAGTTCCCCAAGGCCTATCAGCAGACACTGGCATTCTCTGAAGTTTCTTTCTCTGCAAGGAGATCACAAGGAAACATGCACCACAAGAGCAGCCAATGCAACCTGCCACTGGAACACAACTGGACACGCCTAGTCACTCACCCTGGAAATGCATTATGGAATTTCACGGAATGGAACCTAGAGAGCTGCACCTCCCTCCCAGCCTGGAAGGAGACACTGCCACAGGCAGCTCCAGCTCCCACGTGAGAAGACCTGCAGATGGTGCCAAGTCACAGCCTGGGAATTTATTCAGCTATCCCTGAATTTAGTGCCTAGATGGATGTGTCAAAGGGAGGAAGCAGCCTTACCTGCCCAGTGGTGTGGATTTGATGTCTCTGATCATTTCCAGGCCGTTTAACACTTCCACTCTTGTAATGGTTGACTTTCCAGGTCACAAATTTCATGGGTATACTTATTACTTACAGGATAACTATTGATCATTTAATTGCAAGGTAAATACCATAGAAAAGCATGGGAAAATCACATGGTAAACAATTATAGCCTAAGTACTGGTTATTTTGTAGTCTGCCTGGCTACCAGTCATTTATTTTCTAAGTAAAAATTTAGTCCTAGAAAATCTCTCATTGGTATATATAGGAATGCTCAAGAAATGTCTCCTTTTTAATTCATAATTACATCAGCACTATGTTACATATATCCTTATCTTGTTCTCCCTGAACTCTCACATGACTATATTCTTTCCATGGTGCATTTCTTAAAGATGTAGTGAGTGGAAGAAGGCCAGCTTTGGCACATGCAAACCTAGTAAAGAATAACTATCATGTTACTTAAAAGTGGTGCTACCTTGGGCAAGATGCTTACATTGTCTAAGCCTTAGTTTTTCACCTGTCAGATGGTATGAAAATACCTACTTCATATGAACATTGTTAGCAATAAGACCG